>NC_056628.2:42838739-43213739 GCF_002870075.4 Lactuca sativa
TGATATCCGGTGGACCTGCTCTTCTGAAGTGCAACATGGTTAATCGTTTTACGGAACAAGAATGAAGAATGAAATAAGAGGATAGAGAATGAGAAGAAGAACAGTCGCAGGTTGAGGTCACTTGGCCATCACTAATTCAATTTATTGCATGCGTAATCCCCTAATCGAAATTTAGGTTAACTGGGCCTCTTAGAATTGGGGCCCTAAGCCCTTTCTTAGTTTCAATCAAAGTAAAGTCGGCCCTACCACCAACCACCACCACCACCACCAACCACCGCCCACATATTCATAAGTGAATAATCACTTCATCGATACTTATTCATATACGAATATACATATTCATATATGGATACACTTATTCATATATATTCATATATGAATATACATATCCATATACATTTTCGTATATGAATATGATATATTCCATCGGCCCACTACGCTGGAGCGCTTAAGCGGCAGATTCGAAATGAGTGGTCCAGATTCATTCCCTCATTCTCAACTTTTTTTTCTCTCAATTAAGCCATCCACTATATATACATATATATATATATATATATATATATATATATATATATATATATATATATATAGAGAGAGAGAGAGAGAGAGAGAGAGAAATAGAGAGAGAGAGAGAGGTAATTCAATTGAGAAAATAAAAAAGGTTGAGAATGGTGGAATCATTCTCAACGAATCATTTATTTTTATCACAAAATGATCTCTATTGTACCGACAAGAGGGAGGATGAGTAATATTCATATATAAATATAAATATAAGTGTATTCATATATGAATCCACTACCTCCCCTCTGCCACCAACCACCACCACCACCACCACCAACCACCTCCATCTCCGCTGCCACCAACCTGTAACATCCCAAAAATTTCAACAATTTTAAACTTTTCAAAATGATCCTTTGACTAATAAAATGTTTACAAAAATAGTGTTCGTAAAACATTATTGAAAATCAATGTCTACCAAGATCAATGACATAATATCAAGATGTGTATGGTCACGCCTTCGCCTTGCCATGAACCTCTAAAACACCTGAAACCATAAACCAAAAACTGTAACCACAAAGCTTAGTGAGTTTCTCCTAAAGTACCAACACACAATAGATAACATTTACAACAAACAACATATTATGGGTCCAATCAACTATCGAGTTGGAATGCCAACATACTATGGATCCAATCAACCATCGGGTTGGAATACCCAGGCCCTCAACCATCGGGTTGGAATACCAACATATTAACCATAGGGTTGGAATACCCCAGGCCCTCAACCATCGGATTGGAATGCCAACATATTATGGGCCCAATCATCCTAAGGATGGAATACCCTCGGGCCCATTCAACCATCGGGTTGGTATGCCCCGGCCTGTTGGATTACGCACAAAGCAGTGAAGCCTCAGCCACAACCAAACATGTGTATATATAACAGACAATCATATAGCAGTATATAGCCAGTCAACCAGATCTACAAATCAGTAAGCATAACAGCATCCTAGCTACCAGGATACAGATCTAATAAATCACAATAGCATAGCAACATCTTATCTACCAGGATACCGATCTAATAGATTAAAACAGCATAGCGACATGCATAACAGGATATCAATCCAATGGGCCAACATTGGTACCTTCGACCCACAAGTACAGTGAGGACAACTCACCTCGATATCTGAACCTACAAATAATCTCTAACTACAGATCCACTAGAAACCTCACACTATCAAACAAACAACACCCAGTTAACAATTGACTTTCAAACCAAATCCATTAATCCATAAATGGTCAAACTAATCAGGCCCCTAATAGCACAAGCCCATTGGGCCCACTAAGGCCCAACAAGGCAAGCCCAATAAATAAATACAACTCTAATTAAAGTCCTCAGCCCGACTAATTAAGCCCAAAACTCAACCAAAACCCAACATCAAAGTCCCAATGTCCAATGATCCAAAAAGCCCAAATATCATCTGATTAGACGTACGCACGACGTATGTCGCTGGTCCAAAAACGGGCATCATGGCCGGAACGTGCGACGTTCCCCAATGGTACGCACGACATTCCCGACGTCCACCCAAAAGTCATTCCAATGACTTAATCCTTTAAGACAAACATCTAAAACCTCATGATAGCTAAATATAAGTAACTTTATTCATAAAGTTGAAGGTTTTACGCCTTTTCATGGTTTAATGAAGCCCAATCACCAAAGATGAACTCCAAAGGTCAAAATCACTCCAAAAATGTCTTAAATTTTTATAATACCTTAAGACCTCAATCCAAACTTCCAGATTTGATTTCAAGGGACTTCTTAAGTCATAAAGTTTCCAACTTTACGACATAACATAACTCAATGGGACCCAAATTTAAACCGTAAATCCCAAACTTCATCACATGACTTCCAAATAATGCATGAAAGGTTTATACCCATTGAGATCCAAACTTTATGACTCCATAACCTCAATAAGGACCAAATATGAAGCTCAAAGGTTCTGGAGTAACTTCCATGACATCCGCAATTTCACGGCCAAAAAAGACCGATTTGTTTATGCGTATTTAAATCAGAGTATTCTTTTCAAAAGAGTAATAATGCATAATTTGTTCCTAAAAATATGACAATATAATTATCAAAGCATTTTCGAGGAAATGTATTTCATTTATATTTAAAAACCTTGGGATTTCATGGTCAATACAGCAACATAATCATAAACGTAATATTACAGGCCTTACAATAGATTATTATTCTAATGACCTATTATCCTTTAAATCTCTCTCCAGACTTAAACTCATCACATCTGTGCTCTTGTGCCGCTACCTGTGATACAAAGAAACTGAGTGGGTCAGGCTTGGAAAAGCCTGGTGAGCACATAGGGTTTTAAACCCACAATAATTAAATTTATTAATTTCATCACATCAATCAACCCGGTTACCTGTTCCCGTTATCCTCACTTTCTGTCCCTAAAGCATCTAATTTAAGGGACCTAACCTAATGACCATCATCGGGATGATAATACTGCTTAGGGGATTCCTCAGCAATATATGCCAGTAAGGCAACCTCGAGGGGGATGGAGTACACTGGTGAACACATCGTTCACAAATATCTACAGGTTGCGAGCTTGCCAGCGTTCTACTAGAATGTCTAGAATAGTCTGTGGTCGTCATTTATACTCCGCTAGATGACTAAGTTAGCTTAAACATCGAGACCTCTCATCATTTTAACTCATCACTCATCATTTATTTCATCTACCCATCTTTACCCATCATAATTATAGGTATAAAATACATATACAATTTAAATCAAATAAAACATGTATATTTTGGTTATCCAATATAGATATCAAGAACACAAATAATATGCACACATAATGTAACGTCCCAAAAATGCAGTCTAAAAATTTCCTTTAAAAATATTACTAAAACCATACTTATAAAACCATAACATAAGTCATAACATAAATTCAATGAATCAATTCAATACATGCTCTTATTATCTGAGATAAAACATCCCAGGCTGACTATCAATGGTGTGTGCCATGCGATCACCCCGAGCTCTTCCATCCGCTACTGGAAGTACCTGAAACCAAAACTGAAAATCGTAAGCATGAAGCTTAGTGAGTTCCCCAACCTACCACATACTCTGCATAATCACATACTGCATATATTGGGCCACGCTCGCTACATCGGCCCCGCCGATCCCAGGCCCCCGCCTGTCTTCGATCCCCGCTCGGATACAAATCTGTTTCTCTTAGGCCCCGCATGTCTCTGGGCCCCACCCGTTGAACAGATACTACATATAACAATGGCATATAACACATAAACTGAGCATACCCTACTGTATTCCTGTACTAAGGCCTCGCCTGTCTTGGGCCTCGTCCCTGACCTGCTACTAGTGAGTCATGGAACCCCGTCCAAGCTCCTGTTGTAAGTGAGATACAGGCCCCTGCCCACACTCACTCTACTCCTATCTCGGGCCTCGCCCCTGCTCTGTTACTAATGAGGTATGGAACACCGTCTACCCTCTTCCATTGGTGAGATACGGGACCTCGCCCACACTCACCTCCCTACCAGGCACATACATGTATCACACAGACAACAAGTATAAACTATCATGTAAACCGATCCTTGGACACCCACCTACTAACATTAGACCTTGGTCTTGGATATCATACCAGCATACAGTGCCTAGGGCTAATCCCCGGGTCTTCCTACTCATATCTACATGGGCTGGCATTGTGGCCGTAGACCCATCCACACAAAGGGAAAACTCACCTTGCACTGCTGAAGATCTGACTGATACTCTTCTAACTGCTATCTGACAACTCCTCAATTGCTGCTCAAATAGCTCTCCGAGCTTCAATATCAATATAACACTTAGTCCCAAACTAACCTTTAGAAGTCAAACTAAGTAAACCATGGTCAAAGTGAAAGTCCTGGTCAAATTCAACCTTCCAAGTTGACCCTACTCGCCGAGTCAGCCTATTGACTTGCCGAGTTCATGCAATCAGAATCCCCCACAATCGCGACTTGACTCGCCGAGTCACCCTGCGACTCATCGAGTCCTTCAACTTCCGAGTCCTAGTCCTGGTTCTAACCAATCCACCGAGTCACCGCCTTAACTCACTGACTCGACTTGCATCTAGAAGAGGTTAGGGTTTCGACCCGACTCGCCAAGTCCACCCTCATCATTTTCATTCTGTCGATTCCAGTCCATTTTGCTTCCCAATAGCAGATCTGGACTCCTAAGGCTAGCATCAAACGTAAAGTTGCTAACTTTACGTGCATGCAAAGGGTTATGAAGCTAAAACACCAAATCCAAGCAAAAATGGTGGTCTATGACATAGAATGGATCCATGGATGGAAAAAGCTAACAACTCTGAGCTTCTAGAACCCAAAAGTACTCAGATCTGAAGTCTTCTTCGTCCTCAAAGGCACAATACTCGGATTGGCCTTGAAAATGGCCCAAAAGTGACAAAATCTAACTAGGAAAGGGGATCTAAATTAGTAACAACCAAGGTATGAGCTTCATACCTTCAAATGATCTGAAATAACACACCAACTCTGGATCTACTGCCCTTTCTTGAATCACCAAAATTTCCTTTCTTCCTTCTAACTTCAAATCACCCAAAAATGGCAAAGAAAGCTTGAGAGCACTTCAATGGAGGCTTAGGGTTTCGAGAGTAGGTAAAGGGAGTGATGGAGGCTGGGGTGGAGGTCTGAAATGATGCTTAAATAGGGTACCAAGTCCGGAAAATAGGGTTTCCCAACCCATACCCAACTCGCCGAGTCATCTCCTCTGACTCACCGAGTCGGTCACCTAAATCTCAAAGTGGAACCCGCTCCGACTCGTCGAGTTCACCCATTGACTCGACGAGTTGACCCCTTTGACTTAGGGCTTTCCTTTCCTTTCTTGGTCTTCCGGATTCCGGGTGTTACACATAACACATAATTTATCTTAAATACTTCATATCTATGCGTAAGATGAAAGTAACTATACACTCACCTAACTAGTTAGTGAAAACTAACTACTATTATGGCTCCAAGCTCAACACTGCTTGCCAACTTATTATATCGCCTAAAACATCTAATATGTGAAGTGATATCCAAAAATAATTTATTGAAAGACTTTCGTTGATATATGAAAATAATTCAAGATGTTGCTATTTATACTAGAATTTAAACCGCCTATCACTTATCGTACGTACGATTTAAAATGCGTACCCATTTAAAATTATTGACACGTATAACTCTAGTTACAAGAGTGTAACACCCATAAAATTCGAGCCAATTTAAAACTTTTTAAATCATTTAAAACCATTCAATTATTACAATTTGTTTTCAAAATAGTTTATACATCAGAATTCCCAGAAATCATAATCATCAATCGAGGAATTGTACGGTCATGCCTTCGCCTTCCCGCAGCCATCCGTTGAACCTGAAACAATAAACTGAAACTGTAAGCCCGAAAGCGTAGTGAGTTACCCCCAAAATACCCATACATACAACAATACACATACAATAACAAACAACATACTATGGGTCCAATCATCCATCGGGATGGAATACCCCAGACCCTCAGTTGGGTTGGAATGCCCACATACTACGATTCCAGTAATCCTTGGGATGGAATACTCTTGGCCCACAACCATCGGGTTGGAATTCCCACACACACAATACATACATAACCGATACTATGGGTCCAATCATCCATCAGGATGGAATACCCTAGGCCCTCAACCCTTGGGTTGGAATGCCAACATACTATGGGTTCAATCAACCATCGGGTTGGAATACCCCAGGCCCTCAACCATCGGGTTGGAATGCCAACATACTATGGGTCCAATCAACCATCCGGTTGGAATACCCCAGGCCCTCAACCATCGGGTTGGAATGCAAACATACTATGGGTCTAATCAACCATCCGATTGGAATACCCCAACTACCAATCAATCATGTGCACATATAACAGGTAATCTCTTCCCAGCATACAGACACTCAGACCAAACTATAGGTCACTAAGCATAACCACATCCAATCAACCATGATACCGATCTAACAGATCATACTAGCATATAACCAGCCTATCTATCAGGATACCGATCTAACAGATCATACTAACATATAACCGTCCTATCTAATAGGATACCGATCTAACAGATCACAACAGTAATAATCCCAATAAACAAACAAAGGACCGGCCTTGGTGCCTTAGACCCTTGAGTACAGTGAGGATAACTCAACACGCAAGTAGCTCGGAAGGAAGTGTCAAACTCTTCCAGATGTAGCTCCAACTCCAACACCTATATTCACCAATTTCCTTTGCTATCAATATTCAATTTACCAAGATAACCTCATAAGTCAACTGGTCAACCCTTGGTCAAAGTCAAAGTCAACTGTCACTGTCAACAATCCTTGTTGACCTCAAATCGTCGAGTACCCTTAGCTACTCATCGAGTTCCTTGCATAACTTGCCAACTCGTCAAGTCACTTGTCTAACACGCCGAGCCTAAGGCAATCTTCATCGGACTCGTCGAGTCACTTTACTGACTCGCCGAGTCTACAACAATCTTCATCGGACTCGCCGAGTCGACCATGCCACTCGCCGAGTCCCTTCGGTCCTTCACCCATACAGATGCTTTTTAAGCTAGGCTAAGGCTCCATACTACAGACCCAAGCTCCTAAGGCATGTTTATCACGTAAAGTTGCAAACTTTGCGTGCATGCAAGGTGATAATGGCCCAAAACAAACTAAAGGAGTGGCTTAAGGTAAGGGAAAGGTCATAGCTTGACAAAGACTGAACATTTATGACACAAGGGGCTATAGGAGTCCAGATCTGAGGTTGTAACCTCAGATATTGACCCAAATCGGAAAACCACTACACAAAACCCTAAAAAGGGTCCCAAACCCATAAATGAAGAGATCTAACTAAAAGAGAGCCAAGGTAACACCTTGTTACCTCCAAAATGATGCGAGGACATAGAAGAATCCGGATCTACAACAACCCCTTGCTCCAAACTTTTTACTCCAAAAATCCCTCTTCCAAGCTAAGAAGCACACAAATATATGGAGCAAACACGAATTAGGGTTTCTGAACTCAACGGAGCCAGTAAGAGAGGTTAAAGGGGATAAGTGGTCCTTAAATATGGTGCAAAACACCGAAAATTAGGGTTTCATCCTCCAGCTCCTACTCGTCGAGTCCCTTCTTGGACCTGAAGAGTAGGTCACTAAAACACGCAGACCAACCCGCTGCTACTCGACGAGTAGGGCGGCCAACTCGTCACGTAGACCTTGAAATCAATACAATTCTCACATAAACCAATACCTGAAAATTGGGCGTTACAAAGAGTCAATAGAAAAACAAAACACATATACATTTTATTAAATGAAGTTGTACGATCACATATTTAAACAACACGTGTTATTCTTAATTAGTAAAATATGTAGTCCCTTAGTTATTCTTGTATTAACACAATATATCCTTCAAGTTACACTATAGTCCCTTAACTATTTATTAATAAAATCGTTATAACCTTTATAATAAAATATTATCCAATTTTATAATCAATAACTAACATCGTAAAAAGTACTTGGTCAATTATTATCGAAAAACGGGTGTAACGGAAAAATTATCGGTTCACTACTTGGGTTCACCCTTAAATGTATTTAGACCAAATACATCTTATAACATATAATTTGTAATTTTTGGTTCATTACAACTTTTATTAAGATTATTTATCCTAAATAATCTTTTTATTTTTAACGTTTGTTTTAGCCACATTTATTAAGTTTTTAAAATAATTTTTTTACACAAATATTATATACACATAATATTTGTCAAATGTCCACGCATATAACATATACTCGAATAATTATCTTTCACTTATTCTTAAAAGGTTACAATCGTCAACCGACGTAAATACATATTGTATAGGATATGCCTAGCAACAAACATGAGCGTTACAACTTCAACTCACAAGAACCACCTCAAAGAGACCAAAACCACAACAAAATACCACTTAGCTAAATCTACATGAAAGAGTTGTCAAGGTTGAGACTTTGTACCTCCAGAAGATAGATCTAGGTGCACAAAGTCTGGATCCACAAACTCCAAGTCAAGCACTGACTCTTCAAGAAGTTCCTTCTTCATCCTCAAGCACCAAAAAACACACAAAATCACCATGAAGCTCAAGAAATACTCAAATGGATGCTAGGGTTTCGTTCTTAGGGTTAGAGAGGATGGAGGCTGGAGGTAGGGATGTCAAAAACCTCTATGGGACCCTGATACTGTAGGAGACTAAATTTAAAAAAAAAACCAGGAGCGGGAGCGGTGCGGGGGCATAATTAAACCCCATTTGTAACATCCGGATTTCAATGTATCATAATTCAAGTATTTACTTTTGAGTTAAGAAAGGGGACTCGACGAGTTAACGCCTAAACTCGTCGAGTAGGATCGTGACTGATGACTCGGATTAATGAATGGAATCGACGAGTCGGTGAGTCGACTCGACGAGTCCGCACTGTTGGCAGAAACCCTAAATCCTTGGGCTTGAGCCCTATTTAAAGGCACTTCATTTGCAGCTAACTTTCCAGAAGAGAGAACCCTAACGAGCTTGAGTGTGTAGAGTGAGAGAAAGAGCCATCTTGAGCTTTTTGGTATGATTTTACAAGAGTGGAGACGAGCTCCAGCAAGAAGAACCAGAGGTGGTTGTTGTTCTGAGTTATTCAAGAAAAGAGCTTCATTCTGAGGTACCAAATTGAACCCTTTTTCTTCCCTATTGTGTAGATTCCATTTTTGGGGTTAGGGCTTGAATCACTTAATTTTTTTTGGGGTTTTGAAGGCCTCAAACCCCTCTTGTAAGTTTATGTTATAGATCTGAACCCTTCTAGGTCCAGAGAGTCCCAATCATCTAGCTTTATGCAGTCCCATTGGATTTTTGAATCTAGGTTGTCATTTTAAGAGCTATTTCATCAAATAGAGCTTGATGTGTGGTGCATGGACATAAAGATTGAACCTTTATGTGACTTTTGGGAGTTAGAAGGTCAGATCTATAGGTTAGAGAATCAGATCTGACCTCAGAAGATCAAATGAGTGTTGCCATGGAGGAAACTTGCCGAGTCCATAAGAGGACTCAACGAGTCGGGTCGGGTTACCCCGCAATTCGTCATTAGTGGTAACCCATCGAGTGAAAGGTTAACTCGACGAGTCGAGTAAGGATTTAGGAGGATTCAGAGGACACGCATGGACTCGCTGAGTCACTCGAGTGCACTCGACGAGTCTGGTCAAAGTTGGACCGTTGACTGAGTTGACTTCAGTTGACCTTAGGGTTTGTCAAACTGATTTAAAGAGAGGTGAGGAAGGGGTAGAATAGTCTTCTACCCATTCTTAGAGAGGAGGATGTAAGGAGTGTATTGATTAGATATGTTATCATTTTGATAGGCGGAGGCTAGATCGGGGATTCGAGCACGAGAGTTTTCTAGACATCTTACGAGGTGAGTCTTCTCACTATATACATTACCTAGAGTGGTATCTATGTGCAGACTGGAGGGTCTTACGTGATTTGTGATTGCTTGAGATTATGTGCTTTGTGATTTATGTATGTTATGTGATATTAGACCGGACCGGAGGGTCCACCAACTTATGAGGCCAGAGGGTCCTCAACCAGATCGGACCGGAGGGTCTAACGATTTAGACCGGACCAGAGGGTCCAACGAGCTACTGGAGTGGAGGGTCCCGCTGAGACACATTGACCGGAGGGTCTTACTGGGTTACAGCCTCGAGTGGCTTATATGTTGTATGTGGTATTTTGGGGAACTCACTAAGTATTTATGCTTACCATGTTATGTGATATGTGTTTCAGGTACCAGCGAGGATCACGGGAAGGTGCCAACATGATCTGTACACACTGATAGAGTATTATGCATTATGTATTTGAGATTCTGGGATATGTTTCTATTGAGATAACTTTTGATACATTTGAAGTTTTGAGATTACTTTATGAGATATGTTATGTTTTAAAAATGAAAAATTGCTTTGAAAAATTACGTCGTTACAAGTTGGTATCAAAGCCTTGGTTTGAGGGATTCGGATGCACCTCCAGGCGTATCTGAACTCAAAATGAGGATTTGAGAAAATTTTCATAAAAGAAACAATTTTTCTAAAAGAGTAAAAGATTTTGAGAAAAGCAGAACGGAGTAGTGTGTACGATCAGTCAGCACTCGAACGGTGATTTCCCAAAATACCCTTACATTATGTGTTATGAGATATTTTGTGATATGATATGCATGCTAGAGTAGGCTAGGTATTTATATCTAGGACTAGAGTGGCATGATTTGTGATGCCTTAGCCTAGGAGATTACTGCTACTATGAGTCGCTTCGAGAGTGAGTAGGTAGCAGCGATGAGCTTATGAGTGGTCTACTAGAGGGTAGCCTGTGTTTAGCGAGATATAGTGTACTTGTGATTTGGGATCCTAGGAGGAGGACTTGGGGTGAATACTGATGCGGTGTAAAAGGTAGTATAGGGCTCGTACTACTGGAAACACCGGATCAGTGAGCAGTCCAAGTAAGAATCCTTAGGGTACTAAGGAACCAGTAGGGTTGAGTATCGAGTGCGAGTATACTCGGGCGAGTCTCTGATTTCTTTTATGTTGTGTTTCAGATACATCATGGTTGGGACACACCACACACCAGGGGGTAGCGACGTTAGCGACGGGGAGATTCGTCGGACGATTCATGACGAGGTGGCCGCGGCGATCCGGGAGGCCATTCCAGAGATGTTTGGGTCTATCAAGACCATGCTGATTGAGACGTTTGACAGGAGATATGATGTAGTTACCGAGGCAGTTGCTGCTGCAGCCACTACAGTTGTCGCTGCCTCCAGGCCACAAGGGGGTGACTCGTTGCTGTACCGAGAGTTCAGCAACACGAAGCCGCCGGAGTTTGATGGGACTCAGGATCCGATAGCCGTGATGAGGTGGATCTATGACATTGAGGGATGCTTCTACACCTGCTCTTGTCCGGAGTATCTGAGGGTACGGTTCGCTTTGAACCAACTTTGCTTGGGAGCGAAGGACTGGTGGAAATTTGTGACGGCTGATTTCACTTCTGTAGAGATTACAGCGGTGACGTGGGAGAGGTTCACCACCATGTTCCGAGATGAGTATGTTACCCCGATGGAGAGGGAATGGTTGGCGCAGGAGTTCTTGTCCCTCAAGCAGGGAAGGATTCCGTGACTGTGATTACACAGATGTTTCATGAGAGGGCGTTGTTTTCCCTTGAGCACGTGTCTACCGAGCAGGCACATATGAACCGATATCTGAGCATACCGAGGAGAGACATCCGTGAGTTCGTGGCAAACTCAACATACCGGACATTTTCCGATCTCCAGGCAAATTCCCGGAAGAGGGAGATTGAGTTAGAGACTCAGGCCAGGGAGGAGGCCGAGTCTTAGAGGAGGGACAGGCGACCAGTGCAGTCACAACCGACAGCCAAGTGGGCAAAGCCCGCTGATTCGAGATCTGGGGGACAGAAGGGCCGCACTTGTGGGAAGTGTGGCAAGAGCCATGAGGGAGTATGTAGAGTAGGGGTGTGCTACAAGTGTGGCTAGGAGGGGCATTTCGTGAGGGATTGCCCCAAGGGGTTTGTAGTTTGCTTTCACTGCAACCAGACTGGCCATCGGAAGGCTGAGTGCCCACAACTACTTCAGGGATCAGCACAGGGATCTGCACCTACTGCTAGAGCTACCGAGGTCCGGCCAGCGAAGACCAAGGCACCGAAGGCTTGCGGGAGAGCCTTTCAGTTGACTGTAGAGGAGGTCCGCGTAGCGCCCGATGTCGTGGCTGGTATGTACTCTTTTATTTACTATTACTGCGTTTGGAATATTGTGCTTATATGGTGGTATGCATAGGTACTTTTCTTGTGAATTCTGTACCTGCTTTGGTGTTATTTGACTCAGGTGCGAGTCGATATTTCGTGTCATTAGCGTTTAGCCATCACATCAGTATCCGAAGGGAGGTGTTGAGTCGCCCTCTATGAGTTTCTATAGCTAACGAGCGAGCAGTTTTTGCTACTGATGTAATTCGAGGATGTGTACTCGAAATTTCTGGCGTTGAGTTTCCGATAGATTTGGTACCGATTGCAATGGGTGATGTCTGTGTCATCGTGGGCATGGGCTGATTGAGCCGATTTGGAACTGTTATTGACTGCGAGCGTCAGCTCGTGACCATACGAGACCCTAGTGGGGGAGTACTTACGGTGTATAGTGAGGGTACCCGATCTGGGTCAACATTTTGCTCAGCTGCCAGGGCAAGACAGAGTCTACAACATGGTCATAGAGGGTTTGTAGCCTATGTGATGGATACACGAGTTGCCGTAGAGAGGCCGAGTTCTGCCGATGAGGTTATGAAATTAGGGTTTTAATCTGGCCAGGGCAACAACTGATTTCAGGGGTGGGAGCGGGGGCAACTATTTCCGCACCCGTTTGGTCCTGTTGACATCCCTAGTTGGAGGAAATGAGGGTTAGAGGTGAGTTAAGGTCTTTAAATAGGGTCCAAGAACCTAAATTAGGGTTTTAATCTGGCCCGACAAACGCAACACGTTCCTTTGGGGAACGCAGGGCGTTCCCAAATGCACTTGCGTCCAAATTCCCGTGTACGCCATGTGTACCTGGTTTGGTCCAAACCCTTCTAACTTCAAATGATCATAACTTTTGCATCCCTTATCTGTAAAGAGAAACCCTAAACTTCTATAAACTTTATTTTGTCTGAAAACCAACCGAAATTAAATCCAAAATTCATAAAATTCCCGAACCAATGCCTTACCGATACCCTTGGGCTCCAAAACACAAACCGAATACCCCGATCATCCAAACTACATCATCTACCTCCAAATGAGCCCAAACTAAATTCTTCAAGGGTTCTAAGTCTTCTAATACCCAATCCTTTATCACCACCTCACAATGGGAAATGATTCGAAACAGGACATTACAACTCTCCCCTACATAAATTAGATTTTGTCCTCGAAATCATTCCTTACCATCCTCGGCACGTCAAACAACCCGAGCAACATGGCCACGACCCAAATCGTACCATAACCTTCCCAAGGAAACCGAAACCTACCCCATCAGGGCTCTCCAACCCGACGACGAACGAATCCTCTCACCACCCAACAATAATCCCTTGCAAAATAGCCACATTTACTCAATCTGAAAATTGAAGTCTCGAAATGGTCTGACTTCCTGACATACCGCCCACACTAAACCACTTCCATTCAAATTCCACTAGAAAACAGAATCACATACCAATTATTGCTGCAGAACACTTATGCAGGACCGGTCCATTGATTTTCAATGCCCGGGGCGAGATTCTAAATTAATGCTTTTATTTATGTAAAAAAATACCAAAATGAAATAAATTTTATAGTTAAACCAAAACAAGGTTATACAAACAAAAGCATACATAAAATTCATCTAAAACTATGCCTCATTGCATTTTTTGAAGCAAAAACATCTATTATTTTATCATAATCAAGACTTCGTAGGAATTGACTTTCAATACTCAAAATTGCTAATCCATTTAGTCTTTCTTTATTCATGGTACTTCGAAGATACGACTTCAATAACTTCGATTTCTAAAAACTTCTTTCTGCGGAAGCAACCGTGACCGGTACCGTCAACAAAATCTTATATGCCACCAACACATTAGGAAACATGTCCATTTCCTTTGCAAACTCCATAATTTGAATAGCTGTCCAAGGAAGTTCACCTTTGTATGCTTCATCCGACAACATTTCCTGCAAAACTTGTAACTCAATAAATAAATCGTTTCCATCAATATCAAGTTCCTCACCATTTGTCAAACCAGTTTCAAGTTTCTTACAACATTTTTTTTAATTCATCATCAAGTAAGGATTTTAAATTTGAACCATCAAACAAAAATCCAAAATTAGATTCAAAATGTTGCATTTGCTCAAATCTACTTCTCAATTGAGTTAGAGCCATATCTACTATAACAATAAAATAATCAGTTCTAAATTTTTCTTGAGATGATTGTTGTTCTTTTTCGGTATTTGGAACTTCATCAAATTGTTTTTTCTACTATAAACACGTTTGATAGGAAATTTTGGTTCAACTCCAATATTTTCTGCTATGTCTTTAGCATCATTAATAGTAGAGTCAAACCCATTTTCCCTATACTTTTCAAAATAATTAACTAATCCCTTTAAGTTTTTTTTTATTGTAACATCAAGAATCATATCTTTGGATTGTAATTTTTTACTTACCAAATTAATTCTAAATAAAATTTCCTGCCATATCACTAAACTTAAAATAAATTCAAAATTAGAAAATTCACCATCTACTATGATTCTGCATCTCTACAAACCTTACCATCATCACTCACTTAAGCTAATTTTTTTAATGCTTCTTTTATTTGAAAAAGTTGAGTTTTTATTGTTTTAACACTTTCAATGTGACTTTCCCAACGAGTAGTAGACAATGATTTTAGGGTTAACTCATCTACATGCTGACGTAAAACACTCCATCTATGTGTGGAGTTAGAAAAAACATTATATATTCTTTGACAAGTACCAAAAAAAGTTTTAGCTTTATGACAAGAATTTGTCATATCACACAAAACTAAATTCAAAATATGACATCCACAAGGCATATAAAAAACTCTTGAGTTTACATCAATCAATCTTTTTTGTACACCTTGATGTTTACCTTTCACATTTGCTCCATTATCATATCCCTGCCCTCGAATACAATTAATATCCAAGTCAAGAGATTTTAAAGCATTTTGTAAAACATTAGAAAGTCCTAAACCGGATGTATCTTCTACCATTAAAAACTCTAAAAAAAACTCTTCTACTTTTATTGGAACACTTGCAACATCAACACATCTAATAATCAAAGTAATTTGCTCTTTACGACTTGCATCCGGAGTGCAATCAATAATTACCGAAAAATATTTTGATTTTTCTAATAATTGCACTTTTTACTTCGGATGCCAACATTTCAATTAATTCATTTTGAATTTTATGACTAAGGTAATGAAAATGATTTTTTTTTTATCTTGAATAAGTTGAAAATGGCGTTTCATTACTAGATCAAACTCAACAATCATTTGAAGTACACCTAAAAAGTTACCGTTAGATTTTTCATATATTTTTTCATTAGTTCCACGAAAAGCCAAATTATATTCAGCTAAACATTTTACAACAACAATAATTCTTATCAAAACTTCTTTCCAATGTTGAGTATCTTTTTTATTCTTTCTTGTAACTCTTTATCAATTGTTTCATTTTTCCTTAACCTAAGTCGTGTTTGTTTCATGTTTATTTAATTTTTCACTAAGATGTTTCCATCCGTTAATTCCTTCGGTTGCCAAATTACTTCTAGATCGAATTGTTTTAAATAACTTACAACAAAAACAAAACAGTTATCAAGTTCTTTCGAATACACCAACCACTTTCTATCATAAGAGTCACCGTTCCTTAATTTACGAACATAAAATTCACAAGAAAAATGTCTACCTAGTGCATCTTTTGGAAAAATTTTGTTATTTTCAATTTCCCTAATAGGCCATTTTTCTACAAGCAAATATTTCATTTTTAAATCTAACTTATCCCATACTCTTAGATCAAAAATATTAATATCACTAGATTTATCAACAAAATCATTATTTTCATGATCATTAAAATTTTCAACAGGTTCGTTAGTAGTTTCAACTAGGCCTTTAGAATTATCAACAAAATCATTAGTTTCAACATTATTAGAATTTTCATCATTATTTTCATTTCTAACAAAATATTTATTTAAAGATCCTTGTAATTTATTAGTAAGATCTTGTTCTCTTCGTTTTTGTTTTCTATTTTGAGCACTAGATGGTTGTTTTTTAGGAAACATATTTAAAGTTCACAAAAAAATTCAAAAAGATGTAAAGAAGGATACAACCTGAGGTTAGCAATCTGTATCCACAAATTGAAGTTAATAATCTGTATCCACAACCTAAACAAAAAAACAGTATTTTTTAGATTTTCAGAATTTACATATAAGTTTTTTAAACATCATATTTATAGAAAACTAATACATCAAATTTTCAAAAATCAGAATTAAAAAAACATATACGTCCAGTTATTCAAAACTCTGAAGCCACGTATCAGAAAAATCAAAATCAGAATTCATATATATATATATATATATATATATATATATATATATATATATATATATATATATATATATATATATATATCATAATGTACATATCACTATATCACATTTTTAGAAATTGTCATAACTTAATTTAGGAATTAACATAACTTATCACATTCAACAATAGACATAACTTATCAGATTTCATATTATAAAAAAACAATCAAAATTTGCAACTTAATTTGATCATAAATCAGAGCAGTACAAGAAATACAAGAAAAAAATTACCTAGAAAATTAATGAATCTTGGTGTAGTCTAGGATCAACAACATTGCAATCTTGATTGATAATTTCACTTCTCTAGGAAGCTATATAAAAAACTGAAATTTCAGAAATTTTAACCAGTATTCACTATCGTATTTTCGAAACTTGCAAGAAATTTGAAATACTAGAAAAAAACTTACTGGATTAGGACCTTAGGAGGACGGATTCATTCAATCACAGAATCACGGACACAGTATTGCACCTTTGAATCTTCAGTTTTTCACTTTAAGTCTTTAAAAGAACATATGTAGAGCAATAGATAAACTATTAGTCTATTAATGCAATAATTTAGGATTTAGAAAGAAAGAAAGAAAGAAGAATATAAGAGAAGCGATTGAGAGAGAGGGCAAGTCGGAAGGAGAAGCGCTGAAGAGATGAAGCATATGACTAGATGAGACTGTAGACGATCGATGCAACCATGGAGGACTAAATCTTGATTTAAAATTGTAATCGCCCATTTCCATTCTCCAGAAGGGATGCCTTGTCGCCTTGTGTTCTTCATATTCAATTATTAGGCGTGTGGTTATTTCGAAGAGTCACCATACGAAATTGATTGTATTTGTCGTTGCCGCTAATTAGGTCTCCAATAATCGGCTGCCCTTGAAGTTCAGACGGGGATGGATTTTACTGGACTAGCTTTCTTAATATGGCCCAAGTATAAGAGGCTTTGAAAATTTAATTCCCTACTAGAAATTGTTGCCTTGGGCCGTAGCCCAGCTCGCCCTAGGCTTGGGCCAGCTCTGCAGTTATGCTTGACGGAAAGCTCAGATAATCCTTCGAGTAGAAGACTTGACCCTGCAATGGTTAGACTCAGACGAGAGCTATGAAACAGGGTCAAAACAATTACTCTGAGATTATTTAATCCAAACTACAAGTGACTTAGCATTTCTCGAACAACAAGCTACCCCACCCACACGAATCCCAAATCACTAATACTGCCCGAAACATCGTGCTGCCTCCTAGCTACTTTCCAAAAGAAGTCGAGATCTCCTTGGTCTCAACTTTTCTACCAACTATTTGAAGTACTAGATTCCTCCCCAGTTGATGAGTCAAAAGGCATGACACCTATCCATCAAAATATCTATCCAACTCTTGATGATGACGATTCCATGAACACAACGAGATACAAAATACTGACTTCTTCAATTGTCGGACCGATACGCTACTGCTATGATCCTGAAATCTCATCACTTTCCCGACCTTCACAAAGGTAGAACCATCCTGGAGCACATACATGTAAGCTAAATCTTAAACCCTCCAGTTAATGCCTTTGACATACAGATTTCTTAACCCACCTCGTTCTAGATACAAACCTTTCATGGATACACTCACAATACATCAAACCCCTATCGCATCAGGTGCACCCCACCTGGGCATCCACTTAAGATAATCACAAAGAACGTTATAACTTACGACTACATAATCAATTTCCAACTTGAAAATCACAATCCTAGCAACAACTTGTGAACAACCGAAATTATAATGCATACAACCCGCTGAGACTATTTGATACCTGACTGATACTCCCCACAACTCTTACTACTCCCATTATCTAACCAACAGATTTGTGACTCGCCCGACTCCCATCAGCGCATCAACACCGAAAGTGCTACAAGCAGAAGAAATGAATCCCCATGATCACTAGGCCCACAGTCTATGAGTAGAATGCCCCTGATAACACACCGACCTTGTCGGCACTCTCACACCACTAAATGAGCACAACATATTTGCTACCAAAGGAAAACCTTATGAAAACAAAGTCACATACGACCCGCATATAGGATTCGGTTGAACTCTTGGTCCAATTCGTAAGCTAAAACCCAAAAGAACCATGCACATAATTCGAACCAAAAACCCCAATTTCATCTAGCCCACGTCACATGGAACACCCCCATACACATACTTAAGAAACCCATAATCTCATCTAAAGAGAAAAGAAATGCAAGAGATAATCGAAATGCCACCTTAATCAAAACAAAAAACATCCTCATGATCGGTCAAAACAAGACCCCATACTTGATTGAGACTGAACGGATTCCATCACTACACAAGTAGCTCGAGAAGACTTCCAAGATGATCCTGTAGGTTACCAAAACCTGAGTCTGCTATGAACCAAGTTCCCACTCCACCAGTGAGGGTAAACTTACCTGAAGACCGAAGGAACATAGAATATACCAAACATTATGACGGCTTGGCGCAACCACTGAATCACGACCGACAAAACTAAACTTTCAAGGGAACCTCTGCTGAATGATGAATCCATGACCAATGGTCAAGGACACACTGACACTCAAACTAGAGAATCAAGGCCCACATGGATCTGAACATACCGACTTCTGGAAAAGATCCATCGATCAAAATTTGCCTAACTAATCTAAAGACAGTGATCGAAAACAACGAAATGGCAAATCCCTCAACGTCTATAATACTCGACCCGAGAATCCTAGTTCTCCCCCACTTAGGGCTCGAACTACCACCCACTAGTTCTTAAACCAAAACATAACTCTAACCAGCGTAAGTAGGTACTACCTTTTCTAACTCTGAAAGTTATGAGACTGCTCACTCTTCTCCGAACTTGGAAAAACTGAAAGGGAATAACCCTTGCCACAGATAACAACATTCAAATCCATCAATCAACTATCCCACTCCTAGCTACAAATATGCAAGTTGATTATAAACATTGCCCCCTTCTTGAGTCCCGCGAGTCGAATACCCGACCTCGAGCAAAACCTTTGAGGCCTCAAACCAATAAGCTTACTAGATTTGCACCAAACAACCCATAACGATAACACTGTTGGGGATCAAAACAATTACCAGGACCATCATCATGTCTGAGTAGACACAACTAAAAGATCGACATGAATGGAAACACTGTTGTGAATCATGGTATCCAACCATGCAACCTTCCCCGACCAACCCTTAGAATCCCTAAAACCTTCCTTGATTCGAGTATGAATCATGTGATTCCAGTAGTATGGGCCCAATACTACCTTCCACACATATCCATACTTTCCTCAAGAATCATCTTGGGTCCTCTAAAACCTAGTCACAAAATACTCCTGAAACCTGCTCAACAACGAATCAATCGCACTAAAATACTCCCTAGGTTGTCCTAGGATTCACCCATACCCACTCCCTCCACCATCAACTATTAAAGGACCCCTACTAATGTCACCTAACCACTTCATGAATATAATTACATGCAACCAAGCTTAAATAATCCTTCGACTGAAGGGCTCAGCCCTACAACGGTTGGACTTAAACAAAAGCTGCGCAATATGTATGAGTCCTTCATTCTAAGATTATTTAAACTTCATAACATGTAATTTATTGTATTCATTTTATGGTTAACTCTCATCAACATGGGTCCCACAAAACACAAAACAAGCATCATTCGAGCAGAGAAGCCGACCGACACTAAAACACAATAAAAATCATGCATATCCTCATACGAAATTCTCGATCTCTAAATCCCAGCATATCGGATACACCTTCATCCTGCCCTCACTTTCTCAATGGTGGCTAATCATTCCTCGCACTGACCTGCTATACTGCACCCACTCATGAAACTTCCACCAACCCTGCAACACTCGCGTATGTTAATTATACATAACACTGGATCCTATAGACAGTCGAATACTCGATCCTACCCTTAAGCCCCCAACTAGACAAGGAACATGAAATAAGGCCAATTCAAACATTCTCAGACCATAAAATCTTAGTTATGTACGACTATAATGTATACATTGTGCAACTACAGTACTGATGTCAATTTCATATAAGGAAGAACCCTAGGCTATCAGACATCATATAATCAGGCAATCTATCATGCAATTCCTGAAGATCCCTAGTCGATCACTAACATGCTAATTTAACATAATACGATATCAAAGAACAATGTAGTAATTTGGGGTCAACTTACTGGCTCCGACTGATCGTACACATCACATCCTTTTTGGTTAGTTTGAAAGCAACCTTGAAAATTATTTCTAAAACTCTTACTTTGAAAATCATTTTTAAAACCCTTTTTCCTTAGTTAGAGACTGGATTCACATGAGTATTCCTCTAATACACTCAAACCAAGGCTCTGATACCAACTTGTAACATCCCATTTCAACAGTTTTAAACTTTTCAAAACGATCCTTTGACTAATAAAATGTTTACAAAAATAGTGTTCTCAAAACATTATTGAAAATCAATGTACCAAGATCAATGACATAAAATCAAGATGTGTACGGTCACGCCTTCACCTTACTACGAACCTATAAAACACCTGAAACCATAAACCAAAAACTGTAAGAACAAAGCTTAGTGAGTTTCCCCCAAAGTACCAACACACAATAGATAACATTTACAACAAACAACATATTGTGGGTCCAATCAACCATCGGGTTGGAATACCCCAGGCCCCTCAACCATCGGGTTGGAATGTCAACATATTATAGGTCCAATTATCCTCCAGATGTAATACCCTCGTGCCCATTCAACCAAGGGTTGGTATGTGTTAACACGCTGTCACACACGTATTAAATAAATAAATTTATCACTGTTGGTTGCACTAAAAATATAGCACAGGGAAGCAGGGTTGAATCCTCAGGGACACAGCCTAAAAGTCAATGCCTTTTTGCATCAGGCACATCTAGTCATGAATCAAAATATAAAAGGGGGTTTTAATTAAAAGCTAAAAACTAAAAATGTAGTGATATTAAACTAAACGAAAATCAATATAAAAAACGATTTCTGTTTTGCTGCGACTTTCCTAATCATGTAACTGATCTAGATCTGATTATTTGAGATGCGTTCTATCTAAGCTGGTACTGAGAAAAACTAACAAGCTCTAGTAATTTCTCTTTTACCTTATTTAGTTAACCAAAACAAACTCTTCAATTAACCTTACTTTTTATTGTCTAATCAAACATGCTCTTAATTAAGATTAGAAAATTTGCATTATAATCTATGTAAAATTTCCAGCAATATCCAATACTTCTCACAGGCTCAGAAGCGTAAATATATGATTTTTATAGTTTATAATAAAGTCAAATCCCAAACACGGAACCAATTTATTACTTGTTACTTTTACCAGTTGATAAGAACAATCACAGATTCTATAACTGATTAACAGGAATGATTAAACCCTAATTAGGTGATCAGACTAACAAGAATCAAAATCAAACATTCATTAAGAACAAAACTGAAGAATCTAGATAGAAACACAAATCAAAAATCAGATCTAATGACTAATCACATGAAAAGTACTTGTCTTTGTAGAACTGAAAACTAAGGTTTAGCCAGACATGGCTAAAATCTGATGAAAACAAATGAAAAGAGACATCAAATAACCAATCTTACTAATTTATTTGATGGAGATGATCCACAATCTTCAAATCTTCAGAAATCGTTCAAATTAGAGAATAAATGCCTCCAAAATCGTATTTTCGTCGTCTGAAACCTCTCGAATCGCCAAATTAGGTTACCGGAAGGTTATAAGGGTCTATTTATACGTCCAGCAGCAAAAACGAAGCGCATGTGATCGCATATAGACAACCAACGATCACATGTATTACCGAAAACGCGTCACAAGCCTTTTTAATGAAGTAGGATGCTATTTTAGAACTTTTTGGCCAACCTGTGATCGCATGTACACAACATGCGATCGCAGGTTTTCATTTTTCAGTTTCGGATGAATTTTTGGCACTAAAATAACCTCGAATACATGCTGCTACCTAACCTGTGATTGCATAAAGGCTCCATGCGATCGCATAGAGACAACATGCGATTGCATGCTGTGCCTAAATCGTCCAAAATTACGTCTACTTTTCAGATCATTTTGAATCGCGTCAATCAGAGTTACGGTTCTCGAGATATGGTCAAAATACTGACAGGGGGTCAAAGCTGCCAACAACATCTTTTAACTTTAGATTGTAGATTCTTTCTTCGTGTGACCAATTCGATCGAATGTTTCTTAACCAAAGCATCTTGCAATCATTCTTAAACATACTCCATAAGTCCCAAGCTCCACTTTAAGCTCCAAACATGCATCCAGCTGCTCCCAAAGCACTGCTCCACTTGAACTATCTGAAATTGACATAAAAACATGAGCAGTACGAGAATTCTAACGAAAGACATGACCTGAACATTATTTAAACAAATGACATGCAAATGTACAAAATATGATGCTAAAATGATAATAAAAACTACCCTATAAGATGCATGAAATGACATCTAACAAATCTCCCAAGCTTAAACCTTACTTGCCATCAAGTAAAAAAAGGAATAAAACATTATAAACAAATGGAAAGATATAGATGACCTAAAAAAATTTAAAATAAAATAAAAAGAAAACTTAAACTAAAGTACTTTACTCTTTTTTTTGTCACATGATCAGATTTCACAACGACGAAGCTCCAATGAAATCACTACCTAGACAACAGTCTCAATATCTTATATTATTGATTCATAATTATATTTAATAAGTCAAACCAAGCTTGAGCAAATAATTTTTACGCCGAATTAAATTTGTGAAAACAGTGTATTTTTAAAAATCATTTCACAAAAATTCATTTATAAAAACTTAGCTTGACTAACCCCTCATTTTTTTTCCGAACTCGTCCAGTAAACACGGTAAGCTCCATTATGGACAGAAAATCCAAGCTTACCCATATGATTCCACTATTGAGGGATCAATTTCATTATACCACACGTCTTCTTTGTCTTGATGAACTCTTCATATTTAACTTGCTTGCTTCTTGATTTCGACTTGAACTTGATTTAGATTTGACTTTGAATTGCAGATTTCTTCAAGTTGTTTGATGTACCATTTCTAACATATATATTGACTAGGCACGAATTTTACTTTGAGGCTCACCATATCTTCAATACTAAAAAAATGATAACTATTTTGTGGGTATAACGAGAGTTCCCTCCTAACCTCAAAAGGTGCAGAAATTATAAGGTTCAATACTTTAAGGAATGATAAGAGTTATCCAATCTAGGTTCTTTTTAAGGCATCCAAGGAAATTATTTTCAAAACACTGTTTGTTTTCCATCCCACACTTCCATTGTAAAAATTATCTGACTCTTATGTTCGTTCATATTGAAAACATTTAAAGCACTTGGGAAGATAATTCTTAAAATTGATTGTAATGAGATTGTTATTACATTACTCTAATTCATCAACAACATTAAAGATTCTGCATTTATTACATTACTCTAATTTTCAAACAATTGTATTTTGGAACAACTTAGTCCCTTAACTTGGGTTTTCTAAAAATGATGTTTTACCTTAATAAAAAAATAAAAAATTTGTTTATGAAAATAGGACGTTACATTAGATGATTCAAAAGATTTTACAATGAAAAGATTTTACATCCTATTTTATGAAAATAGGATGTAAACTAACAAGGAGGTTTTGGGTTCTATCCCCGGTATATAGTAACCCGTCGTTCTAATATATATATATATATATATATATATATATATATATATATATATATATATATATATATATATATATATATATATATTGTTTTTTAGAACGACAGGTTAGTATATGCTGAGGATAGAACCCAAAACCTCATTGTTAATTATATATATGATCTTAATTTGAAGGATAACAAGGTAGAGACTAAGTGTAATCAATTTGTTCCTAGAAAGGTTAAAAGTTTGGATGTGGTAGATAATTATTGGATAAACTTCCTACTAGACCGAACTTTGTGACTATAAGAATTGACATGCCTTCTGTTTTATGTTTGATTTGTTATGATTTCCCCGAGAATATGGATCACTTGTTTCATGATTGTGAAGTGGCAACAAGAAGGTAAATATGATTGCTATATGTGGTGGGATTTAATGATTGTTAGATGTGGTGGGATTTAATGGCCAAATGGGATTTATGTTAAGGAAATTTATATATATTACAAATTGAGGTTATCGGTGTCATTGTGTTAACAACATGGAGGTTGTTGGTGATTTTAGTGTTACATGATAATTCTAATGTAATGAAATTTATATATTACAAATTGAGGTCAAATCTTGACTTTAGACAAGTTAGGATGGACAAAGTGTACACTTATATAAAACAAGTTTGATTTCGGTTCAACCAAAATAGTAGGGGGTCAATGTGGCGGGGGTGGGGTGCATGACAGGTTGACGATACCGCTTAATTTCAAAATCGACCATGGTCCTTCCAAACCCTAGCAAAGGATGTTATGGAATTTCTAAAATTTTGATATATTCATATCCAAGAAGTATAAAAGAGAAACTGTGTATATGAGACTAAATATATACATTGTTTAATTGGTTTGGTAGTCGTAAACATAACACGTCAATGTTAAACCGGGTATCTTGGTTAAATAACTTAGTTATATCTAATTCCATTGTGCTAGTTTTTTTTCCACCACAAACTCTTTTGCTAGTTTTAATGAAATTCAGCAAAAGCCAAAAAGAAAATGACTCATTACTTATGAATTAATAATTAATATTTGTGTTTTTTTGACAGAGTAAACTAAAACATATTTCTTGTACAAATTAACATCAATTTTGAAGGTTGAAGCTTATATTGATAATCTTCAACATCGAGAAAGCACATATCATATCAAGGTAAACAAACGCTGCTAGATTTTTACTATATATTGAATACCCTTAAATTATAACAAAAATTATCCACTTGGTTGCCAAAAAATGCCAAGAGCTAATAGATAACGTGATTATACCTATCACATGGTCTTGTTTAAAGATGTGGACATCCCACTTAGAATTTTGAATGTTTGAATAAAATCATTGAAATATGTATTTTTTTATCCAATATATTTTTGACATCTTCATAGTCTGTTAATTGAAAAATCGATAATTTTAAATTTAACTAACATGTGTGATTTTTTTAAGCAGCAACAATTATATTACACAAGCGAAAGCTAGCTAAAATGTATGAAATTTGATTCATAACCGATGTGAGCTATATGTCTCAAATTTTAGTAAAATAAGTTCCATCTTTACAATAGTATCGATAAGGGATAATGACTTAAAAGAGTAATATATTTTTCGATTTGTACACATTTAATCATTGAGTTTTTTTTTTTTTTTTTTCATCCACATTTACCCCTTCAACTTGTTAAACTGTACACATTCAGTCCTTATGACCGGTTACTCCAGGTTAGCCGGGAAAAAATGACTTAATAGGGTAATATATTTCTCATTTCGTACACATTTAGTCCTTAATATTTTTGTACACATTTAGTCCTTAATATTTTTTTATTTCAAAATAAGTCATTTTTGTTTTTGTACACATTCAATACTTATGGATGTTTTATTTAGGTTTTTCTCACGATATCTTACGTGGAACAATCATTGATGAAGTGTATGAGGCTGTTGATGTTTATGTGTAATGTCTCATTTTTACAACAAAAATTTTCAATTTTAAATTAGGTAAAACTCCCTAATTGTAAATCCATTATTAAGAAAAAACGTTTATTTCAAAATATATTTATCGAAAATCGGAGTAATATAAGAAACGTGGAATCGTCAATATTGTTGATGAGTGTGTACAGTCATGCATCGCCTTTCCACAATCAACGATAGAACTTGAAAACATAAACAACTAGGAAAGCACAAAGTTTAGTGAGTTTCCCCCAAAATACCCGATACAACAAATGTATTATCATGCATAACGGGTTCACACTCATCAGATTGAAATACCTTGGCCCAATCAGTAATCGGACTGGAATGCCAACATGTAACAGGTGCAATCAGTCATCAGACTGAAATACCCAGGGTTTGTTGGCATGTCGTCTTAACCCAACCGCTCTTCTCGACCCTTCATGCCTACAACTTATAGTCGGCCGCACCAGGTATCTTGACCAACAACATATAACAGGACCACCTCAACCTATCCCACCACTATATGTCTATCCCACATCATATGTCGTGAGAAAAAACTAAAGAAATCATTAATAAGTACTGAATAAATAGAAAAACAAAAGTGACTTATTTTGCTACAAAAAAAATATATTAAGGACTAAATGTATATAAAAATATTAAGGACTAAATGTGTACAAAATGAGAAATATATTACCCTATTAATTCATTTTTACTGGCTAACCTGAAGTTACCGGTCATAAGGATTAAATGTGTACAATTTAACAAGTTGAAGGGGTAAATATGGACGAAAAAAACTCAATGACTAAACGTGTAAAAATCGAAAAAAACACTTTACGTCAATGAGGATTCTATATAACATATAATGAGGCAATCTTCACCAAGGTAAAATTCATTGGCCATAGTCTTCTTATGGATTAAATTTATGGCAAAATTCCATTTGATTTGTTGGAATGTCATTTTTTGGCACCATGTATTCTTATATTTCCCTTTATTGTCTTTGTACTCTTTTTGCATTTGACTAGTTTCTGGTTTGTTGTCATTCATAATTCTTTTTTTTAATATATATAATATATAGAAAAATATTTTCTTGTTTCATTTAACCCATACAAAACCTCATTGATTTTTGTATGAAATTTATGGTTATGTTTTCGCCCAAAATTTAGTTCTTACTCTTTAATCTTTATTTCATCAAACGTCTTCTGATTCGAATTGAGCTTCACCCATTTCAAATTCCCACATAAGGATCAAAACCATTCTACGATTTAACCCTAATTTCAAAATCCACGCATACGCAGACAAAATGCACATTGCACATTCCTCCTTTTGGTATCTTGAGTCTTGACTCCCTGTCTGACCAACAACTGTAGATAGCTTCTTTGGCGAGCGCGCCCAAAACTCATATTGGGTTTCCTTTCAAAAACGATCTTTCTTCAATGGCAGGTGAAAACGCAGCGTCTCATAGAAGAGACCCGATCAAGAATACAGGCATGCTTTCTTTCTCTACAGTTCATAGCACATGGAATTTGACTCTGGTTTTTCTCTCTTCCAGTTATTTCTGTTGATTGTGATGATATAGTGATGAATCCATTTCATGTTGTCTGGATGAATCCGACCCCTTTTAGGCATCATACAGTTCCCTATTTACTTCAATTTTGAAGGTTTAATTTGGGTTTTGGGGGAAACGAACGATTGAAAGAGATTGAATTTGACAAATCGCAAGTGATTTCAATTATATTTATTCGAAACTGCAGTTGGGAATGCTGCTGTACAAAGGAGAAGACAACATGCTGTTTCAGTGGCGAAAGAAAGAAGAGAAGCGATGTTCAGAACAAAGCGATTATGTACAGAAGTAGTTAGCAACGACATGGATGTCGCCATCCATGGCGACATGATGATTGAAGAGGAGCCATCAATTTTAGAGGCTCAAACGCTTTCTGCTGTTGAAGAACTAAAGCTTGCAATTTCTTCAAAGTAAGATCGATTCATTATACTTTTCCTTAACAAACGATCATTATTCAATCAATTTTCTTTTAGGGGAAAAGACACAGTTCAAAAGAAGGTGAATGCTCTTCGTGAACTAAGACGATTGTTATCAAGATCCGAGTTTCCTTTTGTTGAAATTGCTCTTAAATCTGGAGCAATACCTCTACTTTCTCAATGTCTTTCATTTGGCTCACAAGATGAACAAGTAATCTCTTTTTCTTTTATATAAGTTATGAGAAAAACATATTACAACTTAATGACTTATCTCCAAATTTCAGTTGCTTGAAGCAGCATGGTGTCTTACAAACATAGCTGCAGGAAAACCAGAAGAAACAAAAGCTTTGGTCCCAACATTACCATTACTAATTGCTCATCTTGGAGGTTAGTGATTATTAATCTGATTAGAATTTTGTAACAAATCCTTTTATGTTAATAGTTCTTTCTAAAGTTCCAATAACATCTAGGTTATATAAGTGTAAAGTGTAAAGATTCTATATGGGTCTTAATAAAAGATGCATCTCCTATATTTCATACGCTCCACTTGATTTTTTTTTTTTTCACTTTCTAAATAACACAATAAACATCAAAACACATGGCAACATTTAGCTTTACCTTTTTTGCTTTTAAGCTATTGTCTCTATTTATCTTGCATGCTTCATTTAGTGATCATTGTCACGGGTAGTTTTGGAAAATGGTGATGGAATCTTTTTCTAATTAATAAAGATAAAAAAAAATTGATGTAGGACATTTCAAAAAGGAAAGATTAAAGAACACTTTGATGTAGGACATATTAAGTACTTTCACTTTTAAGTTTTAACCAATTAACAAATAACAAAACTTGGTTTTTGGATTTAAGGAGAGATCACTTCAATGTAGGACATGAACATTGAACATGGACATATTAGTTACTTTATCTTTAATCTTTAATCATTATAATCTTTAATTTTTTTTTATTTTTATATAATTTGTAGATAAAAGTTCATTATGTGTAGCTGAACAATGTGCATGGGCATTAGGAAATGTTGCTGGAGAAAGTGAGGAATTGAGAGATCTTCTTCTTTCACAAGGAGCTTTAATTCCTCTTGCAAAAATGATATTTCCAGACAAGGGTACAACAGTCAGAACAGCTTCTTGGGCTTTATCAAATCTAATCAAGGTTTTTAATTTTTATAAATCTTTTTATTTTTTCATTTTGTGGGTCCTATTTTATCTCTCCCAAAATCAAGAAAATGGGACCACAAATCACATCTTTATTATTGTTATATGAATCTTTTGGGAGTTTTCAATCACACACACATGATATATCAAAACTTTAAAGGGTATTTTGTAAATAAAGGAGAAACTTTTTATAAAGAAATAATTTTTGCTTAAAATTTTTGTTGATTGTGGATGTAGGGACCACACCCAGAGGCTGCAACAGAATTTATAAAAATTGATGGAGTTGTGGATGCTATTCTTCGACACTTGAAGAAATCGTATGTTTTTTGAACATATAATCAAATTATATATTTTATAAAAATGGTTAATTTGGAAAAAAGTTTCAAACTTTTTTCGGATTATTGGAAAAAGAAAGTTATTAGTTGTTTAATCTGTACAAAAAAAATATGATCTTTGCAATAATGATATATATATACACTAAAGACTACTTTAGTCTTTGTATTTAATTATTTATCAGTATATCTTTAGAAATAAAAAATAAAAGAAATTATTTTTGAATTTTGATGAACAGGGATGTTGAATTAGCAACTGAAGTAGCATGGGTGGTTGTGTATTTATCAGCTATTTCAGATGTTGCAATAAATGTGTTAATGAACACTGAAATTGTTCAAGTTCTTGTTGATCGATTAGCTTCCTCAAATACTTTGCAATCACTCATTCCGGTAACACATGAATTTACCTTTTTACCCTTTTGAGTTTTGATAAATGCAGAAAAGAATTTTTTTTTGTATCTTTTTACAAGTTTGCCCTTGTATATACAGTTGCTAAGGAGTTTAGGTAATCTCATGGCTGGTGATGCTTACACCACCAATATTCTTCTTGATCCTGGACATGAAACCACAGGCCAGTTTTATTTTCTTCATATTTTCATATTTTCCTTTATTTATTTATTTATTTATATAAAAAGTAAATCCAAGAAATATCAACAAACTTTCATTTATTTGTGTATTACAATTTACAACATCGTACTTTTGTTTCTTTCTATTATTATATTGTTGTATTCCACATTGCTAATATCATAATTTAAAAGAAGGGCTTTTTACATGAAAGTCCTTAAATTTGTCAAGTTTTGTCGATTTTGTCCCTGTGACAATTTTTTGTTCATTTATGTTCTTAAGTTTTCCAAGTTTTTTCATTTTTACCCCTTTTACTTGTAACAACAGGTTTTCAGGTTACCATGAAATATAATTTGCAAAAAAGCCCTTAAGTTTACAAATCTTTTGCAAAAAAAACCCTTATTTCGTATAATATGAAGAAGGGAATTCTCCAATAAAGTTCCAATATTTTGGGTCAGTTTATGGTTTAATCCCAACATTTATTTTTTGAACAGAAAAGTCGCAATTATTTTATATTTTGCCGAAATTAACAAAATAGTCCTTACGTTTTTTTCAACTGAAAATGTTAGATTATCGTATAAAATTAGATAATCAGGACTTTTTTGTTCAAAAAATAAATATTGGGATTAAACCGTAAACTGACCCAAAATATTGAGACTTATCAGAGATTTTCCTTTTTCATATTATACGAAATAAGGGTTTTATTGCAAATGATTTGTAAATTTAAGGGCTTTTTTGCAAATTATATTTTAAGGTACCCCAGAAACCTACTATTACAGGTATAAAGGGCAAAAATGAAAAAACTTAACGACATAAAGGAAACAAAAAGGACAAAAACCATTTTTTTTTTCCGACAAACTTAAGGACTTTCAAGTCAAAACTCAAAATCCCTTTAAAAAACTGTGACATTAAAATAATAAAATTTTTCCATGAAATTTCCAGATAGTATTATCCGTTCATTAAGCAAATGTTTGAAAAGCGAGCATCGTTTCTTGAAAAAGGTATATTTATTTTCCATATTTCTATTAAAAAAGTGAAGTATGTTGCTATTTTCTGCAATTATTTTATCATTAAATATATATATATATATATATATATATATATATATATATATATATATATATATATATATATATATATATATATATATATTTGTAGGAGGCGACATGGGTGCTATCAAACATAGCTGCAGGATCAGTTGCACACAAGCAACTAATATGTAAAAGTGAAGCAGTTTCATTGTTATTAGAGCTTCTTGTTACATCACCATTTGACATCAAAAAAGAAGTTGCATACGTTTTGGGAAATTTATGCGTTGCTCCAAATGATGACAATGATAATGATAATGGATCCGGGATTCCATTTTTATTATTGGATCATTTGATTTCATTTGTTAGAAATGGATGCCTTTGTGGCTTCATTGATCTTGTTAAATCATCTGATCTTGAAGCTGCAAGACTTGGACTTCATTTCATCGAATTGGTAAAAAGATTATATAAGTTTTGCTACTATTTTTCAGAAATTTCATAAATGGTCCTTGTGGTTTCCTAGAATATCAAGTTTAGTCCTTGACTTTTTTCTATTTTCGGTCTCATGGAAGGTCCTGATGGTTTCAGTTTCTATCGTGGTTGGTCCCTCATCCATATAAGAAGATCTGTATACCCTTTTTAATTTATAAAAGAAACTAAAAAGGGTTAATAAGTCATTTTATATGGCTGACAGACCAACCACGATAGAAATTGAAACCCTCTGGACCTTCCATGAGAACGAAAAAAGTTAGGGACGAAACATGATATTTTGGGAAACCATAGGGACCATTTATGAAGATTACTCTAATAATGATGATGATGTAGGTGTTGAGAGGGATGCCGAATGGTGAGGGACAAAAACTAGTTGAAAGAGCGGATGGGATTGATGCAATGGAAAGGTTTCAATTTCATGAAAATGATGAGCTTAGAGTGATGGCTAATCTTTTAGTTGATAGTTATTTTGGGGAGATGTATGGGGTTGATGAGTAGAAAAAAGATATATGGGTCAAGTGTGTGTTTATGTGTGTGTGTTTGTTAAGTTTGAGACTGGATACTAACGCATAGGTTAACCGTTAATGGTTGAATATAATGTTGATTTTGGGTACATATTGATGATTGTGTTTGGAGACATGTAAGGTGTCAAATGTGTTCAATATATATAACATGATATGAAGGTTGCTTCTTTTGTGTTTTGAATACTTGTTATTCTTTGAGTTTAAATGCCAAACAAATTGATTTCATCTTGGATGTTATGATGAGCATATTTAGTTTTGAAGGATAAATGACATTAATTGATTAAATTCAAAGCTTAGAAAGAATTATTATGTAATATAATAACAAGGGTTATAGTTTAGGAGCAATCAACTTTTCTAGAGAAGGATAATTTAGTTTTGTGTCGTGCAATGAGTTGCTAGAATGCTTATTCAGCTTTTGTTATCTGATGAAAGTCTTTATTGTCCATACATTCATTTAGTGTTTTAAAAAGATGGTAATGTTTTTTCAAGTGATTTTTGCCAAGAACCTTCCAAGCAAAGCTAACTATCCGTTTAGGCTTTGGATTTCCTTCAATGTTTGTGATGATTTTACCAAAGAATAACTTGTTAACCTTCTTGGACTCCAAATTTGTATTACCAAAGGAATGTTGGGTCGTATCTAGTTTTGATGACCATATCATCGATGTATATATCTACTAGCCTATGATATGTTGCTCAAACATATTCGGTCTAAAAGGCATAGGAGAAGGTTCCATTCTCTGTGTGAAAGGATTTTTTTCGCTTCACGTGTCTTTGCCATATGGATATGATGATATCCCTTATAAACATCCAAAAAAACACTTCCATTAGAATCCTTTTAGTGACTAAACTTTTTACCCGATTTCCAATAATGGATAATAATGTTTAAGAAATGCTTGTTGAGGTTGGTGAATTCTATGCACATTGGCTACCCATCCATCTCCATTTTATACCATGCTAGACTTCAAAACCTATGTTTGAAAGAAAGCTTCTTTTAGAATATATATATATATATATATATATATATATATATATATATATATATATATATATATATATATATATATATATATATATATATATATTGTGACAACCGTCAATTTCCGGTCAAGTCAAAGTCAACTTAAGTCAACAAGTCAAACTGGTCAACTCAACTAACCCTTGTGTACTAGGGCTTACATTATGTAATTACTAAACAACTCGCTATTCTATAAGGGATCATAAATCGAAAAGTACGTACATCTAGATCTCCTTGACCTAAAACTGTGGTGAGTGACGAGCCAAACCGATAATACAATGTTGCATACTCATCGGGAGTGTGTAAGATCCTTAAATAAGGCTTAACAGGGTTTACGGACCATGCATTGCGAAGCCGGACACTCAAAAAGGTCACAAATGAAACCTCTCTCAATCGTTTTCACTCTATCTCTCTCTCTATTTGAAATCTCTCCAAGAATGTGAAATCTCTCCCAAATCTCTCTAAGTATGTGAAATCTCTCCCAAATATCTCTTTGTATGAGAAATCTCTCCAAGAATGTCAAATCTCTCCCAAATCTCTCCAATAATGTGAAATCTCTCCCAAATCTCTCTAAGTATGTGAAATCTCTCCCAAATCTCTCTTTGTATGAGAAATTCCTCCAAGTATGTGAAATCTCTCCCAAATCTCTCTAAGTATGCCAAATCTCTCCAAGTATGACAAATCTCTCCCAAATCTCTCTCAAAATCTCTCTCAACTTTCTTTAATCACTCGGGGCATCCCGACCCTCGAATTTGGCGAAAACAGCCCAAAAACGGAAGTCTACGCGAAAAACGGACTTAAGGAGCCGAAACTCCTCTTAGGACCCGAAAGTCCTCTTAGGACTCGAAACCTCTCTTAGGGGTGAACACTTCTCTTCTTCAACACTCATCTTCTGAAATCACTCAAGGTGAGTTCATACCTTTACATTTTCATGTTTTCTCAAGTTTTTAGGGGGGGGGGGGGGGGGGGGGGGAATACAAGTTAAAACACCAAGAACATAACTAAACTTTTCTAACAGCCTTCATCAGAAAAGTTCAACTCCATTCACGGACTGTTTTGGACAACTTAAACATTTTTGTTTTCAAAACTGTTTTAGGTGTAAGTAGTTCCAGTTCTTAGCTTTAAAATGACTACTTGCACATCTCCATATGATTTTTCTACAATTTATGGTAATTTTTACAAAACTGTCTATCATTTCAAACATCAATCCGGACCAATCTGTGATTATGGACTTTTTCACACAAGTAAGAGGTCATTAAAATTTATAATAAAAATTATGAACAAACTAGACTCATTTTCCAAACTCTCAGAATTTACGGATTCTGATTTGCACCTTTAGTTATTTTTCTATGAATTTTCTAAAAACAGAATAGAAATGGCAATACTAGAAAAATGTTTTCAATTTCATATACACCTTGTAACTTGTTGAGCAAGGTGTGTACCTTCATGTGATGATATGTTATTACCATATGTGTCATATTGTCTTATTATATAGACATACATCAGAAAACAAATGGATTCTTACCTCCATAAGTATGGTAAATATATAAAAGATATTACAAGGCTATATCCATTAAAATACAAACACTGGTAAACTATGACAAGTAAGGCTTATGCTCACTACCCAAACAAATATTTAATAAACTATAATAGGTATAGTTTAGGGTTCTTTTACATAACAAACACATTATTAAAGGTATTACACATACAAAAAAGTTATTACCACTATGAATAATTAGGATAAACTATAATAAGTATAGTTAAGCCATTATACCCCCACAAACGAACACGCTAGTTATAATCGGTATAGTTATGACATTATACATTACAAACAAAGTGATAAACTATAATAGGTATAGTTTATGTTTCATCTACACTACGAACTTAATTACAAGAAAGGAATTCACCATCACCACCACTTTCGATAAGCTATCATATGCATAGTTCATGTCCACTACCACTATCTCTATTTGATGAACTATGGTATGTATAGGTTATATTCACCATCACCACCACTTTTGGTAAACTATAATATGCATAGTTCATGTTCACTAGTCACTATCACTATCCGATGAACTATGATATGTATAGTTTATGTTCACAGTCACTATTACTATTTCGTACACTACACTAGGGTTTGGTTCCGATTTTTGGATTTAAGTCCACATTCAATTTTCGCATTATTAGACTTCAACTATAATCGTTGAGCGTATATGCTTGAGTCATATAAGAATTTAGTCTTGATTGGCTTAGCATTGGTGGTGCCCGCCTCATCTCCTGTTCCTCGTTGGGTTGTGGACCTAGGGCAGACCCACTATATTCAACGTTTTATCTAACCTAAATCTTATATAACTTATATACGCTGGACGATTATAGGGGAAATATACGGGTCATTCTAGGGTTCATTAACGCATCATATAGAGATATTCTATTCACACTTAACTAAGAAAATATTGGATTTTCTGGAAATCAAACTCTATCGATTTTACAAGAAAAACGGTTTCTACTTCAAACAAAACTCTTATGAACTCACCAACTTAATTGTTGACACTTTTTCAAAACTACTTGTATTCTCAGGAAATCAGTGAAACAAGAAAACTTCAGCGCTTTGAGGATGGGACGTTAAACTGTCAATAATTTATTTTTGTCATCATAATGTAATTGATTTTGAAACATGTAAACATATACTTTGGTGTAACTTTTTTTTCAATTATATTTATGATGGTTGTATTTACTTTGAGCACTATTATACACGTTGTTGTGATACTGTACATGAAGTCCTCCACCCCCGGACGTTTCCGCCATCCTTGGTTTGGGGGTGTATCATATATATATATATATATATATATATATATATATATATATATATATATATATATATATATATATATATATATATATATATATATATATAAAAGCACTTCATATAAGCAATCCCAAACGCCCCTTAGTCCTTCAATAGACTTGGTAGGAGTCTTGCTAATATGATAATATTTATACATATATTTTAAGGCATAATCTTAATATTTATGAGTTTAATTGATATATTTAAACATATATATATATATATATATATATATATATATATATATATTGATAATGTTTTTTATTGGATAAATACATATAAAATCGTAGTTGGCGAGCAAAAGAAAAGGATTGTGACAAGAATAAAGTTAATAAGGATCAATTTCGAAAACTGCCAAAAATTTGACATTCACAACGCGTGCAATATCCATTTACGCTTCTAGCCGATCAAGGAATTCAATACAAACATGGATACATGCGACTCACAACGCGACAATGAACCTTACGTGACGTGAACTCGTTGTTTTGTATAAATACAAAAACTTTTTGCCATAAATTAAGATGTAGCTTTAGGGTAGTTAAGTGCAACATACCAGAGATAAATCCTACAAAATATATTCGTCAAAAAACCCTTTTGGGCTTATTTCAAGGTTGGAGAAACACTTTGGACTTTGGAGCAAATATTTGAAGAATCATAAGCTAGGAACATTATAACTGTAAATCGGTTTGCTTAAAGATCGTGTTTAGCAATTCTTATTTGATGTTTTTTTATATTTATTTATTTATCAACTGATTATTGGGTAAAACCCTTAGAGTAGATTTAACCTTAAAGATTTTGTATGATTCAATTAATCAGATTATTAGTTTCGTTTATTTCTCAAGATTGTTTGGTTAAAGATCCATATATGTTATTCTTGATATCTTTATTGCCTATACTCGAGTTAACAGAGTTTAGAGGACTAATATGACTTTATTAGCTTAAATCATAATTGTTAGTAACAATTAGCAATTGTAATTAGAGATGAACCAAATACTTGGGTTAAGTTAATAAAATAATTAACTTTAATGTTTATCCATGCATTAGACAACCAAATCTATGCACCAAATTGATTACCATGACCATTAGGATCATTCGACCCAATCAAATATTTCATAATACGAACTTAATAATAATTGTTAGATAGTCAATTTAATTACATTACTTACCATTGAGTTAATCGTCGGTTAGTTTACCAGACCAAGATAACTGACTAGAATAGGAATAAGTGACTATTACTAATATCCATTGCACTCTACTAGAATCTATCATAACTGAAAGGCCTAACAGAATCTATGTGAAAGCATCTCTACCTCTTGTATCTAAATCTGATCTCTAGTTTTGTTTTTGTTTATAGTTTAGTTTAACTGAATTGAAACAAATTCCCCTTGTACTTTATTGCTCATAGTTTAGTTAGCAATATAATTTTCTGATCTGAATCATTCATGTTCCCATTGTGTTCGACACATGATCTTATCTTAACTATACTGCTACACGGTTAGATACATTGCCTAGTGTGTGTCACAGTTTAGTTGTGATAAAATTAATTTTAGTATGGAAAATTCGAAGAAGGGAGAATTACCGATACAAAGTAATGTCAAGTTGAGTAAGACTCAAAGTCCGAGTACCGAAGCCGAGATAGCAGAGATGAGCCGAGTACCTTACGCTTCCGCAGTTGGCTCAATCATGTATGCTATGACTTGTTCTCGCCCTGATGTAGCCTATGCTTTGAGCATGGTTAGAAGATATCAAGGGAACCCTGGCAGAGCCCATTGGATTGCGGTCAAGAATATCCTTAAGTACCTTCGGAGGACCAAGGAATGGTTTTTAGTCCTCGGGGGGAGTGATGACTTGAAGGTGCGAGGGTATAGTGACGCCAACTTTCAGACCGACAGGGACAACTACCGTTCGCAGTCGGGCTGGGTCTTTACCCTTAATGTAGGAGCAGTAACTTGGAAATGTTCCAAGCAGGAAACCGTAGCTGATTCAACGTGCGAATCAGAGTACATTGCAGCAAGCGAAGCATCGAAGGAGGCAATATGGTTGAAGAACTTCATTGGTGATCTTGGAGTTGTACCTGCCATAAAGGAGCCTATGGAAATTTTCTGTGATAATGAAGGAGCGGTTGCCTTGACCAAGGAACCGAGGGATCATGGTAGATCTCGTCATATCGACAGAAAATATCACTTTATTAGACATCGAGTAGAAGAAGGACATCTCGTGGTTAAGAGGATATCATCAGAAGATAACCCAGCAGATCCGCTTACGAAGGGACTGAGTAGGGTTAAGCACTTGCAGCATGCTAGGAGTATTGGGCTGAAGGATGATATTAGTTTAGATTAGATAGTTTTAGAAACTTGTAATAGATAAGTGTAATTGACATTTGATGATTAAATAAAGGAGTATTATTTATAAGTAAAGTTACTGTCTTATGTTAATTGTTTAACCATTGTTTCACTTTGCATGTTTTGACTTCCTGAATAATTGAGTTATTAAGAATAATCGAATTATTCGAATGGTCCACAATCGTTCATATGGTGGAAGTAGACATGAAAGAAGATTGTCATGAATTGGTATGTAGATTGTCTAAATGGTATTAGAAATAGTTAAGGTTTGCTGCAACGTTCATGAGTGCTTATGAACTACTTTTGAGCATTGGAACAAACCCGCGCTTGCTGGAATCACTTTAAGGTATATATGTATATTGTAAGTGATCGCAAGATGATAATATCATATGGTCTTAAAGCCTAGATATATGGTTTGTTATTTGTTAATTGGTTGTACATTGATGATGCGAAACCGCATCAATAAATTGATGTTATAAAACGCATTGTTGTGTATGATTGATTGGCGAATAAGTAAATGCATATAAGTCGAAGTTTATCTGTTACTTTTATCCTAAGAGGGTAAAAGCGATATCTCGACCACTCGATGATTTGATTTGAATTATGTGCCGGGCCCGGTCAGAACTAAATTGATGTGTTCGATTAAGTTCTATGTCGAATAAATCTGAGATCGAGAAACTAAACGCTGGACTATGATTGTGTCCGCATGATATCTGAACAGAGGACTGTACAATCCCTTATCTAAAGGACAGGATTGATAAGATCAGAGTTTGACAGCGTCTTTGAGAGCTATGATTGCTAATCGGATTGTGCTTGTGTATATAGTTACCAGACTTATCCAAGTGGGAGACTGTTGGAATAGTGTCTAAGGCTGTAACTATATTTGGCAAGTGTTTGACCCGGTTGAGCAAGGTCCTTTTGGGTTGCCTTCACCATAGCAACTTGACAGGATGATTTATAATGAGAGAAGAAATATTATTAATATATTATGAGAATAATATAAGGAATAATAATATTGTTATTTGATTAATATAAGTCATAAATTAATTAGGAATTAATTTGGTGACTTAAAGAGGTTAATTGAATATAGGGGCATAAACTGTCAAATGTGTGATAGTTGTATTTTGGGCTATGAATCATTATGGATGTGAGGGTGGACGATTTTAGGGTTTGGAGAAACCTAGAAATCGTCCAAGGCCTAGTCTATGATGGGTTTTGGTCATAAGACATCCTATGTGCTCATACAAACCCTAAAGCTCGGATCTAGGTTTCTCTATTGTACATACTTTGAATCCAAGACTTGAACCCTAATTCTAGCATATGGAAATCAGAATTCACATGTAAATAGGTTTAAGAACATACCTTGATTGTTATGTAGCAATAACAATCCAATTCCTCCTTGAATTGACCTTGGAAAGCAAAGAGTCACAAGTGTCACTCCTCTAATGGCTCACAAACACCATAAGCAAGTGGAGAAGGTATAAGGAGAGAGGAGGGAGGTTAGAATTCGTCCTTGGGACCTCTTGGGAAGGGATACACGAATTCATAACCCTAGGGGTGTTTATATAGGTGTAGAGATAGGGTTTCAGTCATTATCCTTATCTAGTTGATTATCCATTAAGCAACCAATAAGATAATCCTTGAATCCTTATCATACTCGAATTCTAAGGCTTTCCAACCTTAAATTCGTTCACCATACTTATAAGATAATTCTTACCTTATTTTGTAACTATCACATAATTACAATTCAGCCCCTCTAGTTTAATTAATTACACTTGATCACAAAATTAATTCTTAATTAATTATTGACCAATATTAATTAAACAAATATGATTTCTCCTTTAATATATTATTCTTACAACATATTAATAAATCATATTATCCTCTCTTTCTATATATTTCTCCAATCAAGTTGCTTTGGTGAAGGCAACCCAAAAGGACCATGCACCATCGGGTCAAGTACATACCAAAATAGTTATGGACTTAGACACTAATCCAACAGTCTCCCACTTGGATAAGTCTAACAACTATTCTGCGTATGACTTCGGATCCCGATCTGCAATCGTAGCTTTCCAAAGCCGCTGTCAACTCTGATCATATCAAATACGCGTGTCCTTAGATAAGGGATCATATATTCCTCCATTCTAGATATCATATGAGATATGATTTCAAATCATTCTCTTTGTACTATATCTCGATTTCCGATTTATGACGACTGACTAATTGAACAAATCAAATTAGCCCTAGCCCGGCCGAGCATTTACGTTTGTCATCACTAAACCATCGAGGGGCCCAAAGATATCGCTTTTATCCTACTTTGGATAAAAGGAACGGATAAACTTTGATACAATGCTTGCTTGTACTCACGCACCGAATCACACACAACAATATGTTTTATAACACCAAGTTACTGGTGCGTTTACATATTATCAATGTGCAACCGATTCGCAAGATACAACTCACACATCTCGGTTTCAAGAATATAAGATGTTATCGTCTCACCAATCACTCGTGATACAATCCATGGAGTGATCCAAGTGAGCGTGGGTCTAATCCAATGCTCAAATCACATTCATAAGCACTCATGAACGTTTCAGCAAACATTTGCCTATGTCTAATACTCTTTTAGACAATCCACACACCAATTCACGACAGTCTTTATTCATATCTACTTCCAACATATGAACGACTGTGACCCGTTTGAATAATTCGATTATTCTTAATAAACTCAATTATTCTGGAAGTCAAAACATGCAAATGTGAAACACAAGAATAATACTAATCCCATATGGCCTCAAACCTTTGAGTATAAATAAAACTCCTTTTATTTATCACCATATCGATTACTCATTATTTGTCGTTTCGGGTAATCAACTTCTTACTTGAATTACAACACTTGTCCCATGCTCCTAGCATGCACACAATGTTTCCCTATGGTTCTTACTTTGTGAAATAGATCATATTGAACACATTTCCAATCCTTCTCATTTCACAACTCCAAATCCGTTTTTCATAAGTTAAAGAATATCAAATTCTTGTTACTTATAGAATATGCTAGATTCTAACATTCTATGCAACTATCCTTTCGTAATTCGCTGTAGCAAAGTCACAAAGACTATTGCCAATTACAAAGTCTTCTATCGGAGATTGTTACAAGACAATTCCATAGATGTGATGTCTCTCTCTCAAAGTACATTCTTTGAACATCCTTTTGCATAGAAGTTTCTAATCTAATCATAGATTTCTCAATATTCAATTCCCAATATGGAAACACTTCCATATGTTCCATATGACAACTCATTCTTAATAGAATCTTATCTATTCGTAATGATGTCGATACGGTCCATCCAATATGGAAACATTTCCATATTTTCCAATACTATACTTCCAACTATTCACAAGCGACCAATCCTCTTCGAACTTTGGATTGTCCTTTGATAGTTGTTTAATTGTTTTAGTCAAAACCAATTCTAGTCCCTTTTCCCTCTAAATGTGCTCGACATTTGGAAAATTTTAGAATGGTCAAACATTAAAGCATTTGCAATCGATCCTATACCCGAAGCGTATGGGACACGACGCATAATGTTTTATTTGCTATGTTCTCAAAAATCGAATTGTGAAGAGGGATGCCGTAATCATAATCGAAATTTTAAGAACACACTTTGTACCTTTGACTAAATTTTATTAACATTTCTCAACCTAAACCTTTAGATTTGAATTGAAGCATAATATTCTCTCCCTTAATTATAGCAAAACAACTCTTCAACTATTGCGACTTTGCAAAGTATGACTCTTGTTTTCTATAATTAATATTGCTAACCTTGCAATACTTTCCTTAATAATCATACAATCATAACATTTATGTTCCCACTATCATGATGATTATTATAAAACATAACACTTATGCTCCCACTAGCTTCGACATGTATTCATAAACATCTTAACTTTCAGAAAAACAATGCTTATTGAATTTCTTAAGTTCATGTTTCTAATACTTAGTGCTTTGATAATCCTTTATCAATGCTTCTTGAACTTATACACCTTTGCCTTCGATAGTTCATATGTGTGTCTAAACAATTAAGACTAATTGCCAAACCTCACAATTCAAATTATGGAAAGGGATGCCGTAACCATGATTGAATTTGAGAATGCAATTTTACAATCACTATCTTCTTAAAATCTCTCTTAGTGAAAGTATTTCTTCACAATCATTTTCATGAAGGAGGAAATCTTATGACACTTAGATTTGAGCGGTGTATGTGTTCCTATCCATGTGAATTTGTCAAAACCAAGGTTTACGACAAATTCAAACTCTTATGGATCGAACTTTCTTGATATCGATTTCTTGCATTTATGGTAGCACAGCTGCCCACCATGTCTTCCAAGTAGTTAAGCAGCTCACCCTTTCCTATCAATGTACCTTTCATTGATTAAGGTGCTTTGCCTTTTATGCGTTCAAAATGAGAACTCATAGAACTCACATGCATAATTAACTCGATTGGATTGGCACAGAATCAAAATAATGTCAACACGATAGGTTGTAAACCTCAACTCGTGTGCTAGTGATGATCGATAAGGTTTATTTGATTTGTTCTTGAAACTTTTCAAGACCATTAAGACTCCCACTGACTCCTTGACATATAAGATTCTCTTGTCAAAACATTTCTTGACAAACAAATATTCAAGAGTTAGTGTAGCTTTTATCAAAACTCTTCATAAATTGGTCCTAGTTGGTCTTTGTCTTATCCAAGACATCACAACTTACCACATTTAATGAATGTTTTAAACCTTCTTAATACTTTTCACTCATTGTCACAATCTTAACTCTAAGACTTGTTTTGGAACGAAGTATGATTGACTTCTTGATTTGACCATTTCTTCAATCTTTGATTCCTCTTCTTGGACATACAATTGTACCAAGACTCACTTAGAGGATCAATTGAGATATGGTTCTTAATCATTAAGACCTATCATAAAGCATAGAAGGTACTCTCCCATCTTCTTAGAATGGAGAAACTTTTATCTTTCTGCCTACTTGATTCTTCTTATTCATTCTGCTATTGATCTAAACCCCTTTAATCAATTCAGAATTACACTTAATCATATTTACTAAACCTTTAGTAAATCATGACGAATATCATTGTTACTCTTATGGTGGACTTTGATCAACACACTACTTTGTGTACTTGATCTCCTAGTCCTTCACTTGACACTTTGTCAACGAATTGGTCTAATTTCCAAATATGAATTTCTCATTCATCATGCAACCAAGTTGCATGATTCCAAATTTCTGTCCGATTGAAACTTTGGGCGATGAGAAACTCTCCCTATTTGGTAAATTTTCGACTTTTCCATAAACACCATAAATAAGAATCATATCCATTTGTTGTAGAAATATGCAAACACTAATTTTTCATAACGATTTCATTGCAAGGATAATAAACAAATAAATAAATAAGTCAAACAAAATTTATTTTATTTATAAAAGCAGCGGAAAACATTTGTCCTTACAATGCAAAATCCATTGAAAACTATGTATTTCAAAAGAAAATTTTCTAACAACTCTATCATAACTATCTAAGCTCAAAATCTAATCTTCAAGTCCATGCGATCAAGATCCATTCCTTGTGATTAGATTCATTTTGCTCTTTCACCAAGCTTCCTTTCTTTTCACCGATCCTGTAAAACATTCAAATGCAATCTTATTACATTATGTATTAAGAATTGATGAATAAGAACTTAATGGAGTTAGATAGTGGATTTTACCTGAAGCGCAGCCATACTCTTTGACTCTCCCATCTTCTGGACTCTTCAGGCTCTTTGGGCAGACTTGTATCCAATGCCCTCTCCTTTGGCAGCAAACACAGGTCGGTTCTCCTAGAACGTCCTCGGAAGCATGGTTGGTTGACTTTTCCAACAAATACGCTCCATTGCTTTGCCAAATCATTTCTGATTCAGCAGCAATGAGCATGTAAGTTAGGTCAATGAGGTTGTCGTCATGATTCATCATATAATACTTTCTTTTGAACTTATTATATGATTCAGGAAGTGACTGCAAAACCCAATTCACAGCCAAATCATCTGGGAATGACACACCCAACATAATCAACCTATCAATGTGTGATTTCATTCCTAGAACGTGGGCACACACGGATTTACCATCTTCATGTTTCATTTCCAATAGGGCTTTAGTGATATTGAACCTTTCAATTCTTCGATCTTGTGGGTTGGGGAGAACAATAGGAGGAGGAGGAGGAAGTGAAGCATGATTTCTTGTTCCTCGATTGAATCGTGGAATACCATCTTCATGTGGAAAGTTTGTTCCACGGGATTTGGGAAAACCATAGTTGTCGAACTTTGACATCTACAAAACGGGAGAAAAACGAATTCAAGTTAGTGAATAGATTGAGTCCTTAGTAAATCACCCAAATGAGATACTAAGGCTAGGACCCAACACAATGTTCTACAACTCGGGAGAGGGATGCCGTAACCCTAATTGCAGAATATTTGAAGGTAAGTGAATGACGATTCACTAATTTCCACCATGAAAAACGAAAAAGAAATTTAAGTTTTAAATCTATGAAAACTCCTAGATCCTTTGAGATACATTGAACTTTCAATGGCATGTTTATATCTCGATATGCCCCTCTTGTTTGTGACTGGGATGCCGAGGATCACAAAGCGGGTGTGAATAACCATGCAAACTTACATGGTGCCCTCACATGTTACAATCACCTATTCGATGTGCCGGTAAACCACACACGCTCCACCGAACTATGACAAACATTGAGTCACCCTTTGCAACCTTTGCTTAGACCCATTTAGTGTGCCGGTTAACCACACACGCTCCACTAACGTCTTCGCAAGGGCACAAAGTGTAATTTCATGGAATTGCATCAATTCACTTTTGCCTAAGTAACTAAGATTGGGAATTTTGAAAACATTTAGTTACTTTTATAATTCATTATACTTATAATGGAAGGTTTCGTCCTATCCTACCCGTTCGGCTAACGACTCTCCACTAGTCAAGAGTGCGGTGGGTAAGAGTGGATACCCATTCAATCGCCATTTTATAGGCAATTTCCTTAAACACCCCTTATAGACCAGCTTCGTGAATGAGACCTACTAACGGTAAGACTGACTTTTAGTTATACATATATATAATGTTAGACTTTTAATGTTATATATAGTATAGGGTGTATTTTATAACTTTAAAATACTATGTGGTTAACAATTATACTATTAATTAAATGGTTAACCTAAACTTTTATGGATTTATTAAATCTCTTTTAATTATACACCTTAATTAATTAATAAAACCATAAGGGTGTATTTGAACTTTTTCAAAACTAGGGTTTTTAGAATTTAACATTCCTAATCAACTTTTAATCAACTTTTAAATTCCAAAACTTGAGGGCAAATTTTGAAACATTTCAAATATTAGGGTTTAGAATTTAAATATGCATCAAAATTAAACTATTTAATCAAAATTTAAATTCCAAAACTTGAGGGCAAGTTTTGTAACCTTTTTCAAAACATTAGGGTTTCAACTATTTAAATTTCAAAACAACAAAACTTTTTGGGGTTCAAATTTTAAACTATAAAACCTAAAGGGCCAAATATGAAACTTTTCACAACAACAAGGATCAAATAACAAATAATTCAAATTAACATTTAATCACATAATTATCCATATTTGATGATTTCTTGCAAAATAATTTATCAATTTACTTAAAATAATTAATCAATTATCTTATAAGGAAACAATTATCCTATTAATTGATAAATATCTTCAATTAGATTAAAATTATAGTCAAATATATCATATAATCGGATTAATATTAATCTAACATGATAAGGTAATTATCCCAATGCATAAACAGCAAGAAATCCCGAGATAAGCACTGTCTGACGCACCGACTCGCCGAGTCACCCTCTGGAACTCGCCAAGTAAGGCTGACTCGCCGAGTCCAAGAGTGACTCGCCGAGTCAGGTCGAACAGTGAGGCCAAAACACGATTTTCAGTTACATCAAGCATCAATACAATTGAAACCAATCATGGCTCTGATACCACTGATGGGTTTTGGTCATAAGACATCCTATGTGCTCATACAAACCCTAAAGCTCGGATCTAGGTTTCTCTATTGTACATACTTTGAATCCAAGACTTGAACCCTAATTCTAGCATATGGAAATCAGAATTCACATGTAAATAGGTTTAAGAACATACCTTGATTGTTATGTAGCAATAACAATCCAATTCCTCCTTGAATTGACCTTGGAAAGCAAAGAGTCACAAGTGTCACTCCTCTAATGGCTCACAAACACCATAAGCAAGTGGAGAAGGTATAAGGAGAGAGGAGGGAGGTTAGAATTCGTCCTTGGGACCTCTTGGGAAGGGATACACGAATTCATAACCCTAGGGGTGTTTATATAGGTGTAGAGATAGGGTTTCAGTCATTATCCTTATCTAGTTGATTATCCATTAAGCAACCAATAAGATAATCCTTGAATCCTTATCATACTCGAATTCTAAGGCTTTCCAACCTTAAATTCGTTCACCATACTTATAAGATAATTCTTACCTTATTTTGTAACTATCACATAATTACAATTCAGCCCCTCTAGTTTAATTAATTACACTTGATCACAAAATTAATTCTTAATTAATTATTGACCAATATTAATTAAACAAATATGATTTCTCCTTTAATATATTATTCTTACAACATATTAATAAATCATATTATCCTCTCTTTCTATATATTTCTCCAATCAAGTTGCTTTGGTGAAGGCAACCCAAAAGGACCATGCACCATCGGGTCAAGTACATACCAAAATAGTTATGGACTTAGACACTAATCCAACAGTCTATAGGGATCATTGGATTTCTTAGGGCCTAAGTTATTCAATTAGGGTTTAAGGTGTAACCCTAGTAGCTCATAGTATATATAGACCCATTGGGTGGAGGAAATCGGCACTGATGCAAGGCAAGAAACCCTAGGGCCGATTTTCTCACCCTCCTCTTTCTCTATCATCATCCTCTTGCTAGTTGGTGTTTGTAAGCAATTAGAGGAGTGACAATTGTGACTCTAAGCTCCAAAGACAAGAAGATTCAAGCAAGAAACTCAAGGTATTCCTTTAGATCTGATTTCATATGTTATGATTTGAATGTTTACACTAGATTTATCAATAAAAGTCTTGGATACATTGCATGTTCAATTAGAGAAACCTAGATCCAAGCATTAGGGTTTGCATGTGCACATAGGAAAGTTCTTATGACTCAAACCCATCAGTGGTATCAGAGCCTTGATTGGTTTCTATTGAATTGATGCATTGGTTGATTGCTTGTTGATTGCAAAATTCGATTTTTGTCCATCTGCCTGATGAACTCGGCGAGTTCCATAGTGGACTCGGCAAGTAGGCCTCAACTCGGCGAGTCCATTGTGGTACTCGGCGAGTTCGAGCGTCAGATGGAGCTAGTTTCGGGATTTCTTGCTGTTTTTCTTATGGAAACTTACCTTAATCTGTATGGGTCTATAAAATTCGAATTTTAACATATATGTGAGTATATTCTTGACCTAACAAAAGATATTTACCAATTAGTTGAATAATAATTTCCTTATATGATATTAATTGATTATTTTAATTAAATTGGTGAATTGTTTTGCAAGAAACATTTAAATAAATCAAATATGGATAATTATGAGATTAAATGGTTAATTTAAATTATTTGTTATTTGATCCCTTATGTTTTGAAAAGTTTAAAACTAATCCTCAAGCTTTGAAATTTTAGTTTTGTGATTAAAAGTTTAATTTGGACAAATTAAATTTCAAACCCTAGAATTTTACAAAGTTTAAAATTCAACCCTATACTAATATAATATTATATATATATATATATATATATATATATATATATATATATATATATGTATAATTAAAATGCTAGTCTTACCGTTAGTAGGCCTCATTCACGAAGCCGGTCTATAAGGTGGATATAAGGTAAAATGGCGCTTAATGGGTGTACACTCACACCGACCGCTTGCTTGACCGGTGGAGGGTCGTTAGCCGAACGGGTAGGATATGGCAACCCTATCTCCTCATTAAAGTATAATGTTAAAATACAAAGTAACTACATGTTTTTCAAATTCCCAATCCTAGTTACTTTAGGAAAAGTGAATTGATGCAAACCCATGAAATTACACTTTGCACCTTTGCTAAGAAGTTAGTGGAGCGTGTGTGGTTTACCGGCACACTAATTGGTTCTAAGCAAAGGTGGCAAAGGGTGATTCATTGTTTATCATAGTTCGATGGAGCGTGTGTGGTTTACCGGCACATCGAATAGGTGATTGTAACAATGAAGGCACCGTGTAGATTTACATGGTTATTCACACCCACTTTGTGATCCTCGGCATCCCAGTCACAAACAAGGGGGGGCATATCGAGATTTAAACATGCCATTGAAAAGTTCAATGAATCTCATCGAAATCTAGGAATTCTAAATGCATTTAAAACTTAAGGTTATGTTTTCATGGTGGAGAATTAGTGAATCGTCATTCACTTACCTTCAAATTGTTTGCATGTTGGATTACGGCATCCCTTTTCTAATATGTAAATAATGTTGTTGGATCCTAGCCCTAATTTTTCATATTGGGTGATAATTAGGGACTCAATTCTAATCAAACTTTGTCCTTTTCTACTTGTAGATGTCGAACGCAAACAACGCTGCTGCTAGCTCATTCACGTTAATGAGCCTTTGCCAAAAGGTGACTTTCGATGGAACGAACTTTAGCGAATGGATAAGATATATTCGCACGATTGCTCGCTACGGGGACAAGGAGTATGTCCTTGACGAGAAGCTTGAAAAGATCAATCCAAAAATCGCTACTCCGGATGAAATGACTGTCTTTGAGACTCATGAGCGTGATACAACGAAAGTTCATTGCATCATGATAGCCACAATGAACGCCAAATTCCAAAAGTCCTATGAGGAAATGTATCCGTACGAGATGCATCAAGACTTATTGGAGAGATACCATCAAAACGCGAGGCAGGAACGTTACGAGATCTTCACTAACATGATCACTACTAAAATGGGAAATGGAGAATCTCTAACCGTACACTTGCAAAAGATGCAAGGTATGTCGATCGTCTTCACAAGTTGAATGTCGACTTTAGAGAAGACTTGGCTATCGACATGGTCCTTCACTCCTTGCCTCCGTGTTACAACCAATTTAGGATGACCTACCACATGAACAAGGAAGAGGTCACCCTAAGCAGGTTCCAAGGGATCCTAAGGGTTGCTGAGAGCAACCTTAAGGACACGTCTGTTGCACAAACTCTCAATCCACCCGCTGCTCCTGTTTTGGCTATAGGGTAGAGAAGGGGAAAAAAGAGGAAGGCTCCGTCAAAGAGCCACCGCAAGGGAAAATCCCGAGATGGTTCCTCTTCTAGTGGGACCAAGGTTGATCCTGCTAAACCTAACCCTAACCCGAAGGAGGCAGAGTGTCACCATTGCCACAAAATAGGGCATTGGAAGAGAAGCTGCCCAGAATATCTGCAAGCCATCAAGGATGGAAAGATCAAGCCGTCTTTCGCAGGTATTTACACAATTAAATCTAATGATTCATCTCATGCTATTTCTTGGGTTCTTGATACCGGGTGTGGTTACCACATTTGTTCTGAATTGCAGGGACTAAGAAGAAATAGGGATGTGGAGCATGGAAGAATAAATCTAATCATGGGAAACAGAAGATCGTCGCCTGTCACCAAGATTGGAGTGTATTCTTTAGTGCTTAGTAATGGATTAAGTTTAGATTTGAATAATTGTTACTACTCGCCAGATATGGCAAGAAACATCATTTCATTTCATGGTTTGTTTAGACAAGGATTTAGATATTCGTTTAATAATGAGAATGGTTCAATTTATGCTTATCTAACTGGTGTTTTATATTTTGAAGCAATGCATTGTAATGGAATTTATGAGACTGTTATGATTGTAGATAACCTAGGAAATGATGTTTTATATATGGATTCTTCCAATAGTATGGATAAAGCATGTTTGTGGCATTGTCGTCTTGGACATGTCAACAAGAAGCGCATAGCCCAACTCCAAAAGGATGGAGTGTTGGAGTCATTCAACCTTAGGGAAGATGACACGTGTGAGTCTTGTTTGCTTGGAAAGATGACCAAGTCACCCTTCACTGGTACTTGTGAGAGGGGTGAGGGTTTATTGGATCTCATACATACCGATGTATGTGGACCCTTTAGATCCACCACAAAGGATGCGAACCGCTTCTGTGTGACTTTCACCGATGATTATAGTAGATATGAATATATTTACTTAATCAAGCACAAGTCAGAAACGTTTGAAAAGTTCAAAGAATTCAAACATGAAGTGGAGAATCAATTGGGCAGGAAAATCAAGATGCTTCGATCCGATCGAGGAGGAGAGTACCTAAGTCTTGAATTCCATGACTATCTCAAAGAATGCAGAATAGTTTCACAATTGACGCCACCTAGGACACCGCAGTTGAATGGTGTGGTAGAAAGGCGTAATTGAACCTTGTTAGACATGGTTCCTTATATGATGAGTTGTGCTTCACTACCTATCTCATTCTGGGGGTATGCCTTAGAGACTGCTGCCCATATCCTTAACCGAGGCCTTACTAAGAAGGTTGCCAAAACACCTCACGAGATGTGGACAGGGAAAGCTCCCTCGTTGGCACATATCAAGGTTTGGGGTTGCGAGGCTTTCGTAAGACGAGATACTCACGACAAGCTCGAACCTCGTAGTGAGCGATGTATTTTCATCGGCTACCCGCATAAATCCTTTGGATATCTCTTCTATAGACCGAATGACAATGTTGTCTTCGTTGCAAGGAGAGGGGTTTTCCGAGAGCGAGAACTCATAAGCCAAGGAGACAGTGGGAGGCAGATCGAACATGAAGAGATTCAAGAATCGAGTGATGAAGGAACCTCTACCGCTGGCACTCAACCCGAGGAGGAAATTCCGGTTGAACCAATTGACAAGTCCTTACCTCTTAGACGTTCCGAAAGAGTTAGAGTTCAACCCCAGTTTTATGGTTTTCATATTACTACCGAAGGGGACACGTATATTAGTGATGGTACACTAATAAATCTAGATGAACCTAATAGCTATAAGGAAGCCATGGCAGGCCCGGAGTCTGCAAAATGGAAAGAGGCAATGGACAGCGAGATTCAATCCATGTATGACAACCAAGTTTGGAATTTGGTTGATAATGTGCCCGGACGTAAGACCGTTAGGTGCAAATGGATCTTCAAGAAGAAGACTGACGTGGATAGGAATGTACACACATATAAGGCACGATTGGTTGCGAAGGGCTTTACTCAAACTCCTGGAGTTGACTATGATGAGACCTTCTCACCAATTGCGAAAATAAAGTCTATTAGGGTGATGCTAGCCATAGCTGCATTTCATGATTATGAGATATGACAGATGGATGTCAAGACCGCTTTCCTTAATGGGAAGTTGGCTGAGGATGTTTACATGGCTCAGCCAGAGGGTTTTGTCGATACGAAGCATCCAAATAGAGTGTGCAAGCTTGAGAAGTCCATTTATGGGCTTAAGCAAGCATCTCGCAGATGGAATCTTTGCTTCGATGAGAAAGTCAAAGAGTTTGGATTTGTACGAAGCGAAGATCAATCATGTGTATATGTCAAAGCCAATGGGAGTATAGTTACTTCCTCGTTTTGTATGTCGATGACATGCTACTCATAGGAAACGACGTCCCGACACTGCAGGAGGTTAAGTCCTGGCTCGGGAAGTGCTTCGCTATGAAGGACCTCGAAGAGAGTTCCTATATCTTGGGAATAAGGATAGTGAGAGAACGAAGTAAGAGACTAATAGGACTTAGTCAGAACACTTACTTATATAAAGTACTGAAACGTTTTAGTATGGAAAATTCGAAGAAGGGAGAATTACCGATACAAAGTAATGCCAAGTTGAATAAGACTCAAAGTCCGAGTACCGAAGCCGAGATAGCAGAGATGAGCGAAGTACCTTACGCTTCCGCAGTTGGCTCAATCATGTATGCTATGACTTGTACTCGCCCTGATGTAGCCTATGCTTTGAGCATGGTTAGTAGATATCAAGGGAACCCTGGCAGAGCCCATTGGATTGCGGTCAAGAATATCCTTAAGTACCTTCGGAGGACCAAGGAATGGTTTTTAATCCTCGGGGGGAGTGATGACTTGAAGGTGCGAGGGTATAGTGACGCCAACTTTTAGACCGACAGGGACAACTACCGTTCGCAGTCGAGCTGGGTCTTTACCCTTAATGTAGGAGCAGTAACTTGGAAATGTTCCAAGCAGGAAACCGTAGCTGATTCAACGTGCGAATCAGAGTACATTGCAGCAAGCGAAGCATCGAAGGAGGCAATATGGTTGAAGAACTTCATTGGTGATCTTGGAGTTGTACCTGCCATAAAGGAGCCTATGGAAATTTTCTGTGATAATGAAGGAACGGTTGCCTTGACCAAGGAACCGAGGGATCATGGTAGATCTCGTCATATCGACAGAAAATATCACTTTATTAGACATCGAGTAGAAGAAGGACATCTCGTGGTTAAGAGGATATCATCAGAAGATAACCCAGCAGATCCGCTTACGAAGGGACTGAGTAGGGTTAAGCACTTGCAGCATGCTAGGAGTATTGGGCTGAAGGATGATATTAGTTTAGATTAGATAGTTTTAGAAACTTGTAATAGATAAGTGTAATTGACATTTGATGATTAAATAAAGGAGTATTATTTATAAGTAAAGTTATTGTCTTATGTTAATTGTTTAACTATTGTTTCACTTTGCATGTTTTGACTTCCTGAATAATTGAGTTATTAAGAATAATCGAATTATTCGAATGGTCCACAATCGTTCATATGGTGGAAGTAGACATGAAAGAAGATTGTCATGAATTGGTATGTAGATTGTCTAAATGGTATTAGAAATAGTTAAGGTTTGCTGCAACGTTCATGAGTGCTTATGAACTACTTTTGAGCATTGGAACAAACCCGCGCTTGCTGGAATCACTTTAAGGTATATATGTATATTGTAAGTGATCGCAAGATGATAATATCATATGGTCTTAAAGCCTAGATATATGGTTTGTTATTTGTTAATTGGTTGTACATTGATGATGCGAAACCGCATCAATAAATTGATGTTATAAAACGCATTGTTGTGTATGATTGATTGGCGAATAAGTAAATGCATATAAGTCGAAGTTTATCTGTTACTTTTATCCTAAGAGGGTAAAAGCGATATCTCGACCACTCGATGATTTGATTTGAATTATGTGCCGGGCCCGGTCAGAACTAAATTGATGTGTTCGATTAAGTTCTATGTCGAATAAATCTGAGATCGAGAAACTAAACGCTGGACTATGATTGTGTCCGCATGATATCTGAACAGAGGACTGTACGATCCCTTATCTAAAGAACAGGACTGATAAGATCAGAGTTTGACAACGTCTTTGAGAGCTACGATTGCTAATCGGATTGTGCTTGTGTATATAGTTACCGGACTTATCCAAGTGGGAGACTGTTGGAATAGTGTCTAAGGCTGTAACTATATTTGGCAAGTGTTTGACCCGGTTGAGCAAGGTCCTTTTGGGTTGCCTTCACCATAGCAACTTGACAGGATGATTTATAATGAGAGAAGAAATATTATTAATATATTATGAGAATAATATAAGGAATAATAATATTATTATTTGATTAATATAAGTCATAAATTAATTAGGAATTAATTTGGTGACTTAAAGAGGTTAATTGAATATATGGGCATAAACTGTCAAATGTGTGATAGTTGTATTTTGGGCTATGAATCTTTATGGATGTGAGGGTGGACGATTTTAGGGTTTGGAGAAACCTAGAAATCGTCCAAGGCCTAGTCTATAGGGATCATTGGATTGCTGAGGGCCTAAGTTATTCAATTAGGGTTTAAGGTGTAACCCTAGTAGCTCATAGTATATATAGACCCATTGGGTGGAGGAAATCGGCACTGATGCAAGGCAAGAAACCCTAGGGCCGATTTTCTCACCCTCCTCTCTCTCTATTATCATCCTCTTGCTAGTTGGTGTTTGTAAGCCATTAGAGGAGTGATAATTGTGACTCTAAGCTCCAAAGACAAGAAGATTCAAGCAAGAAACTCAAGGTATTCCTTTAGATCTGATTTCATATGTTATGATTTGAATGTTTACAATAGATATATTAATAAAAGTCTTGGATACATTGAATGTTCAATTAGAGAAACCTAGATCCAAGCATTAGGGTTTGCATGTGCACATTGGAAAGTTCTTATGGTTCAAACCCATCAGGAAGTTCCTATACTCTAACACAAGTTATGGATATCCTAAATCATGGTAGTTTTTCCCTCCACCTAGAATTTGAATAGTCCATGTACCATTAAGACTACCTCCCGGATTAGACGTATGCTTGTCCTTCCAAAGATAACATTATAAAATAAGGTGCACATATTACAATAAAAGTAAGATTAGCTATTTTTTTTCAAGGTATTATAGTAATCTTTGAGTGTAGACAATAATAATCATAGTCTTTCTCTTAGCCAAATTGATTGTCCTGTGAAACTGACCAATGATCTAGCTGTGAGTATAAGGAAGCAATGTATGTACATCACTCCAACTACAATTCCATGGTCAATATATATGCAATGTACGGAAATTTCTGCTATCGTTCCCTTGATTATTAATGGTTCATCTTCTTGACAATCTTGATGCATGACATCAAAGGTTATAGTTCCCACTTGTGGTCTCTTAGGATCCGTTTCACCTTTGTCAGATCCTCTTATCATCAAGACTTTAAAGACATGGGTTTTTGTTGAATCATTTTTATTTCTTTTTGGGTTCATGTTCTTTCTTATGTCCAATTATGAGGAATTTTTTCTCTCCATATCTCTCTTTAGGTTGCAATATTCCATAGTAATTTTCCCAATATTGTCATTGTATTCATAATATTTAACTTTATTCTTAAAAGGGTACTTTCCTGAGCTACCTCTAGCTTTATGATAGACATTTGATGTGTAAACTTCTATGTGTTCCATGAGTAATTTTATACGATTGTGGGGGTTCTTCATTAAATAACTCTTTCATAATCGAGTACTGATCTCCTTTTAAAGGGGTCACGATTCGTGTATTGACCCTCATATGTCGTGTGATATTAGGTCTGGGATTTTATTCCTTCATTGTTTTGTCTTTCCCTTTTCATTGGTCATTTATTCATGTGACAGGTAGCTATGAGCCCCATCCAAGAGGTATTTGAGAGTTTTGGAGAGCTTCCCTATAGTTTCTTGAAAAGCATTTGTGGCCTTAATTCATTAGTGAATGTTGCTATCATCATGATTTTGTTTCAAAATGGCAAGAGTTAGCTCATGGAACTAAATTGAATCAAGTAGTATTTAGTCAAATTTTAAGCTATTTTCCCCATCCCATTATTAATTAAATTTGCATCATAAACTTATTTTTTTTGTATAAAGCATCAAAGTATTTGATAGAATCCATAGGTAGGTTGTCGAACCAAAATCTAAAAGATCCCATTAGTGTCATGGAAAACAAGATACATAACAACTTAGGATCCAAGGTTACCATTATGACAATCCATAAAAATGTGGTAATATGGTTTTCAGGATTAGTAGTCATATTGGACGACTTCATTCACGACATCCTTAATCTTCGGGGGTGGTAGTATATTGATGTTCTTTTCAAATGGTGAGTTGGAGTTTAGTCTTCGCAATTATATGGCTATATGTATCACCATTGGTTTAGGATATCCTGAAGAGGAAGTGGTGTTGGTTCTTCCATCATGTTGTTTTCTGGTAGAGCGACCATTAGGTCTGCTCTGCATTTCTTATTCTTCCATCAGTTTTCTATTATATTCATTCTAATACCTATTAGGAATCATAGATACCACCCCAATCGAGGTTTTGAGCCACCTCATGCATTATGTATTCTTTCATAGTAGGAACAACGAGTGTTTTACCTCTTAGCATAACTTGGTATCTATGGAAATCTTGGTAGGAAATCTAGTCTTCTGCTTCTTGAGGATTTCAAGGAATGGGAGTTCACACTTGGATCAAGAGAGTTTCCTACACTGTTATCGCAGATACCACCTTCTTAATAGCACCCATTGCTAGTATCAAATTGAATAATATGCCCTATGGATTGGTTTTTCCATCGATGTTTCATGTCGTGTCTGATAGATGATGCCAACTAATGATCCCTTATTTATAAGGCATGGCTCTCCACCATCTATCACATAATAAAAATAATGTTAGATTATATTCCCAAGTGGTGACATTGAAATGTACTCTTACAATCAAGTTAGTTAAAATATACAAACCACATGATATGGCTATATGTAAATAACTAAATATATAAGAGAATAACATAGAACATGATACATTTTGTTGGGGATAATCGGGTCTTATTTATAGTGTAATTTGGAATTTTGTCATGGATAATCCCATATATTAGTCTCATAAGGTATTTGTTATTACTTATTACAATAGATGTTTGAGATATGGTGACATCGTAGAGATTAGAAAGGCAAGCTTACATGGGAATGTAACATGATCCCAAGACACTTTCTATTATGGTGATACAAGGAATCATACCTATGTGATGTATTGAATTCGTGACTTCATGAAGACATCATGACTTTGTAAGCACTAAACTGTATTTTCTCAGTTAGTTCTAGGCTACTCTCGGCTAAGAAATTAAGTCTTGGTTTTTCTAGAAATGGTTCCAAATACATCACTAATTCGCATTAGTCTTAGTTCATAGTTATCCCCATAAGATAATTGCTGACGAAAACACATACTCGCAAGTATACAAGGTCGTACAAGTAATATAGTCGTAAGACCATAAATCGTACTCATATGGACTATCTATCTTAAAAGAAGAATGATCAAGTAGTTGTTGGTAAAAATGATTTAGTTTAGTTAAACTATGAAAACTAATTAAAAAAAACTAAAATAAAATAAAATAAAATAAGACATACTACAAATATTTCTAAAGCAAAATTTAAGGAAATTTAGCAACTCATTTCTAAGACCAAAAAAATTGAAAGGGGGAAAACACACAATTATGATTTCACAGACAAGAGAAAAGTGGGGTTTAGTTGACATTTACGGTTCCATGATTAATCTAATGCAATTAATCAATTAACACAAATGTAGTGATAATAAATTTGTTAACACCATCTAAAGTCATTAGTTACCTTTTGGTCTCATGATTCAATTTAAAATCACTCACTTATATCCTAGTTTGGTGGGAACACATTTTATTTCCCATATCGATGATTTGAGGGATTCTAGAAAAGCCTCACTTGCACATGAAGCTAGTTACTTCATGCGCGGACTAAGCGTAATGACACTTGTATCCTAGTTTGGTGGGAACACATGTTATTTCCCATATCAATGATTCCTTGGTGAGTGGTGTTGGACTTGATATTGACATGAGGGTACATGTTTAGAATCATATGTATTTCATAATGAATTGGTTGATATATTTTGGTGTATTGTTGAACTGGTGAAATGCAAATGCTTAAATTGCTTTTAACCTCTATTTTGGTGTTTGATATTTTTTTAATGATTTACAAAGCTATTTTGGGGGTTTTAAACCTTGAGTTTGGATGATGTAATATCAATTACTCTTAAAAGTTTGACCCCCTCTGTTCTTACTAGGTTTTTCAAACCTAACACATGTCTTTTGAAATGTACTCATAGTAGGGCATGGCTTGTTGATGAAGGATGGAGAAATTGGAAATTTAGAAGACAATGTTATGTAATGGCTACTTAAACTCTAGTGTTTAATATATTGTTAATGCCTTGCACATTTATCAACCTAGTTGAATTTATATTTTGGGACCAAATGTATTTTGATGAAACTTGAGGTCTTTAAACAATATTTTGAGAAATTTTAAACAATTTTAAAATAACTTATGCAATGGATGTTTCAATTTCATACACATCTCTGCATATTATTATAAACGTAATTTCCACAACTAGTGTTAAATACCTAGAAATTAAACGAAAAAAATATAAAGTTCTACCACATAGATTGATACATATTGTTGGCCTCTCTAGGTTTCCTTATTCAACTCAACAAGATGGGCACAGAAATCACGTCGGAATTGTAAAATAATTGGATATAAGCACTACCCAAAAATTACTATAAAAAATATTCTAACAAATGGATGACAATACCTTAATTTTAAAAGGTTGTTTGTTTCTATCATCGATACAAAAAATTGTGTCATGAAAACTTTCATGCATACAAAAATTCGTTACATGGTATGTTAAAAATAATTTCAAACAATTACATGTTTCAATATCTGTTAAAAACAACTTCAATCAAATTTATTTATCTATATTGTTAAAACCATTTTATCCCGTTATAAGTTAACGAGTTTTCAATTAATAACGGCTTTATTTTATAGAACTTAATTTTGTGGTTTATTTTAAGTTTTTAACAAAAACTAATTTCATATATACAATCAACAATTTTAATACATAAAATAAATAATACACATATGCATTAAGAAGGCTAATCCTAAGTTCAGTTTTATGAGTCAACATAAAAATCGTTGATCAACACTTAAGAAAACGGATCTCTCCAAAGTCTTCATACATAACGCCATATTGGGTTGTAGACATAGGCAGTCAAGTGGGTCGTTAAGTTGGGCCTTCATCTTGAATTTAAAAATAGAAGATCATATCTAGTACTTAACAGTTTTTAAGAAAAACAAAACAAATAATTTGGAGACTAATCTAAGAAAAAATTAAATCAACAAAAGGCACCAAAGTTGATAAAAATACATATGTAAAAGTCAAACCAAGCACTCATAACACACAATGGGTTTAAACGAGAATGCACTATAATATACACCAACAATGTAAAACAATTTAATGGCTTGCTTTTATATAAAAAAACATGCATGCCAATTTTTTGCAAATAAATTCACAACATAAAAAATTAAGTCAAGCCATTAATGTCTAAATATCAACAATATTTAAAAATATTTAATGTTTTCTATTAATCAAAATCGATCAAATTGGAACAATCAAGAAATTCAAAACAATAATTTAAAGATTCAAAAACAACTCTATTATCATAAGGAAAAAATACAAAAAAAAGTATTAAAGAAAACCCAAGAAAAATCCTTACATTTTCAATTAATTTTTAGATTTACCCAACTATTAGTTTTTTAAGAAGTTATCAGATTGTTTTGTGACGTGACATTGATTTACGTTGTTTTAGGTTGACATTACAAAAAATAAGCAATGTCACTTATTTTTGCTTGAGTTATGATCGTTAAATAAATAATTTATTTCTTACATTTATTTTAGACAAGAAACAACGTTACTTATTTTTGTTTCCATGTTAACCTAAAATCGGAAAAGATAAATGTCATGTCACAAAACAACCTGTAATTTATTTAAAAAGAACAAGATATTTGGATTAATATAAAATGTAACTGAAAGAATAAGAGTTTTTCTACCTATAAATAAAATGTAAGGATTTTTCTAAATGTTGGTAGATAAATGATTGTGTTTTTCTATATTTTGCAGTTATCACAATCGAGAATTCTTCTATACTTAGAAATTGACGCAATTATATACGCAACTCAGAAATATACAATTCATTAAAAAGGAATTCCCAAAGCCATAACCAACACAACCACAGTGAGTTAAAAATAATTTTTTTTTTGGTCAATTTCTTGATAATTGTTAGCCTAGAAACCGTGTTTAAATTTTGGACACTCCATGTATATCTACACGAAAAGTCAGTATACACCAATCGAATGCTAGTTCCTTGACTCAATTAATGAGCATCACGTTTTTATTTGTCTAGTTCTTTATCAAAATTGACAAATAGATGTCATGGGCCTTTACGATGTCGACTAGAGAAGGAATAGAGAAAGGAAGCCAATTATGATTTTAGATTAATTCCTTAATGACACAAAAGACTTCCTTATATACTAATCTAAAAGGGTGTTAACTCCCATCAAACAGTAAATTAGTAAATTAGTCAAATACCCACACCCATAAGTAATCCATTGGATTAATTAGTCAAGTGTAACTATTTTACTTAAATAAACTTTTTATTTATTTGTATACTCTATTTTGATTGATGTCATAATATTTTGTGTGTGTGATCTCAAAAGTATAATTAAATTATTTTTTACTTGTACATAAATCCAACAATGAGCACACAACAAGTTGTCCCCGCCACGTTAGCTAAATAATAAATTATGATAAGATACACCTGATATTTATCTTGTATGAGAATTTGGTGTTGCAACATCACGAAGACAACTAAACCTATGAGTAATCCTAAAGGTTTTAGTGTAGAAAAGGACTACATTAAGAAACATGGCGTGATCAAGATTAAGAAGACAATGAATTATGACCTTCTGCATGAGTAAACAAAAATACCATCCCTATAAGTTGATGCATAATGTGCATACATAATTCACTTCGCTTTAATTGATACGTTCCATCATCCTGATCCCATTAAATCAACTTTCTTACAAGGTTAGTGGGATTGAGAATTATAACAATCAATTGAAAATTTATGCACATAACAATCAATTGAAAATTTATGCACATACGGTGGTAGATAATGGGAATATTCGTATCCATTATACTAATACTCATGATGGAAAGTCAGTTGTGTTAGAGTCCTTTTGGTCCAAAATTAAACATGTTTTGCTATTGGTAATGTACAAGACATGCATACAATTGCAAAGTTGCGTATGCTTGTTCTATTGAAGATTTTAATGACATGGAGATAAAGTTTATTAGGGATCATAGATTTGGTTATAGAGTTTATTTTCTTGGATGCTTGTTTGAAATTCAAACATGTGTAACATCCGGATCCTCAAGGTATGAAAATGAAAGTAATTTATGAGTTTTGTGTTGGCCACGATGTGGTGGAGGTAGCCCCACGACGTGGCATGGCCGCATAAACCGCACATCTCAATTGGCTTCAACAACGTGACGACTGTTTTTGAGCAAACCCTAAATTTAAGGCTTAAAGCCGTATTTAAAAGAAGTGGTGGATAGGTTTTCCTCCATCCTCAGCCTCCATCACCTCCAAAAGCTTGGAAGAAACCATAATCATTTCTCTCCCATATTTGAGCTTATCCTTGGTGTATTGGTACTCTGTGAATTAAGAAGAAGGAGATTTGGTGTAAGAATCAAACAAACAACATCTTTCCATCTTGGAGATCACCTTTTGGACCCTTTTTAAGGTTTCAAGATCTAATCTTTTTGGTTCTTTCTTAGTAAATCTAGGGTGGTTTTGCATGTTTGGGTTCTTTGAGGAGTTTTGATTGGTCCAATAAGATAAAGTTTGCAACTTTATGGCTCACCTAGGTCCATAGAGCCTTATGTGATGTTTGTGTTTCTCATTACACATTGATAAGAATGTAATCGACATTGACAAACAATTGTAATCTTTACATGAATAAATGAAAGAAATTTGTTTGAATATATGTGATTTATGTGTATATATATGTTTATAAAATAACTTAATAATTAGAGCAAAAATAAGCATCGAAAATAAAAGATTATTTATGACAAATAATCTAAATAGAAGTTGTAGTAGTCATGATGGTGATTTCATACATATAAAGAACGCCTAAATCTGACTTCATATGAAGAAGTTATGATCAATTGAAGTTTCGTTCAACCCGATATTCCAAAGTATGTCGTAAATAGTGAATCAGAGATAGGTTGCTTATTAGCCAAAATAATCTAAATGAAAGTCATAGTAATCGTAAAAGCAAACCCGTGCATATAGAGAACGTCTAAATCTAACTTTATATGAGGAAGTTATGATTTTTCGAAGTTTCAACGCAAATGTGTTAGCACATAAATCGAAATTTAGATCAGTTGATTTTTAGCCAAAACAATCTAAATGAAAGTCATAGTAATCGTAAAAGCAAACTCGTGCATATAGAGAACGTCTAAATCTAACTTTATATGAGGAAGTTATGATTTTTCGAAGTTTCAACGCAGATGTGTTAGCACATAAATCAAAATTTAGATCATTTGATTTTTAGCCAAAACAATCTAAACAAGAATTGAAGATCTCGTGATTAGGAGTCACTCAATATAAAGACAGTTGAGAACAAAGTCCATATGCAGAAGTTATGAATTTTTACACACTCCTTTGTAATGTAATCTTCGTAGACTGTTAAAATCAAAATGGAGTGAAAATTAGCCGATGGAGTCTAAATGAAAGTTGTAGTACTCAGAAATACATACGTGCCAATATAAAAAACGTCGAAAATAGAGCTTATATGAGCGAGATATGTAGTGATGTTGATTATGATGACATGTGCGGAATAAGATTAGATTTAGTGAATCGTCATGCAAACTCAAGAACACATCAAGTAAATAAATATTTTAACGCTCGTATTAGATCTAAAAAGAATATACAAAGTGGATCTTGTACAAATTTTCTCTCTAGTCTAACACTCAAAATGGTCCCTTTTACTTAAATGAGTGTCACTCACTTCCTATTTATAGGAAAGACAACTCATCACACAATACAAGTGGATAAAACATAAATATATCCAAGCGTGACTTTGCACCCTAACATTCTCCACCTCAAAGTTAGGATTGGATGTCCGACTTCAATATCGAACGACCTCGCGCGATCAAGACCAAACTCCCTCTCGAAGTAACACCGGTCTTCAAATCCGCAAATGAATATCCGAAAAACTCGCATCGAATACCCATCATTATCCCCATTTTTATAATCAAAAAATAATTATAAAACCTATTAAGGGTGAAATTAATTATTTACTTTTAAAAGGGTAAAATTACATAAAAATTTAAAACTAAAAACTCCTAAAAACAAAAGCTTAGAAAGCTATTTAAAGCAAGTTTTGAATTACGAACTTTTTTGTTTATTAAAAAAACTAAGCGTACTGCGAAATAACTTATTTTTTCTTTAATTTATGTTTTTCTTAAAGACTAAAACTAAATACTCCTAAAAACCCTCAAAAGTTTGGTGTTGAATATACACTTAAATTTTTAAGGCCATTTGATATGCATGATACGACTAACATAATCATGGGGAGATTTTAATCATGGGAAGGATTCATATCCCGCTTCATTACCATGCCCTTTCATTTAAAGGTTGCAAAGGATCGATCTGGTTGAGTTTAGGTTCAACTAAATTAGTTGAATCGAAGATTTCAATCCAATCCAACATTTTTATTTAAATGGATAGATATTTTCAACCCAATTCAATCTTTCAAATAAATAGGTTGTCATCGGGTTGATCCGTTTATATAATTTATAATCCAACCTATTAAATAAATAGGTTAAACCTAGGTTAACCCACTTAAAATTAAAAAGTAAATAAATTAACTAAATACTACGCCACTTAAATTAGTTTAAAACTTAAATAAACTTTCAAAGTATAATAAAAACACAATTCCAATTCACAGATACAAATAAAATATTCAAATAACATCAAAGATATATAATTTCGAAATGATTTTTAAGTGTGACACTGTTGTCGGTGCAAAGGAAAAAGATATCAATTAAGATTGCATTTTTTAAAACATAAATGATAATACAACATTGTAATTTATAAATTAATACTTAGATTAGTACATGCTATTTAAATAATTATTAAATTAAATATATATTAAAGTTAAATGGGTTAGGCCCCGTTTGATATACATATTTTCAGGTTCAAACAAATTTTTCTGGCTGAATGGACCGGAAAGACTGTTTGATTTGCACAAAAGAAGGGGTCTTTCCCGGTAAGATATGTCTTTCCCAGAAAGCCTCAAAATCATATCTTTCTGGCTGAATGGGCTGAAAAGACAATTATATACCGAACCCCGCCTCTTTCTTTCTTTATTGGATTATTAATTTTTTAAAAATAACTTTTTTTAAATTTATTTTTTTTTTATTACTTTTTTTCATTATTCAGCACAGTCAATCAGATGTACAATCAAACATCATTGTTTCTTTCCCAGTTAGAAAACTTTCTCAGACAGTACTTTACCAGACAACACTTAGACAGAAACTATCAAACGAGACCTTAATGGGTTGAAAACGAGTTGACAACATTTATCCAACCCAACTTATTTAATTAAATGAATTAGATGGCTTGACCAATTTATGGTTAAAAATCTCAACCAACCTATTAATTTTGGATTGGGTTTGGGTTGGATCGATGGATTTGATCGATTTTTGTCGGTTCTAATTTCATTTCCACACTTAAACTACATCATTATAAAATACTTACCGTTCTATATCATTATATCCCTATTACTTTTTATTATTATTTAAATATAAAAGATATTTTTTTTAATTAATTAAAAGGTGGAAAGAAAAAAAAAATGATTAAATGCTGTTAATTATGATGATGACTACGTTCCGCAACACCTCAAGCCACGGCATCGCACCAAAATAGTGTTCGCTATAGCGATAGATTGCCACCATGGCAACAAAAATCTTTTATTGTGTTTATTCCGGTTGTCCTAAACGTGTTGATTAATAATTATTTATACATTATAAAATAAATGAATAATTGAATATGACTCTCATCGTTCAATCACAATCACTTCGATGCAAAAGACATGAAAATAATGAGATATCACCAAAGAAGTAAAAAAGAATATAAAATAATATATATCGTTTTCATTTGGCATTGTAAGTTGTAACATGTGGTCTTAAGTCTTAACAACGAGCAATAATCATGAAACAATATTCGTGTCACAAGGCAATTAAATATTACAAAGTAAGTTAATCGATTAAAATCTAATAATTTAGATCAACAGCATTCGATAGCAGTAGCACAGGACCACATCCACATTCCACAGGTTGCCTATCTTGTTCATCATGTGGTTATAGTTGACATTTTATTTTATTACTATTATTATTCGATTGACAGAATAACTTTGTATTCTTAAAAACCATAAGAATGTTTGACATTGTAATGTAAATATTTATTTAGATAAAATATTGAAAAATATTACAAATTTTTATTATTTGATTGATTAGGTATTTTGACTTTTTTAATTAATTGAATCTTAATAATTTCTACTATCTAAAATAAGTAACTTTAATGATACAAATTAATATGATGGTAAAATTTACATGATATTAATTTGACAAAAAATATATAAAAGTTTAATAACAACACAAATGTAAGGGATTATAAAATGATCAATGTTAAATTTCGGTTTTTGTATTTTGTTTCAACATTGTTATGTCATTTGAATATCGGATTATTTATATGACTAAATCAAAAATAAAAAATAAAATAAAAATCAAAGCTACTGATTTAAAACTGTTATTACCAATGAGTTTAAAAAATAAGGACACAAAACTTATTTAAGAATGTCACATTAACAAAAGTTCTTTCTATAACGAATAGAAAAAAAAGTACGTAAGGATGCCGGTTAAATGGTTTGTTACTATGGTTAAAAAAATGATACTCTAACATAATCAAGTTTGATTATTTTACCTATTTAATCATCAGGGAAAATGACTTGTAAAGGTAAAAATGTTTCAAAAACCTTTAAAAAATACCATCGAAGTTTGATATATTTAAAAAACACCATCCAAGTAAAAGTTTTGTACAAAAAAACACCATCAGAGTTTATGTTTTGTTCAAATCCAACCCACTACTAACCGACATTTGTAGGTAAAAGGGGAAATAATTAAGGAAAATATATGTGACATGGATTAAGAGAAAGGAAATCAATGCCTAATCGAATTAAGGGGGAGAGTGAGGCACATAAGTGACAAAAGCTGTCCAGGGTTCGTAATTGTTATCTGCTCAAACCGATTTTTACATCTGCTCAATTTTCTATTCCTCCTCAGCCTTGGTGGCATCGATTTTTATAGCAATTTGTCGTTGTAGCCTCCACTGTGAAACGAAACCATTTCCAGAATTAGGAAGGATTTGCGGCTTTTCTTTTGGTTTAAGGTTTCTTTCAGCAACAACAATGAGAAGTGATAACGATGGTGACATGGATGGAGATCAAGATGTGGATGAACAAAACATGACTTCAATGGTATTTTTCAGAGCCCTTACTTGAATGGTATTTTTTAAACATGTCAAACTTCGATGTTATTTTCTAAACGTTTTGAAAACATACTTACACTTATAAGTTATTTTCTATAATCACAAAACTGTCGTTTGCATATTACTCTCTTTTTGTGCATTAGGTCATCAAAGTTTTACATGTCAATTACGCCATTATGTGACCTCATAAGGGAATAGCCGATTATTTTGATGATGTGGCATTTCAAATTAGATTTCTATATATTTTTCGGAGCCACAATATCCATTGTGAAAATCATTTGATTTTTATATATTGATTCTTTTTCTTCCACCACCCACCACCATCACTATTAACCACCTACCCCCACCATCACCATCAACCACAAAACACTAATTTTCCCCATCTAAATCCCATTTCTCTATGTAAAAAATTAAAATGAAAAAACTTATATCCACGTTGTTTGCTTTCATTTTCATCTCCACCTCTGTTCTTGTTGCTTGTCATACTACAACTCCAAAAGGGTATCTTATTATCTTTCACTTTAGATTCTGATTTAATTAACACCCACTAATGATTAACATCAGAGACACATTGTTACTTGTTCTATGCGAAGTTCATCAAGAGTTGAAGTTCATCAAGAACTTTTGAAACAACTGAAGATCGGGTTCATAAAAAACCCAAATCAGAAAAAAAGAACTCATCACCATCTTTGTCTTCAAATAAAAATCCATATTTTTCTTGAAAGAAACCTTAATAAAAATCATTCTTTGTGTTTAAAGAAAGCCATCACCGTAGACTACAACCACTGTTAATCTCAAACCCAATCAGAAAACTAAATCTAAGTCAATCGGAAACCAGATCGAAGACAATTCAAAGCAAAACCTAGATGAATCTTGAAAATAGTTAAAGAAACCCACTCCATCAATAAAAAAATAACCATAAATGTATGGGGCAGCGGAAAAACCAACATCAAAGAGCATAAATATGAAACCATCATCTTCGTCTCCTAGTGATATGATTGAATCTTTTGATATTGACTATCTAATGGCTAAATCCCTAGCCGATGATACACACATGTACTAATCCAGAGATCCCAGGTCTGATTACGATGACATCACCTCTATAATAACCCTCGGGGGTTTCAATTTGGCTTCCTTCACGGCGTCGGTGAAGCCGAAGTTGATGATGGGTCTTCGTCTTCATATTCATCTACATCTTATCTTGATCTATTGATAAGGGTCTGTGTTTGGAGGGTTGAGTCTAATAATATGTTGCCTGACGTCAGAATCTCAGATCTTAAAGGAGTCTCAGAATCTCGAAGAGTACATCAGGATCATGACCTTCACCATTATTATTTTCTAGTAAAATTAATATATATTTCCTTTTTATTCTTCACGTGTGTAGAATTAGTCAACAAAAGACTCATCAAATCTAAAGAATTGTTTCAATCAAGCTTAAGACCCAAAAATACCAAGTCAAGACAAGGTGTAAACACTTGTTCAACAGGATCCCAAGAATATCAGACTTTTAGTTATTTGACCTAGGCTAAAAATACACATATATAAATCACACTACAACACAACTTAGACTCACTGAATCATTTGTACTTGTACTCTTAAGCTTACTTTTGTAATTTCTCTTTCGATTAATAAAATCAAACAAGGCAGGTGATCATTATCATCTCCCAAGTTTTTATGTAGGAGACCCTAACAAGGATCAAGGGCTTTCCTTGTAAATCACCCATGTTATTTTAATCTCAATTCTATATTCATATTAGCCATAACATCACAGCCTCTCATATAATTTGGTTGATATCTCTTAGATCGATTTTTGACTAAAACAATTTGGTGCCCACCGTTGGACCGTGGTGTTTGTAATTCTCAAAAATCATGTCTATGAAACCAAGTTTATCTTCTTCATCTTTTCCTCCCATTTCGTCAAAAAAAATCTTCCACCACCTCCAAGTGGAGCTCTTGGTTAGAAGAAAACTTATGATGCTTCTAAAAAGAGCACCTCTCCGATCATTAGCCATGGGAATCTAGGGTCCCCGGGATTCTAGGATCCTTCCGTTCTGATCTCCAACAATGAAATTTTCTCCAAGATGAAGATGTTGATGCAACAAGTGACTCAGCAATAGGAGGACATCCTAACATTACTCAAGAAGGTGCAAAGGATAAAAGCAGAGATTCGTAAACCTCAAGAAGCAGCACCCTCGATCTTGCAACCTAAGATCCTAAATTTTGATAGTGCAATATCTTCTAGGAATCACTAGGAGACTTTTACCCCAACATTAGCCTCTATTCCGAATGGGGGTGTAACCACAAACAACCAAAATCATGTGATCCAGGATTTTGAGGGAACTTTCATTACTCTTAAAAATGTTGGTAACTTCTTCGAAGTATATGCTTTTAATACCAACTCTATGAATATCGATGCAGGAATAAGTCCAGTCATGGTTAAAGAGCTTCAACAACTAAGGCAAATGATCTCAAGCATGCCAGGAGTAGTTCAACCTGTAACACCGTAAATTTTCAAACCAAAATTTTCAATTTAAACACATTTGTCTCATTTCGAAAATCACAAAAGTGCCACAAATATCAAATCATCAAAACACATGTCCAAAACTGTATATATATCACAAATCCAAGATCCTCCCAAACATAACTCTAACTCTGGTGTGTGTACAATCAAGCCGACGCCTTCTCGTAATCATGAGAAGTACCTGAAACACATAACACATAACACGATAAGAACGAAGCTTAGTGAGTTCCCCAAAATACCACACACACCGCATTAGCCACTCGTGGCTAACTCAATACGACCCTCCGGTCAATGTGTCTCAGTGGAGACCCTCCGACCCCACAACTCGGATGGACCCTCCGGTCCTAACTCAATAAGCTCATAACAATAATACTCAACATAAATCACAAAGACATAATGCAGAATATCGCAAGACACGGGTAAGCACATAAGACATATCAGTCACACAAAGATACCACTCATGGAGTATAGTGAGAAGACTCACCTTGCAAGAAATCGGATAATCTCGAACTCAAATCACCGGTCTAGCCTCCGCCTAACACATACGGAAATTATTCCTAATTAATCATGGCTCTCAAGAAGCTAAAATAACCTTTCTACAAACTCACAGAAGGGTAAAAGACCATTTTACCCCTCAATGGCCTTAATAGTCCACAAATTGACCAAACCTTAAAAGTCAACGCCAGCGAGTACGTTGCACGTACAAGATCTCTACGTTGGGCGTACTCCGATGCCACGCATGCATCGGGGATTCTCAACCCTACGCTGCACGTACTGAGATTACGCTCGACATACTCCCTAGTTTGGCTTTTTCTACTCTTTTGGTCTTAATCAGTTAAGACCTTGGCTCATTTCATAGATCTGGACTCCCTAATAGCTCTTATTGCATAAATTCGGTGACTTTAGGCCTTTGCATGGCTGATAAGGTCAAAAACATACAAAATACTCTCTCTCTCTCTCTCTCTTAACTCAAAATGCTCATATCTCATGCATGGTTTGATTCCGACGTCCAAGTCTTGATTTTTATGACACTACACCACTGAATACACTCAAAGGGGTTGATCATAGTCTCTGGAGCACAATATCTCATAAAGTCTCCAACTTTTGGGACAAAAACCCTAAAATACTCTACTATGATGCACAAAACGAAAGAGTGAGAAAGCTTGAAGCTTTATACCTCTATATAAAGCTCCCAACATAGCTATGCTCAGATCCAAGGGCTTGGACACACTCCTTCTTGTCCAAAGCTTCTTCTTCACTCCAAGAACACAAAAAATCACTCAAAGGCTCTCAAATGCACTTACAAGTTCTATGAACGAAGTTTTAGGGTTTAAGAGAGTTTGTTGTCTGAGAACGGTGGCCATGAATGAGGCCATTATATCCTTTATATAAGGACACACCCTAAGTTAGGGTTTTCACTCTAGGCCTAGTACGCCCATCGTACTAGGTGGCTTGCATGTCACAAACACGCATATGAGTACACTGAGCGTACACTCGCGTACGCCCCGCGTACTCATTTACCACCTTTTCTCAATAAGTGCTAAACTTGACAATTTACTAAAAGAACAAGGGCTTAAGGTATACCTGGACTTAGGATGTTACAATTCTCCCCCACTAGAATCAATCTTCGCCCTCGATGGTATGCGGTACTGAAATTTAACCGGGTACCCAACTCCTCATGAAATTTCTTCCAGAATATGGAAGTAAAGCGCACATCTCGATCTGACACTATTGAGGTCGGCACTCCTTGCCGAGCTACCCAGTGACGGAGCTTGAAGTGTTGATTAGGGGGGGGGGGGGGGGGGCGAAAATTGAATATGTATAAAAATTGACGAACAGGGGGGGCCAAAGTCAAGTTTTTTTAGTTTTAGGCCTAATATGTAAAATTTTTGATAGTTATGGGTTACTTATGAAAGAAAAAACAGGGGGGCCACAGCCCCTCCTGGCCCTATAAAAGCTCCGTCCCTGGAGCTACCACCTCTCTCACATTAATATCGGCCAGTCTCTCTGCAGAAGAGCTCTCACTGATAGTGAGGAAGTGAGCACTCTTCGTCAGTCGCTCCACAATCACCCATATCGCGTCAACCCCACGCATAATTCTCGGTAACTTGGTGATAAAGTCCATAGAACTTTGTTCCCACTTTCACTGGGGAATCTCTAAAGGTTGAAAAGGACCATGTGGACGCTGGTGCCCTGCCTTAACTCGACGACAGGTCAAACACCTCTCTACAACCCATGCCACGTCCCTCTTCTTACAGGGCCACCAATAGTCTCTCTTCAGGTCCAAGTACATCTTAGTGGCCGTTGGGTGGATCGAGAATCTCGATCTATGTTCCTCCTCTAACAATACACGACGAGCTCCACCTGTATAGGGTACCCAAATCTGCCCATGGAAAGTCATAAGTCCATGACTGTCCATCACAAACTCGGAAACCTGCCCAATCACACGCTCTCTCTTGCAGTTCTTCGGTCTCACAGCCTCCACCTGAGCCTCTTGGATGATATCTAAGACTGGATTCATCGCCGTCATCCTCATACACACATCCCGGATCGGAGCACTCTCGGCTCTGCGACTCAAGGCATCAGCTACCACATTAGCCTTTCCTGGGTGATATAAGATCTCACAGGCATAGTCCTTCACTACATCCAACCATCTCCTCTGTCTCATATTTAGGTTGGGCTGATCCATCAAGTACTTCAGGATCTTATGGTATGTGTATATGGTACACCGGGCACCATAAAGATAGTGGCGCCAAATCTTGAGGGCGAACACCACCGCCCCAACTCCAAATCATGGGTGGGATACCGCGTCTCATTAGGCTCCAGCTGCCTCGACACATATGCTATCATGTGACCCCTCTGCATCAACACTGCACCTATCACTGAAATAGACACATCATAATAGACTACGAAGTCCTCCACTCCCTCCGGAAGGGCTAACACCTGAGCTTCGCATAATCTCTGGTGAAGAGTCTCGAATGATGCCTGCTGCTCAGGCCCCCAAACAAAAGTAATGCCCTTTCAGGTCAATCTGGTGAGAGGAACCGCAATCTCGGAGAAATCCTTGATAAATCTCCGATAGTAGCCGGCCAATCCCAGAAAACTCCTGATATCGGATGGGGATCTTGGCACCTCCCATTGCATAACTGCCTCAATCTTGGCCGGATTGACCAATATCCCATTCTGATTAACGAGATTCCCTAGGAACTGTACCTCTCGTAACTAGAAATCACACTTGGAGAATTTGGCATCCAGCCTCTCCGACATCTATACCCCAAGAACCTCTCGCAGATGCTCCTCATGCTGCTCTCTAGACCTCAAATACACTAAGATGTCATCGATGAACACGATCACCGACCGGTCCAACATAGGCCTGCACGCCCGGTTCATGAGATCCATAAACGTTGCAGGTGCGTTGGTAAGATCGAAAGGCATCACCACAAACTCGTAATGCCCATAACGAGTTCTAAAGTCTGTCTTCTAAATATCCTCCTGGCATACTCTCATATGGTGATATCCAGAACTCAAATCAATCTCGGAGAACCAAGATGCCCCCTACAACTGATCGAATAAATCATTGATCCTCGGAAGTAGATAACTGTTCTTGACCGTCAGCTTGTTCAACTCCCGGTAATCTATACACATCCGGTGTGAACCATCCTTTTTCTTGACAAAAAGGATCAGTGCTCCCCACGACGAGCTACTCGGTCTGATAAATCCCTTCCCCAGTAGCTCCTGGAGCTGTGAGGATAACTCCTGCATCTCTGGTGGCGCAAGGCGACAAGGTGTCTTGGCAATAGGCGCCATGCCCGAAACTAAATCAATCTGGAACTATACCTGCCTCTCGGGAGGCACACCTAGTAACTCCTCTGGAAAAACATCCAAGAACTCACACACTATCGGAACCTCGAAGATAGAACTCGGCCTCCCTGAAACAACCCGCGTATCCATCACGTACGCCAAGAAGCCCATACAACCCTGCTGTAAAATCTGCCTCGCCTTGGCAGCAGAGCAGAAGGCTAACCTAGATATGGTACCCTCACCATACGATGTAAGAACTCCCCCACTGGGGTCTCGTATTGTCACTAATTGACGCTCGTAGCCAATCACTACTCCAAAACAGCTCAACCAATTCATGCACATGATGAAATATACATCACCCATCACAATCGGTACCAAATCAATCGGAAACTCGACACCAAAAATCTCCAACAAACATCCTTGGAATACATCAATAGCAAAAACCGCATGCTCATTAGCTATGGAAACCCTCAGAGGTCGACCTAACGTATCACGTCAGATACTGATGTGATGACTAAAAGCTAAAGACATGAAGGATCAACTCACACCCGAGTCAAATAACACCAAAGCAGGTACAAAACTCACAAGAAATGTACCTAAATACAGCACAAAATAAGCACAATAAATCTCAAAATAAATAAATAAGGAAATACCTACCAGCCACGACATCAGGTGCTGGGCGGACCTCCTCTACTGTCACCTGAAAAGCTCTCCCACGAGCCCTCAGAACCTCGACCTTAACCGGCCGACTATCAGTAGCACACAAAGCAGCAGGTGCAGATCCTTGAAGAAGCTAGGGGCACTCGGCCTTTCGATGGCCGGTCTAGTAGCAAATACCCTCTCTTGGCCACATTTGTAGCAAATACCCGCTCGGTACAACCCCTCATGACTCTTGCCACACTTTCCACAAGTGCGACCCTTCTGTCCTCCGGTCCTCGTATCAGCAGGCTTAGCCCGCTTTGCTGCCGACTGCGACTATGCCGACCTCCAATCTCTCCCTTGAGGCTCCACCTACTCCCTGTCCTGAGTCGCCAGCTCGATCTCCCTCCTCCTGACATTTTCCTGAAGCTCAGCAAATGTTCGATAAGACGAGTTCGCCATGAAATCTCGAATATCCCTCCTTATAATGCTCATATACCAGCTCTTGTGCACCTACTCAGTCAACACATGCTCAAGGCAGAACAATGCCGTCTCGTGAAACATCCGTGTAATCTCAGTCACCGACTCTGTCTTCTGCTTGAGAGACAGAAAATTCTGGGCCAACCGTTCCCTCTCCACCGAGGGAACATACTCATCTCGGAACATCAATGTAAATCTCTCCTAAGTCACTGCAGTATGCTCTGCATGAGTAAAACTAGCTGTCACAAACTTCCACCAGTCCTTCGCTCCCAAGCGAAGCTGGTTCAATGCGAACCGAACCCTCAAATGATCTGGGCAAGAACATGTGTAAAAACATCCCTAAATATCAGATATCCAACTCATAGCAGCAATCGGATCTTGTGTCCTATCAAACTCAGGTGGCTTCGTGTTGCTGAACTCCCGAAACAGCAACGAGTCACCTCCCTGTGGCCTGGCAGCAGCGACAGCTGCGATGGCTGTAGTAGTAGCTGCCTCAGTAACAGCAACATATTGCTCGTCAAATGTCTCGATCAAAGTGGTCTTAATAGACACAAAGATCTCCGGAATAGCCTCTCGTATGGTTGTGGCCACCTCATCATGAATCATCCTGCGAATCTCGTCATCGCTAGTCCCACTGCTCTCGGGGTTGTGGCGTGTACCCACCATGATGTCTCTGAAACTCAACAAAAAAATCATCAGAGACTCGCTCGAGCATACTCACACTCGACCACTCACCCTTACTTGTTCCTTAGCATCCTAAGGATTCTTATTTGGATTGCATACAGACCTGGTGCTTTCAGTAGTACGGGCCCAATACTACCTTCCACACCAAACTTGTATTCACCCTAAGTCCTCCTACTAGGATTCTAATTCACAAGTACTCTATTTCTCACAAATTTCATACTACTCTATCAGTAGGCTACTCGCATGCCCATCTAAGTATCTCTCCTAGATTACTCCTCAACTCAGAACTCAGCACATACTCAGGGAAAATAACAGATAACGTTGGTCAATAGCATCTCCTAGGCCAAGGCATCACAAATCAGTCAACTCTAGCCCTAGAATATGAAATACCTAGCCTATTCTCTAGCATGCATTTCTAGTATCTCATATCACAAAAAAGTAAGGGTATTTTGGGAAATCACCGTTCGGGCTCTGACTGATTGTACACACTGCTCCAACTTGTTTTCTTATTAAAACTATAACACCCCAATTCTCGAGTATCAATTTATGGTAATAAATTCTCTTGATTTCAAGGTCTACCTGACGAGTTGGTTGCCTGACTCGTCGAGTAGCAACGGGTTGGTCCACGTGTTTAAGTGACCTACTCGTCGAGTCCAAGAAGGGAGTCGACGAGTAGGAGCTGGAGGATGAAACCCTAATTTCCAGGGTTTTGCACCCTATTTAAAGGATCATTGGCCTCCTTAGCCTCTCCTACAGCCTCTTGATAGTCCATAAACCCTAATCCATGTGTGTGCATCATTCTTGTGTGTTTTAAGCTTTGGAAGGAGGATCTTTGTAAGGAGAGCTTGGAGAGCAAGTGGCTAGAAGCAAGGAACATGTGGGGATCTGATATCTACCTCAGTTGGCATCTTTTGGAACATATCAAGTCGTTACCTTGACCCCATTTCATTCTAGATCTCATTTGGTTAAAGATTTGGTCTTTTCTAGCATATTATGAAGCTATTATTCGGCATGAGTTCAAATATGAAGTTGTAACATCAGATCTAAACTCTCTTTGGTCTCTAAGTCCATAAAGCTATCAAATTTGGCAAGTATGAACCCCTCCTTAAGTGTAAAACTCCATTGCAAGCTTGGCTTTGTCATTATAAGACTTTAGAGCCTTGCATGCACATAAAGTTTGCAACTTTACATGATAAACACGCCTTGGGAGGATGGATTTGCAATATGGAACCTTAATATTGCTTAAAAAGCATCTGAATGGATAATGGACTGAAGGGAATCGACGATTTGCATGGTCAAGTCGGCGAGTCCGATGAAGATTGTCGTGGACTCAGCGAGTCAGTAGGGTGACTCGGTGAGTCAATTAGGGTTTTCCCGGTTTTTTGCACGCCTGAGCTTGGCGAGTTTCAAGGGAAACTCGACGAGTTGGCCAAGGAGTTTACAGCCACTAACATTAGGAACTTGATGAGTCACTCAATTGACTCGATGAGTTGAAGAGTTATTCAAGGAACTTGACGAGTGGATAGTTGTACTCGATGAGTTGAGGTCAACATGGACTGTTGACCTTGACCATTGACTTGGGCTTTGACCAAGGGTTGGCTAGTTGACTTTTGGGGGCATTTTGGGAAATTGTAAATTTATGGATATGGTTTTATGGTGAATATAGGGGGTGGAGTTGTGACAGTGATCCGAGAGTGGAGCTTATCACTTCAGCACGTCAGTTGTGAGGTGGGTTATCCTCACTATATCAACAGGGTCTAAGGCACCAATGCCGACCCTTTATCAGATTTGTATCCGGGTATTTGCTTGATATGTTTATTGTGACATCCCCAATTTCACGGCCAGAAAAGACCGATTTGTTTATGCTTTGTTTTATAAATCAGAGTGATCGTTTAAAGAAAACGGTTGCAGAATTTGTTCCCAAAACAAAATATGATAAGAGTTTATCAAAGCATTTCTTTAAAGAAATGTATTTTCATTATATAACAAAATCTCGGGATGTCATGTTCAATACAGACCAAAATCATAAACAGAACAAAATAGACCTTACAACGTTATTTATAACTACTGATCTATGATCCAAAACCTCTCGTCAAGTCCACCAACCTATCCTCTTGTGCCATTACGTGTAATGCAAAGAAAACTGAGTGGGTCAGGCTTGGGAGCCTGGTGAGCATATAGGGTTTTCAACCCACAATAATATAATTATTATATTCAATCATCAAACAATCAACCCAATTACCCATCCCCATTATCTTCGTTTATTCTTAAGTACCTTCCCTAAGGAATTATCCTAAGGGTCATCTCCTACATCGTATTTACCTCTCACTTTCTTACATCGCATTTCCTTTATATATATTCGTTCCTAAAGCATGAATACACAGTCACAACATCGTCTGGACTCGTAACTCATAGTAAGGGTTAGGCTATCATTGCATGAATACGTAGTCACAACATCGCCTGGACTCGTAATTCATTGTAAGGGTTAGAGTATCATCGCATGAATACGTAGTTACAACATCACCTGAACACGTAATTCATCACCTACAGGTTATGAGCCTGCTGGTGTTTCCACGGGGTTATCTAGAATAGTCCGTGGTCGCCATCTATACTCTGGTAGATGACTACATTGCCAAATTGCCACATCGCCGGTCAAGGTTATGGTATCTCCTTTCATCTCACATCACCTATTTATCATCACCTATCTATTATCACCTAATTATCATCACCTTTCTATCATCACCTATCTCTCATCACCTAATTATCATCACCTATTTCTCATCACCTAATTATCATCACCTATTTCTCATCACCTAATTATCATCACACATCATCTAATTCATCTACCCATGTTCTACCCAAAATATTTGTAGATATAAAATACATATATAGATTAACTCATTTAACACCTATATAAAACATCCATTCGAAACTCATCTCAAATAAACAACAATATATAAACACACAGCACATATTTCATAGCAAATACTTAATATGTATATGTTAGAAGAAAGTGATCACATACTCACCCAAAACATATACTTAATACATTCACACAATACTTGTATTAAAATCGTGTTATGAAAGGGACTATACACTCACTTGATCAGAAGATGATCGAACAGCACTACGACTCTTCAAATAGTATTCTTCGGTGAAACCGGGATATCTTCACACACCGGGTTTCTTGCGGGCAGAGCTTCGGCTCGGAAACTCTTTTCTTCTCGGGATCTTCAGGCTTCGGGACTTGCTTCGGGTCTCGGGGTTGATACCGGGGCTTCGGGGGTATTTCTTTGCACATAAATCGATGCAATACAGGTGAGAGATGAGAGAATAAGCAACCAAACTCGGCTGGCCCTTCAAATCTATTTATAGGGCAAAATTGGCCCTTGCCACGTCGTGGCACATTTTTCCACGTTGTGGGCTTGGTCGTCACTGCATGTGTCATCGCAAGTTGCATCTGGGGGACTCCCGGAGGTGTCAGAAGACTGGCCACGTCGTGGCACTGCTTGCCACGTCGTGGTATCTGACAGTTTTGGGGTTTCGCGCCCCGAACTTCAGAAATTCATAACTTTCGCATACGAACTCCGTTTTCGATGTTCTTTATATCGAAGCGAAGGTGAGATTATGCTCTACAACTCTCATTTAGACTCCACTGGCTAATTTTGACTTTATTTTTAATATATTATAATTATATTACTTATATATTATTTTTAGTAGGTCGGGACAGGAAAACTCTGTTATAAACTCATAACTCCTTCGTCTGACGTCCGTTTTCGTCCGTCTTTCCGTCGTTGCACTACTATCGATGAGATATTCAATTCTCATTTAGATTTTTTTGGATAAATATCGCTCTAACGTAAATTCACTATTTACGTCGCGCTGTGTCATGCCGGTTCTGTCGCGAAACTTCGACAGGTCATAACTTCTTCGTTATAACTCGGATTTCGGCATTCTTTATATGTACGGAATCCTTGTAACATATAATCGAACTTAGTTAAGATTATTCATTCTAAATAATCTTCTATCAAAAAGTCATTTTTGATGCTTATCGTCTCTAAGTTGACTAGCCCTGATCTACAGGCGTTACAGTTATCTCCCCCTTAGGATGATTACGTCCTGGAATCATCAACGAAATAAGGCTTACATAATGATTCCACACGTTATTTCTTTATCCTAGGTAATAACCATAAGTTCTATATTTCCTCGAAAGAGTATCTAACTCTTGGACTTCTCGATAGCAGGTAGTTCTCAATCCTGCATCTGCTCTTCGTACTATGTTGTAATTTCAATTGTAACCTTCGAGTTTACAAAATAAATCCTTATTGTGACTCCTTCTTCTTCTTAGGATAAGTACTTTCCTTTATCTATTGTAACAGACCGATGGGTCATGTTCTAATGACCTCTCATCATATGATGCAACGCTTAGACTCAAGTATCTTAGAGTCAAATTCTAGAATGGATTATACCTTCCTCCATATTCTAATGTGATATAATCACATTTTAGCATGTAGCATTTCTAGCTACTAACTTCTTTAACAACGAGCGCGATGCCATCGCTTGCATTTATTTTAATCTTCTGACTTAAGTCAGATGCTACATCAAACTTGGTTCTTGGAACCACGTAACAAACTCATTGCGGTCGGACTCAATTTTTCATGACCGCTAGGGTCAGAATAACAACCCTCTTACTAGTCATTACCAAAACAATGGTAATGACATACATGAATAAAACGGAATCAATTACTAGTTTCTTGGTAACCTTGCGACTTTCCCTGATCCAAGCGTGAGTTATGTGCTTCCAGTAGTATAGATATCTACTACTATTCACACCTACTCATACTTGTCCCAAGTATTGTCTCGTAGTCCCCAAGTCCTAAAATCACAAAGCAACTTAACACATACGAATGTGTCCAAATAATCATAAAAATTTTCCTAGACTCTATTAGGACTTCTTCCATGCATATCTTCAATCATTAATTCTACTTCAACTCGGTTGGTGATGGAAACTCCAGACGATGGGACAACTTCAAGAATTACACCAACCGTTTCATCATCCTGCCAACCGCAGGTGTACTTCAAACGTATCGTACTCCTCTTAACGTTCTGTTATTTTATCAGACATAATCTAAAGGCAGGATACCACTCTTACGATATCCTTCGATAGGTGTCATCCAACACATCAGATAACAAAACCAGGGTTTATATTAATTCTTGAAACTATTACAAAAAAGTTCAAGTTCACCCTATACTATGCCCCTAATAGGCTACACTTCCTGATACTAGCTATACCTTGATACGAAGTCTTCATCCTTGATTCCTCGCTTTATCATCTGCTTCGTCAAGGATCATTTAAAATGCTTCTGCCTTTGGCTGTGGCAGTGCATTTGGTTTTGCTCCCTCATTCTTCTTTGGGCAGTCCTTAGATAAATGCCCCTCTCCTCGGCATTTATAACACACCCTCTTTTTGGATACACACTTGTTGGCATAATGCCCTGTCTTTCCACACTTGTAGCAAGTCACCTCTTCGTCGCATCTCTCAAAATGTTTCAATGGAATATTTGGCTTTGTAGCTTCTTCCCTCTTTGGGCAGTCCTGTTTGAAGTGCCCTTCCTCATTACATCCGTAACATACCTTTTCATTGAATGTACATTCATTGACATAATGTCCATGCTTTCCACACTTAAAACATGTCACCTCCTCACCACTTTTTTCTCGAGTTTTTCTTTTTGCATTTCCCGTACCATTTTTCTTCATCTCCTCTTTTTCTAGACTTCGAGAACATGTTGCTCTTGTTAGACTTTGAAGACCCCTCAAATTTCCTATTCTTGCCAAATTCAACCTGGTTGGCGATACAACCATTGATCACTTCTTCGACTGACTTAGCAACCCTGATAGTTGTCTCAAGAGTAGGTTCCTGGCGTACTGGCACAATATGTTCATCCTTACTTTGTTGAAGTAAACACCTTGTTTCCTCCATCTGATGATCCAACATCATTTGCACCATTGCGTATACTCCCGCCATCGTGATTGGCTCAGGTGCAGCTGATAGCTCTGGTGCACTCCCAATCACGTGTGGCTCAGGCTACGGTTTATCGTTTCCCAATCCATTTTGTGTGTTTTCCATTTCGATCTATACACCAAATTAGGTGAATTTAGATCTATATTTCACTAGACATTCAAATCATCCTTTTTCACTCCGAAACGTTTACATGCTAGTTCTAATACTGTATTCGTACGCTTAGAATCCTAAACACATAAGGTTTCCAGATCCAGTCGACAACAGACCATATATTCGAACAAACAATATCATATATGGCAAACATATAGCATTTAGCACATAAAAGCATTTTAGGAATCTTTCCTAAAGCATACTAGTGCTCGTGTCAATTTAGGTGTACTGCCTAAAATATAAAAGACACACTCAACTCACAATCATCGCTTAGCATCCTAAGTTTAAGTCAAGAAATTTCCTACAAATTCGTAGTTCGCTTAAACTAATGCTCTGATACTAATTGTGACATCTCCAATTTCACGGCCAGAAAAGACCGATTTGTTTATGCTTTATTTTTAAAACAGAGTAATCGTTTAAAGAAAACTGTTGCGGAATTTGTTCCCAAAACAACAATATGATAACTGTGACATCCCCAAAATCTCGGCCAGAAAAGACCGATTTTTTTTTTCATTTATGATTTTAAATATTTTCAGAGTAAATCCTTTTGATTTGAAAGAGTTGCGGAATTTGTTCCCAAAACAAAACATGATAAAATAATATTTATCAAAGCATTTCATCAAGAGATGCATTTCATTATATAATCAAAACTCGGGATGTCATGTTCCGATACAGACCATAAAGCATAAACGATAAACATTACAAGTCATTCAACAAATATATACATATACAGACTTGTAAACAAAACAACAAGATGATCCATCCATCTTACGCCCTTGTGCCACTTCCTGTAATACAAATAAAACTGAGTGGGTCAGGCTTGGGAGCCTGGTGAGCATATAGGGTTTTCAACCCACAATAAATAAGTTATATTTAATTTCACCAACCAATCACTATCCCGATTACCCATTCCCGTTATCCTCACTTTACGTCCCTAAAACAACTATCTCAAGGGACCTAATCTAGGATTTTCATCGGGACGGACATCACTGCGAAGGGGTTTCCTCAACAGTAGATATCCTAAAGGCAACCATGAGGGGGATAGAGTACACCGGTGAACACATCGTTCACAACACCTACAGGTTATGAACCTGCTAGCGTTCCACTGGACTGTCTAGAAAGAGTCCGTGGTCGTTATCCATACTCCGCTGAATAACTAGATCAACAACAACAACAACATCGAGGCCTCTCATCTGTTTATTACACACCAACTATCTACCCATGTTCTACCCAACATATTAGTAGATAAAAATATACATTTGTATACATAGTTTAAAGAAAACCTGTATAGCATGCTTGAATCAACACATATATCACATAACAGACGAGGCACACACACACATAACACATATCTCATAAAGAAATAAGCAGATCTATAAGATAGAAGAGAGTGAATACTCATTCACACATAACACAACCAAATATATACACATAGCACGTATTTTTATATAAAATACTTCGTATTATTGTATTAGAAGAAATAACTACACACTCACTTGATCAGAAGACGATCCGACAGCACTACGGCTTATAGAAGTAGTAATCCACAGCAGATCTGGAAGATCTCCTCGAAAATCGAACTTCTCGCGGGCAGAGCTTCGACTCGGGAACCGCGCTTCTCGGGATCTTCGGGGTCTCGGGACTTGCCTCGGGGCTAGAGTATGATACCGGGGCTTCGGGGTAGCTTCGGCACGAAAAACGATGCAAAAGACTAGAGAGAAGAGAAGAAATTGAACAACAAATGAGGCTGCCTTCGGATCCTTTATATAGAGGCTGGAACCTCGGAGTACGCGGGGCGTACAGGCGTACGCAGCGCGTACGCGTCCGAAATCGTCATTGCATGCGTCATCCGAAGTGTCGACACTATCGGAGTTACGCGATAGCGTAACCTCGTACGCGGGGCGTACTCCGGATTACACCGGTGACACGGCTTCGGATAATACCTTCGATTTATAATTAAATTTAATTATTAAATGATTAATAAACTTCGGAAATTCATAACTTCTTCATACGAACTCCGTTTTCGACGTTCTTTATATCCACGCGAAGGTGAGACCACGCTCTACGACTTTCGTTTAGACTCCGTCGGCTAATTTCGACGTTATTTTTATTAATTATTTTTAATAGGCCGCGACAGAAACTTTCGTTATAAATTCATAACTTCTTCGTTTGACGTCCGTTCTCGCCTAACTTTTTATCGCTTCGATACCAACAATGAGATCTTCGATTCTCATTTAGATTGCTTCGGCTAACAACCGCTCGATCTCAATTCGAGTATAACAGGCTGCACACCGCTAAGCCGGAACTTCGATAAATCCTAACTTCCTCATACGAAGTCAGATTTGGGCGTTCTATATATATTCGGAAACCTCGTTTCAACTACTACAACATAGATCAAAGATATTAAGTTTATTTTACACTTAAATTTTGACGCTTATTTTTATTCTTAATTAATCAAACCACATAATTAAGCAATTAAGCACAAAACACATAATACTCAAATAATACAATCTTATTATTTCAAAACGGGTTACAAAGGTTAACCTAGACTATTATATTGCTAAAAACGGCAAGCCCGGAAACACAGGCGTTACAATTCTCTCCACCTTAGAATGATTCCGTCCCCAGAATCACACATCAACAAACAAATGCGGATAGCGACCCATCATGTCACTCTCCGTCTCCCAGGTGAGATTCGGCTCATTCGTGTGTTTCCATCGGACAAGCACTAACCCAACCATCTTGCGTCGCAATTTCTTAGTCTTTCGGTCAACAATTGCCTCTGGTTCTTCAATCAACCTTTTGTTCTCATCAATTCCCAATTCAGAAATTGGAATTATGTCGGGAACTTCTCCCGTGAACTTCCTCAAATAACACACATGAAAAGTGTTATGAATTCCATTCAGTTCTTCTGGTAGTTCGAGCTTGTAAGCTTGGTTCCCAATCCTCTGAAGAACTTTAAACGGTCCAATAAACCTTGGACTTAACTTTCCCCTTTTACCAAATCTTATAAGTCCCTTCCACGGCGAGACTTTAAGCAAAACCGAATCCCCAACCTCAAAAGTTATCGGTCTCCGCTTCTTGTCAGCATAGCTCTTTTGACGATCCTGAGCCGCTAACATTCTTTCCCTAATTATTTTCAACTTTTCAGCAGTTTGATGAACCAACTCCAGTCCCATAAACTGCTTTTCCCCAGCCTCAAGCCAACAAGACGGCGTACGACACTTCTGTCCATACAAAGCTTGGTAAGGTGCCATCTTAATGCTCGAGTGGAAACTATTATTATAGGAAAATTCTACCAACGGTAAATGTTCATCCCAATTACCTAGGAATTCCAGAGTACATGCTCTCAGCATATCTTCAAGTGTTTGTATCGTTCGTTCGCTCTGACCATCAGTCTGCGGATGGTAAGCTGTACTTAAACACAACTTGGTACCCAATTCCTCTTGTAGACTTTTCCAAAACCTCGATGTGAAACGGCTATCACGATCCGACACAATCGTTAACGGAACACCGTGAAGCCTCACAATTTCCTTCACGTAAGAATTCGCAAGCTTCTCCATAGACCATTTCTCCCTGGCCGCTATGAAATGCGCACTCTTAGTGAATCGATCAACGACCACCCAAATCATGTCGTGACCATTCTTTGTTCTGGGCAGTTTAGTGACAAAATCCATAGCAATGTCTTCCCACTTACCCATAGGCACAGGCAAAGGTTCTAAACTCCCGTACGGTTTCTGATGTTGTGTCTTGACTCTCGCACAAGTCACACACTCGGCCACATACTTTGCAACATCAAGCTTCATCGTCGGCCACCAGTAGTAGGGTTTCAGGTCGCTATACATTTTAGTGCTACCCGGATGAATCGAGTACATGGTCTCGTGAGCTTCTTCCATCAGAAGATCTCTGACTCCTCCTGTCTTAGGTATCCAAATCCGATCTTGGAACACCTTTAGTCCATGACTGTTTACACCGAACACCAACGTTTTGCCCAAACGTTCCTCCTTTCTGTCATTCTTCTCAGAAGCTTCGCTCTGAGCTTTCTTTATACTTTCCAAAATAGTTGAGACAACTTCAATTCTCAACGCTCTTGGCCTTTTCCTTTCGGGATTGACTTTCCGACTGAGAGCATCAGCAACAACATTAGCTTTACCGGGGTGGTAAAGTATCTCGCAGTCATAGTCTTTAAGTAATTCTAGCCAGCGTCGTTGCCTCATATTCAATTCTTTCTGATTAAAGAGGTATTGGAGACTCTTATGATCAGTGAAAAGTTTGCACTTCGTGCCATAGAGGTAATGCCTCCATATTTTCAGAGCGAAAACTACCGCTGCCAACTCCAAATCATGAGTCGGGTAGTTCTTTTCATGCTCTTTCAGCTGTCGAGACGCATATGCTATCACCTTTTCTCTTTGGGTCAAAACACAACCCAAACCAACACCAGACGCATCACTATAGACAGCGAAGTCTTCAACTCCATCGGGTAGAGAAAGTATCGGTGCCTCGCATAGCTTCTTCTTTAGCTTCTCAAATGCTTCCTGATGCTTCTCACCCCAAGCATAAGTAGCTCCTTTGTGGGTCAAAGCTGACAATGGACTAGCGATCGAAGAAAAGCCTTGGATAAACCTTCGGTAATATCCGGCTAATCCTAAAAAGCTTCGAATCTCCGTGGGACTTTTCGGTTGTTCCCACTTCGTCACAGCTTCGATCTTCGCTGGATCAACCATTATCCCTTCTTGGTTGACCACGTGACCCAAGAATTGGACTTCACGAATCCAAAAATCACATTTGGAGAACTTAGCATACAGCTTCTCCTTCTTCAGAACTTCCAACACTTCTTGCAAGTGTCTGCCATGCTCCTCCTGGCTTTTCGAGTAAATCAGAATGTCGTCTATGAAAACTATCACGGATTTATCAAGGAACGGGTTACAAACCCTATTCATCAAATCCATGAACGCTGCTGGAGCATTGGTTAGTCCAAACGACATAACCAAAAACTCGTAGTGTCCATATCTAGTTCTGAATGCAGTCTTCTCGATATCTTGCTCTCTTACTTTTAGCTGATGATATCCTGACCTAAGATCGATCTTCGAGAAATAGCTCGAACCTTGCAATTGATCAAACAGGTCATCAATCCTCGGCAACGGATATCTATTCTTTATTGTTGCCTTGTTCAGCTCTCTGTAATCGATGCACATTCTCATACTTCCATCTTTCTTCTTTACAAATAACACCGGAGCTCCCCAGGGCGATGAACTAGGTCTAATGAAACCGTTGTCCAATAACTCCTGAAGTTGCATCATTAGCTCCTTCATCTCCGTCGGTGCTAATCGATAAGGTGCTTTCGCAATTGGCGTTGTTCCTGGCAACAAGTCAATACGGAATTCCACTTGTCGATCAGGCGGTAATCCAGGAAGATCTTTGGGAAATACTTCCGGATAATCACACACCACTGGAATATTCTGCATCACCTTCTTTTCCTTCTTAGCATCAATCACGAATGCTAAAAACGATGTACACCCCTTGGTCAAACATTTTCTGGCTTTCATCAATGAAATGATTCCAGAATTCACTCTGCGTTTATCTCCATACACCATAAACGAATCTTTCCCAGGCGGGTTTACTTTGACTATTTTCTTCTTGCATAAAATTTCGGCGTCGTTGGCGCTAAGCCAATCCATTCCCAATACGATGTCGAAACCAATAAGTTCGATAGGCAATAATTCCTCGTGGAACTTATTCCCATTCAGATCAATTAAGATGTTTTTCATGCGATAGCTAACAGGTACAAACTTGCCACTAGCAACTTCGACTAATAAAGCATTATCTAGTCTAACAACAGGCAAAGCTAGCTTTCTACCAAATTCATGCGATATAAAGGAGTAGTTGGCTCCAGAATCAAATAAAATTTGGGCAGGCAATTCGTTAACGAGAAAGGTACCTGAAGCGACATCAGCTTCATCTTTAGCAGCTTCCAGTGTCATCTGGAATGCTCTCGCCTTTGGCTTTGGCGGAATGTTGGGTCTAGCTGCCTCCTTCTTTTTCGGGCAGTCCCTCGACATATGACCCTCCTCACCACAACCATAGCAAACTTTCTTTGTGAGGGTACACTCATTGGCATAGTGCCCTGGCTTTCCACATTTGTAGCATGTGTTCGCCACCTCACATCTTCCATGATGCTTCTTCTTACATTTGTCGCACCATTTCGCTTCACCTCCACCTCCCCTCGAACCAGACTTCGAGAACTTGTTTTTCTTGTTGGACCCTGAAGTTCCATCGAACTTCCTCTTTTCTCCAACATCTATTCTTTCCAGACCCCTTTCCTTCTGCTGGGCCTCCACATTCTTAGCTGCACGAACAGCCGTTTTCAGAGTAGTTGCCATCTTGACTGTCGGACCAAAGTCAGCAGGCAGTCCGTTAGCAAACCTCTCAATCTTGGATAGTTCCGTCGGCACTAGGTACGGAAACAACTTCATCTTCTCAGTAAATGCAGTAGCATAGTCATCTATGCTCATCTTCCCTTTCTTTAAGTTTTGAAACTCATTGTTCAGATCAATCAGATCTATCTCCGAACAATACTGCACCCTTAACTGTTCCAAGAACTCCTCCCATGACATTTTCAGGGCTTCTCCTCGTGGCATAGTATCTGCCAACAACTTCCACCAACTCAAGACTCCAGTCTTCAGTTGTCTAACCGCAAATACGGTTTTCTGTTTGTTGCTACAGTCGCAACTTTCAAATACCATCTCCATTTCGGAGATCCAATCCATTATCTCAACAGGCTTTGGGCTCCCAGAAAGACTTGGCGGTTTGGCGCCCAAGAAATTCTTGTACATACGCCCATCCTTGTTGTTTCTCCTTTCCGGATCGTTCCTTCGTTCCTCTTGAGTCCCAACTTGACTCACCATGCGACTATTGTTCCCTTCCTCCGATTGCTCGGGAATCAATTCCGGTTCCTCAATAGGTATGACAGGTTCATCCCTATTATTATGCAACATTTGTCGCATCTCCTCCCTTTGTTCGGCTAGCATAGCCCGAATCATGGCTTGCACCGCAGCCATTGTTATTGGTTCTGGTGCTGCCGCTACAACAGGTATTTGCTCAATCACTGGCGGTTGATTCCTGTTTTCATCTGCGTTTCCAACGCCACTCCTTGTTCTCACCATTTTTGATCTACACACCGAATAATTTCACCTTATTACTCCAAACGATTACATGCTAGTTCTAATATCGTATACATACGCTTAGAATCCTAAACACATAAACCTTCAGATCCGGTTGGCAACAAACCGTAGATCCGAACAAATAATATCATATATGGCAACATATAACATTTAGCACATAAAAGCATTTTAGGCAACTTTCCTAAAATAAACTAGTGCTCGTGTCTAAAACCCAACAGACACACATCTCATCATTACATTTAGCATTCTAAGTTTAAGTCTAGAAATCCTACAAATTCCTAGTTCGCTTAAAGTAATGCTCTGATACCAACTGTGACATCCCCAAAATCTCGGCCAGAAAAGACCGATTTTTTTTTTCATTTATGCTTTTAAATATTTTCAGAGTAAATCCTTTTGATTTGAAAGAGTTGCGGAATTTGTTCCCAAAACAAAACATGATAAAATAATATTTATCAAAGCATTTCATCAAGAGATGCATTTCATTATATAATCAAAACTCGGGATGTCATGTTCCGATACAGACCATAAAGCATAAACGATAAACATTACAAGTCATTCAACAAATATATACATATACAGACTTGTAAACAAAACAACAAGATGATCCATCCATCTTACGCCCTTGTGCCACTTCCTGTAATACAAATAAAACTGAGTGGGTTAGGCTTGGGAGCCTGGTGAGCATATAGGGTTTTCAACCCACAATAAATAAGTTATATTTAATTTCACCAACCAATCACTATCCCGATTACCCATTCCCGTTATCCTCACTTTACGTCCCTAAAACAGCTATCTCAAGGGACCTAATCTAGGATTTTCATCGGGACGGACATCACTGCGAAGGGGTTTCCTCAACAGTAGATATCCTAAAGGCAACCATGAGGGGGATAGAGTACACCGGTGAACACATCGTTCACAACACCTACAGGTTATGAACCTGCTAGCGTTCCACTGGACTGTCTAGAAAGAGTCCGTGGTCGTTATCCATACTCCGCTGAATAACTAGATCAACAACAACAACAACATCGAGGCCTCTCATCTGTTTATTACACACCAACTATCTACCCATGTTCTACCCAACATATTAGTAGATAAAAATATACATTTGTATACATAGTTTAAAGAAAACCTGTATAGCATGCTTGAATCAACACATATATCACATAACAGACGAGGCACACACACACATAACACATATCTCATAAAGAAATAAGCAGATCTATAAGATAGAAGAGAGTGAATACTCATTCACACATAACACAACCAAATATATACACATAGCACGTATTTTTATATAAAATACTTCGTATTATTGTATTAGAAGAAATAACTACACACTCACTTGATCAGAAGACGATCCGACAGCACTACGGCTTATAGAAGTAGTAATCCACAGCAGATCTGGAAGATCTCCTCGAAAATCGAACTTCTCGCGGGCAGAGCTTCGACTCGGGAACCGCGCTTCTCGGGATCTTCGGGGTCTCGGGACTTGCCTCGGGGCTAGAGTATGATACCGGGGCTTCGGGGTAGCTTCGGCACGAAAGACGATGCAAAAGACTAGAGAGAAGAGAAGAAATTGAACAACAAATGAGGCTGCCTTCGGATCCTTTATATAGAGGCTGGAACCTCGGAGTACGCGGGGCGTACAGGCGTACGCAGTGCGTACGCGTCCGAAATCGTCATTGCATGCGTCATCCGAAGTGTCGACACTATCGGAGTTACGCGATAGCGTAACCTCGTACGCGGGGCGTACTCCGGATTACACCGGTGACACGGCTTCGGATAATACCTTCGATTTATAATTAAATTTAATTATTAAATGATTAATAAACTTCGGAAATTCATAACTTCTTCATACGAACTCCGTTTTCGACGTTCTTTATATCCACGCGAAGGTGAGACCACGCTCTACGACTTTCGTTTAGACTCCGTCGGCTAATTTCGACGTTATTTTTATTAATTATTTTTAATAGGCCGCGACAGAAACTTTCGTTATAAATTCATAACTTCTTCGTTTGACGTCCGTTCTCGCCTAACTTTTTATCGCTTCGATACCAACAATGAGATCTTCGATTCTCATTTAGATTGCTTCGGCTAACAACCGCTCGATCTCAATTCGAGTATAACAGGCTGCACACCGCTAAGCCGGAACTTCGATAAATCCTAACTTCCTCATACGAAGTCAGATTTGGGCGTTCTATATATATTCGGAAACCTCGTTTCAACTACTACAACATAGATCAAAGATATTAAGTTTATTTTACACTTAAATTTTGACGCTTATTTTTATTCTTAATTAATCAAACCACATAATTAAGCAATTAAGCACAAAACACATAATACTCAAATAATACAATCTTATTATTTCAAAACGGGTTACAAAGGTTAACCTAGACTATTATATTGCTAAAAACGGCAAGCCCGGAAACACAGACGTTACAATAACCATTTATCAAAACATTTCTCAAAGAGAATGTATTTTCATTAAATAATAAAACCTCGGGATGTCATGTTCGATACAGACCAAAAACATAAACAATATAAAATAAACCTTACAACAGTTATTTATAACTACTGATCTATAATCCAAAATCTCTCGTCAAGTCCACCAACTTGTACTTTTGTGTCATTACCTGTAATGCAAAGAAAACTGAGTGGGTCAGGCTTGGGAGCCTGGTGAGCATATAGGGTTTTCAACCCACAATAATTAATTTAATTTCATCAACCAATAATAACCCAATTACCCATTCCCGTTATTCTCACCTTACGTCCCTAAGACAACTAACACAAGGGACCTAGTCTAAGAATATTTCATCGGGGCGACAACACATGCTTCGGGGGTTCCTTAGCAATATAAGTCAAATAAGACAACCATGAGGGGGATGGAATACAGCGAATGAACACCCAAGTTCATTAACACCTACAAGTTATGAGCCTGCTAGCGTTCCACGGGACTGTCTAGAAAAGTCCGTGGTCGTCATCTAAATTCCGCTAGATGACTGGATTACAATGACATCGATGCCTCTCATCCTTTTATCACAAGATAACTATCTACCCATGTTCTACCCAACATTTTATTAGATAAAATATACATTTTTAGACATAGTTTAAAACCTGTATAGTATGTTCATTCAAAACACATTCTAGATAAAAGACGAGGCACATAAACATAACACATATTTCATAGAGAATAAATCATATCTATGAGATTAGAAGATAACATCAATACACTCACATAACACATATACTTAGTACGTTAAATCGATACTTGTATAAAATCGTGCATTTGAAAGAGATTAGGTACCCCCTTCAAATCAACACCATTATATATATATATATATATATATATATATATATATATATATATATATATATATATATATATATAAACACATAACACGTATTTCATACTAAATACTTCGTATTTATGCATTAGAAGAAAGTAAATACACAATCACACCAAACATATACTTAATACATTCAAACAATACTTGTATTAAAATCGTGTTTATGAAAGGGACTATACACTCACTTGATCAGAAGATGATCGGACAGCACTACGACTTGTAAAAGTAGTATTCTTCGGTAGATCTGGAAGATCTTCACAAAAATCGGTTTCTCGCGGGTAGAGCTTCGGATCGGGAATCGCACTTCTCGGGATCTTCGGGGCCTCGGGACTTGCTTCGGGGCTCAGGAATGATACCGGGGCTTCGGGATATTTCTTGCACGAAAAACGATGCAAAAACGCGAGAGAAAGAAGAGAAATGAGCAAATGAATCGGATGCACTTGACTCCCTTTTATAGGGTCTGGAACTTCGAATTACGCTGGGCGTAATCTTAGGTTACGCTGGGCGTAACCTGGATAAGCCTGGTGACTCCCCCCCCTTGGATAATATCGAAAATTTATAATTAAATTTAATATCGAAAATATTTAATAAACTTCAAAAATTCATATCTTCCTCATACGAACACCGTTTTCAACGTTATTTATGTCCACGCGTAGGTGAGACTACACTCTACAACTTTCGTTTAGACTCCGTCGGCTAATTTTGACTTTATTTTTATTATATTATTTTAGTAGGCCGGGACAGGAAAACTTCGTTATAAATTCATAACTTCTTCATCTGACGTCCGTTTTTGCCTATCTTTTTATCGTTTCACTACAGTTAACGAGATCTTCGATTCTCGTTTAGATTGTTTCGGCTAAAGACCGCTCAATCTCAAATCGAGTATTCGGGCTGCATACCGCTAAGTCGAAACTTAGAAAAATCATAACTTCCTCATACGAAGTCAGATTTGGACGTTCTTTTTATGCACGCTCACGGTTTAACATATTCTAAGACTTTCATTTAGATTGATAAGGCTAAATATCTCTCTAACGTAAATTCACTTTTTACGTTGCGCTGTGTCGTGCCAGTTCTGTCGCGAAACTTCGACAGGTCATAACTTCTTCGTTATAACTCGGATTTCGGCGTTCTTTATATGTACGGAATCCTTGTAACATATAATACAACTTAGTTAAGATTATTCATTCTAAATAATCTTCTATCAAAAAGTCATTTTTGATGCTTATCGTCTCTAAATTGACTAGCCCTGATCTACGGGCGTTACACTGCTGCTATAAAAGCTCCTCACATTGAACATTTTAAAACCAACCCTAATTAATAATTAGGGTGATAACCCATAATCAAAGGTCCATTCTATATTCTATGTTACTAGGGTAAATGACCATTTTACCTCTCCAAGGCTAGACCCCACGCAACTTGGCCTAAAGCTTAAAAATGACCAATATTGCCTTTTAGTCGTACACCATGCGTACTCTAGCTTTACGCTATGCATAGAGCCCTCCCACAGAATACAAGGCAAGGCCTTAGTATGCACTGCATAGTCAGAGGTTACTCTTTGTGAAACCGAGCAACCTACCAATCTCCTTATTAATTCTTAATAGCTTAAGACCAAACATACAACACTCAGACTGACTCTCATGGACGTCTAAAGTCATAAGTTTCCTGAATTTATGACTTTGAATAGCTTAATGGAGTCCAAAAAAAACATTAGATCCTTAACATCCTATAATGACTCCAAATCCTTGCATGGGTTAAAAGCAACCATCAAGATCCCATTTTTATGACTTAGAATCGTCAGAAATGACTAGATATGCCAATGACAAGCTCTAGAGTGGCTTTCACTCAAAAGAACCAAAACCAAGGGACTAAAAGCATGAAAAACTCTAGGCTAACCTAGATCTAAACAAAGGAATCATAAAGGTTCAAGCATTATACCTTCTAAGGCTTGCAAACGGGATGGAAGTTCTGGATATTCAAGCTCTAAGCACACCAATGCTTTTAGGGATTCCTTCTTCATAAAACACACAAAAACTCACTCAAAATGCTCAAGATCTTCACAAAGTAACTAGGTTTTCAAAATGACTACTTTGGGGATAGTGGAGGTTGAGCATGAAGAGGCTTCAAGGGACTTAAGGTTCTAAAATAGGGTCTCAACCCTAAAAAATAGGGTTTGGGGATTAGCGTGAGTATGTCCTGCATACATTAGGCATGCCCAATGTATTGCATGAAGTCCCAATGTTTATTTACGACCAATGTAAGGACCATTTTTCCAAGAAATTGTTTATTTAAGCCAACAATGAATATAATTGAGAACTGGGTGTTACAAAGACCTAATGAAGTTGCTAAAAAATAGAAGGAAGACCTTCACATGGAAACAAGAAGATATGATAGGTATAAAAAATATAAATTATCACACACAAAATTAATTTACAACTTTCTTCAGACCTATACATCAAAAGAGAAAGAAGTTTGCACCTGAGAGGAACCAAATCATCCAACAGGATGTTGAAAAACTTCTTAAGACATGAATGATTAAAGTGTTGGATTAGGTGTCTAAGCCCATAACTATAATTGGTATGTACTTGACCCGATAGTAGCATGGTCTTTTTGGGTTGCCTTCACCATAGCAACTTGACTGGATGAATAATAGAGAAAGAGGTTAATTGTGACTTATTAGTATTGCTATAAGAATAATATATTAATTGAGAAATCATATTATTTATTTAGTATTGATCAGAAAGTAATTTGGATTTAATTTGGTGATCAAAAGGGACTAATTGAATTAAAGGGACTGATATTGCAATTATATGATAGTTGCAAAGTTGAACTTGTGGATCCCTAAGAAGGGATGGATGAATCTATGTGTAGCCAACATAGAATTCGTCCATAAGGGGATTCTGGAAGGATCTAATGGGTTGCTTAAGGCCTAAGCAGAGAATTAGAGTTCCAGTCAGAAACCCTAGCAGCTCAGCTATATAAGGAACCCCTAGGACTCCAAAAATCGGCCACTTGCTTCCAAAAGAATACCATAGCCAATTTTGAGCCTCCAACCTCTCTCGCATTCTTCCAACTTGCTATTTGGTGTTTGTGACTCATTAAAGGTGCAATATTTGAGGCACTAAGCTCTTGAAGGTCAAGATCTACAAACTACAAGCTAAAAGGTATTCTTCTAACTTTGATTTGTGTTATGATTTCCGAAAATTGCATGCTAGTTAGGGTTCATGCTTTGGATAACTTGATTTGCATGTATAACTTGAGAAAAACATAGATCCGAAGCATTAGGGTTGCATGTACACCATATGAATGTTGTAGCGCTCAATAGCCATCAGTGATATAAGAGCTTAGGCTGTTAGTCTGTTGTATTTGATGCCATGGTTGATTATTCAAAGCTGAAAGAAATCGATTTCTGCCCTCTGACAGATGAACTCGACGAGTCCATATTGGGGCTCGACGAGTTGAGGCAAGTCGACGTGTCCAAAGCTTGACTCGACGAGTTGACTCGTCTGGCTGCAGGATTTTCGGAATTTAAGCCTAAATTAGATTTGGATAATTACCATAAACTTTTTTTTCTATCAAAATATGAATTTTCTAATATGGTAATAGATATCCTAATCTAATTGAAAGATAATAATCAGAGTTTAAGATAATTACTAGATTATATGATAAACTATTTTTTTTTGTAAATTTTGAATTTTATTTATCTTGCAATATAAAATTAGATTAGGTCAAATTTAGATAATGGTAAAATTATATGATTATTTTAATTGTTTTAAATTTTATCTAGAAAGTTTTGAAAAAGTTTCATAACTTTCCCTCAAGTTTTGGAATTTAAAATTTGATTAAAAAGTTTTAATTTTGAAATATTAAATTCTAAACCCTAGTGTTTTAAAAGTTTAAAATACAACCCTTATACTATTATAATATTAAAAGCTTATTAGTTATATATGTATAAGATTATTCAGTCTTACCATTAGTAGGCCTCATTCACGAAGTCGATCTATAAGGGGTGTTTAAGGAAGCGGCCTATAAAATGACCGCCTTTGGGTATCTACTCTTACCCACCGCACTCTTGACTAGTAGAGGGCCGTTAGCCGAATGGGTATGATAGGACAACTAATTCCTCATTAGTAAGTATAATGATTTTTATAAAGTAACTAAATGTTTTCAAAAATTCCCAATCTTAGTAACTTTAGGATAAATGTGAAAATGATGCTATTCCATGAAATTTCACTCTACACCTTGCCAAGTCGTTAGTGGAGCGTGTGTGGTTAACTGGAACACTAACTTGGACTAACAAGGGTGGAAAAGGGTTGCTCGATGTTTATCATAGATCAATGGAGCATGTGTGGTTAACCGGCACATTGACTAGGTGATAAATGACATCGAGAGTAGCAAGCACATTTGCATGGTCATTCACACCTTGTTTGTGATCCTCGGTATCCCAGTCACAAACTTGAAGGGCATAATCGAGATTAAACATGCCATTGAAAAGTTCAATGAATCTCAAAGAATATAGGAATTTCAATTCATTTAAAACCTAATGTTCATTTTCGTTTTTCATGGTGGATATTGGTAAATCGTCATTTACCTACCTTCAAATATTTTGCAATTGGATTACGACATCCCTCTTCCAAATTGTAGAATATTGTATTAGGTCCTAGCCTTAATATTTCATTTAGGTGTTGTATTAAGGATTCTTATCTAATCTAAAATTTGTCTCTTTCTTTTTCAGATGTCAGGCTCGAACTCCTCCAACACCAACTCCTCGTACCCACTTTCTCTCTTGGGCATTTGTGGGAGGGTCACTTCTGATGGATCCAACTTTAACGATTGGATTCGCAACATACGCATGGACCTAAGGTACGAGGACTAGGAAGAAATTCTCGAAAAAGAGCTTGTCGAGATCAACGAAACTACTGCTACTCTTGACGAAATCACCGAGTATAGGGCTCGATGCAAAGAGGCGACAAAGGTGTTGTGCATCATGGTAGCCACTATGACTCCCGATCTTCAAAAGTTCTACGAGGACTATTGGCCTTATGACATGCACCAAGATTTGATGGAAAAGTACCATCAAAGTGCACGTCCAGAGAGGTACGAGATAGTTTCCTCGTTAATAACAACCAAAATGAAGGATGGAGAGTCCATCACGACTCACTTGCAAAGAATGCAAAGTTACATGGATTGTTTGCTCAAGTTGAATGTCAACTTCGATGAAGAGCTGGCCATTGATATTATCCTCCACTCTTTACCTCCTTTTTATGAACAGTTCAATATGACTTATCATATGAACAAGGATGAGTTGACCTTGAGCAAACTTCAAGGGTTTTTGAGAACTGCTGAAACCGGATTGAAAGGCAAAGTTGTCACATCAAATCCTACTGTTGCTGCCCCTGTCTTGGAAATTGGACAAGGGAATGGAAAGAAGAGGAAAGGTCCTTCTAAGAGCTACAAGGCAAAGTCTCATGATGGTTCTTCTTCAATTGGAACCAAAGGCGATTCTACTGCTCCTTCATCTAATTTGAAAGATGCAGAGTGCTTCTATTGTCACGATAAAGGGCATTGGAAACGAAGCTGCCCGAAGTATTTGCAAGATATCAAGGATAGGAAGATAAAGCCCACCTTCACAGGTATTTACACTATTCAATCTAATAACTCATCACATGCTAGTTCTTGGGTCCTTGACATAGGGTGTGGTTTTGACATTTGTTCTGATTTGCAGGGTCTAAGAAGAAGTAGGTATGTGGAGCATGGGAAGATGAACTTGATCACGCGGAATAGGAAACCGTCGCCTGTCACCAAGATTGAAGTTTATTCTTTAGTGCTTAGTAGTGGGTTAGTTTCAGAGTTGAATAATTGTTGCTACTTGTCAGAGATGACGAGGAATATTATTTCATTTCATGGTTTGAAAAAACAAGGTTTTAGATTTTCGTTTAATAATGAAATTGGTTCTATTAATGCTTTCTATAATGGTACTTTCTATTTTGAAGCATTGCCTTCTAATGGTATATATGAAACTGTGATTGTAACACCCGTTTATTTATTAAATAATAAATTAATTAATGAGCGAATAGTATCCCAAAATAAATAATTGAAAGTTTAGGGTGTTAAAAATATATAATCTACGGATTATTATAAAGATTTTAGAGGTCAAGGGGCAAATGAGTGAATTCTGGAGTTTATTTGTAAAGAATTTTAGAGGATTGGTTTGAAAGGGAAAAATAGGAACTTAGATTAAGAGAAGGAGGGGCTGGAGATGTAATTATGGGAGAGTTGCAATAAGGACCGGGTATATATGCATTACGATGAATCATTTGTGACCTAACCGTAACATGAAGGAAACCGCCATCATTGGAAGACCTCCAGTAGCGACCTTCACCTCGTGCCCTCCTCCAGCTGCCACCCACTTCCCTCCCGTTTTCGACCGATGATGTGCCAAACAACCGCTGCCTGCGGTGTCGTTATCGCACCACCACCGTGTTACCCTCCTATTGGACATCGTGGATCGTTGGAAGAGCCACCGAGACCTGTAGTAGTAGCCGTTCCGTCATCCTCCTCCTCCCGTCTTTTCTTATTCTGCATTCTGACGCCGTTCGTTTTTATTGTTGTTACACCGTTGCCGACGATGGCGGATTCTCATCGTCACCTGCCGCCTGCAGTTGCCAACGAAGCGCTGCCATTCCCGTGGATCTTGGTTGTTGGTGTTGTCGTGAATGAAGATTGAAAAAGGGCTATCTTTAGTTGTTGCTACTGTTGCCATTATCGAAGTCTCAACCCTTCCTCCCCATTTCTCTAGTGTAGTGCCATAGTCACGACTGCCGCCGCCCGTAGGGCTTGTTGTTGCTGCTCCGGCTAACAACCACCACCATGAGGAAGGTTGTAGTGGACTTTTCAGTTTGTGGGTCGCATGTATGTGTGTAATCTGAGGTTGTTGTTCGTTTTGTTGGTGTTTGTGTGGCTAGAAAACCTAGAAGGCCACCACCACCACCACCACTGTGAGGTGGTGGCTGCCACCATGCACCGCCGTGTGTGTGTGTTAGTAGGTTTGTGTGTTTATTTGAGATTTAGCATTGTAAAGTGTAATTACAAATTAGAATAATGAAAGGAAAACTAAAAACCACCACCGTGAGGTGGTGGCTGCCGCCTCCTGCCGCCACCGACCGCCGTGTCGGGTGGCGGAGTACTTGTCTTGTGAGTTGACTCGATTGGGGATGCTTGAAACCCTAATGAGTCTAATGGACTCTAATTGACCCAATAAAACCCTAATGGGCTTGATGACATTCTAGTGGGCTTGATAGGCCCAATAAAGCCCTAAATAACCTAAAAGTCCAACAAGTTAATAAATGGGCTAGTACTTCGGTTGGAAACCCTAATTAGGGTTTAGAAAACCCTAATGCTATCAAAACCCTAATTTTGGGAAATTAATCGGGACACACAGGAATTATTTAATAACTGGGGATATTAATAATAATCATTGGCAAGATTAATCTAAGCGGCAGTGGACTTAATGGATTAAGTCCTTAGAGGATTAAGTCCTTAATGGGTTAAGTAGGAAACTTAACCCTAAATGTCATTTTATGTGAAACCCTAATTTCACATGGGTTTATTATTGGGCCTTGATGATTGGGTTATTAATGGGCTTTGAGGTAAGGCTTATATGAGGAGTTGGGCCTAATTTGGAAAATTGGGCCATAAATGGGCCATGGTTTGGGCCTTAATGATAATATGACATTGGGCCATTAGAAGGTCAAATGTTGGACTGGACTTTTGGTTGGGCCTTATAGTAAGACCTTATAAAGGTTTGGGCCTAATTTGGAAAATTGGGCCATGTGTTGGGCTTTGATTCTTAGTAGACTTTGGGCATATGGATTGGGCCTTGGACTTGAATAAGCCAAGTTTGGGGTAATGTAGTAATTGTCCAAGTATGTATTATGGTTATGTGTTGGGACCCAGTTATTAATTGGGTGTTATTTTGGTATTGACAATTCGGGAACCTGTCATCCAGCAGCTGGGGTTGAGTCTGCGGGACTACAACAGTATGGGATTGTGTCTACAGGACGTCAGCAGTGTGAAGTGAGTTACCTTCCAGTAGGGGTGGGTCTAAGGCCACAATGCCAACCCACCAACAGGGGTAGTTGGTAGATAATTGTCTTTGTGATAATTATCTTGGTATGCTTATGTGATATGCTTATGAGATATGCTTATGTGATATGCTATGTGTGTCAGTGGTAGTAGCATGGAATAGTTCTTCCCTGACTCGGTCGTTAGGATCGAAGGGTAGGTCAGTACCCCAGAAATGCCTGACTGTATGATTATATCATGTTATTATATGATAGTGGTAGGGGGTGAAATAGTCCCCGGTTACCGGTTGAAAGATACCGATGGCGGATACCGGTTGAAAGATACCGATGGCAGATACCGGTTGAAAGATACCGATGGCAGTTATCGGTTGATCGAAGGGGTATACAGAACCCATGCAATGCTTATCTATATGTTTATGATATGTTAGTATGTGATCAATATGTTTATGACATGTTAGTATGTGATCAGCATGTTTATGATGTTAGTATGTGATCAGTATGTTTATGACATATTATTATGTGATAGTGGTAGGGGTGAAATAGTCCCCGATTACCAGTTGAAAGATACCAATGGCAGTTACCGGTTGAGAGATACCGATGGTGTTATGTGGTATGTGGTATTATGGGAGAACTCACTAAGCTTCGTGCTTACAGTTTACAGTTTTGGTTTCAGGTACTTTGTTTCAAAGGAAGGGAGCCGGCTTGGTCACAGCGCATCACACTATGTTTTCCACACATGAGATCCTTGGGATTATTCTCTGATATGGTTTCATAATATTATATTTTGATTATTCACACTTTGGTTTTATGTAATAACCTAATTAAAAATGAAATTTTTGGCCTTGAATTTTGGGATGTTTCGATGATGGTTGTAAACAACTTTGGAAATAATGTGTTGGATATTGATTCATCCAACGGTTTGGATAAGGCATGCTCGTGGCATTGTCGTCTTGGACATGTAAATAATAAGCGCATACCCCAAATCCAAAAGGATGGAGTGTTGGTGTCATTTGACCTAAAGTCGGATGACACGTGCAAATCTTGTCTGCTTGGAAGGATGACTAAGTAACCTTTCACTAGTACTTATGAAAGAGGTGAGGGATTATTGGATCTCATACACACCGATGTGTGTGGGCCCTTTAGATCCACCACAAGGGATGCAAATCGCTTCTACGTGACTTTTACCGACGATTATAGCAGATATGGGTATATCTACTTAATCAAGCACAAGTCAAAAACCTTTGAAAAGTTCCAATAGTTTAAGAAAGAAATGGAGAATCAATTGGGTAGGAAGATAAAGATGCTCCGATCCGATCGATATGGTGAGTATCTTAGTATCGAGTTCCACGACTATCTTAAGGAATGTGGAATTATTTCACAATTGGCGCCGCCTAGGACAACGCAGTTGAAAGGTGTGGCTGAGAGGTGCAATCGAAACTTGTTGGACATGGTTCGTTCCATGATCAGTCGAGCTTCGTTACCTATCTCATTTTGGGGGTATGCCTTAGAGACTTCCGCCCATATCCTTAATCTAGTCATGACTAAGAAGGTTGCCAAAATGCCTCACGAGATGTGGATAGGGAAGGTTCCCTCGTCGGCACATGTCAAGGTTTGGGGTTGCGAGGCTTTCGTAAGACGAGAGACTCACGACAAGCTTGAACCTCGCAGTGAGCGGTGTATTTTCATCAGCTATCCACAGAAGCCCTTTGAATATCTCTTCTACAGACCGAGTGACAATGTTGTCTTCAGTGAGAGGAGAGGGGTTTTCGAGAAAGAGAACTCATATGCCAAGAGGATAGTGGGAGGTAAATTGACATTGAAGAGCTTCAAGAATCAAGTGATGAAGGAACCTCAAACACTAGCACTCAACCCGAGGAGCAAACTCTTGTTGAACCGATTGACGAGTCCTTACCTCTTAGACGTTCCAGTAGAGTTAGTTTTCTATCCATGTTACATGGTTTCCATATAACTGCTGAGGGTGATACATTTATTAGTGATAGTACACTAACAAATATCGATGAACCTAACAACTACAAGGAAGCCATGGCAGGCCCGAAGTCTGCAAAGTGGAAAGAGGCGATGGACGACGAGATTCAGTCCATGTATGACAATCAAGTTTGGAATATGATTGAAAATGTACCAAGTCGTAATATGGTCGGGTGTAAGTAGATCTTTAAGAAGAAGACCGAAATAGATGGGAAAGTGCATATGTTCAAGGCACAATTGGTTGCGAAGGGCTTTACTCAAACCCCTGGGGTTGACTATGATGAGACCTTTTCACCAGTGGCCAAGATCAAGTCTATAAGGGTTATGCTAGCCATTGCTGCGTTTCATGATTATGAAATATGGCAAATGGTAGTCAAAACCGCTTTCCTTAATGGAAAGTTGGCTGAGGATGTTTACGTGAGTCAGCCAGAGGGTTTTGTGGATGCAAAGTACACGAATAGAGTGTGCAAGCTTGAGAAATCCATCTATGGATTCAAACAAGCATCTCGTAGATGGAATCTTTGCATCGATGAGAAATTCAAAGAGTTTGGTTTTTCGAGAAGCGAGGATTAGTTCTACGTATATGTCAAAGCTAGTGGTAGTATAGTTAGCTTCTTGGTATTGTATGTGGATGACATACTACTCATATGAAACAACGTCCCAACCTTGCAGGAGGTTAAGTCCTGGCTTGGGAAGTGTTTCGCTATGAAGTACCTCGGAGAGGCTGCTTATATTCTAAGGATAAGGATATTGAGAAATAGGAATAAGAGACTAATAGGACTTAGTCAAAATACTTAGTTGGATAAAGTGTTGAAACGTTTTAGCATGGAGAATTCCAAGAAAGGGGAGTTACTGATCCAAAGCAATACCAAATTGAGTAAGACTCAAAGCCCGAGTATCGATGTTGAGATTGCAGAAATGAGTCGAGTGTCATATGCTTCCGTTGTTGGCCCGATCATGTACGCTATGATGTGTACTCGCCCTGATGTGGCTTTCGATTTGTGCATGGTCAGCCGATATCAAGGGAACCCTGGTAGAGCTCACTGGATAAGAGTAAACAACATTGTTAAGTATCTACGAAGGACGAAGGACTGGGTCCTCGTACTTGGTGGAAGTGAAGAATTGAGAGTGACATGGTATAGTGATGCTAGTTTTCAAACCAACATAAATAACTTCCACTCTCAGCCGGGCTGGGTATTTACCCTGAATGGAGGAGCTTTGACTTGGAAAAATTCCAAGTATGAGACTATAGTTGATTCAATGTATGAATCGGAGTACATAGCAGCGAGCGAAGCATCAAAGGAGGTGATATGGTTGAAGAACTTCATCAGAGACCTTGGATTTGTACCAGCATAAAGAAGCCTACGAAGATTTTCTGCAATAACGAAGGAGTGGTTGCCTTGACCAAGGAACCAAGGGATCATGGGAGATCCAGGCACACGAAAGAAAATACTGCTTCATCAGACATCGGGTAGAAGAGGGATTGCTCGCAGTAAAGAGGGTATTGTCAGAGGAGAACCCAACAGATCCCCTCATAAAGGGTCTGAGTAGGGTTAAACACTTAAGAGCATTGGTCCGAAGGACGATATTAGTTTTAGTGATTAGCTATTTGTTTAGAAACTTGTAATAGATAAAATGTAATTGACATTTGATGATTGAATAAATGATTTGTTTATGAGTAAAGTTACTATCTTGTGTCAATTTTTTACTATTTTTCCACTTTTCATGTTTTGACTTCCAAAATAATAGGATTATTTGAATCATCCACAATCAATCATACTTTGGAAGAAGCCTATGAGGGTAGACTGTCATGAATTGGTTTGTATATTGTCTAAGCGTTTAGACATAGCAAAAGTTTGCTGCAATGTTCATGAGTGCTCTTGAAATATGATTTGAGTATTGGATTAAACCCACGCTCATATGAATCACTTCATGGAATTTATCACGAGTGATTATGAGACGATAATATCGTATATTCATTAAACCGAGATTTATGCGTTGTTGTTTACAAGTTGGTTGTGCATTGATAGTGCGTAAACACATCAGTAACTTGATGTTATAAAACGTATTATTGTGTACGATTTAATAAGTAAATAGTACAAGCATATAAGTTAAATTTTATATGTTCCTTTTATCCTATGAGGGTTAAGCGATATCTTAGGTCCCTCGATGATTTTGTGTTAACTTATGTGTCGGGCCCGGTCAGGACTAAATTGATATGTCCAATTAAGTTCTATGTCAAACAAATCAGAAATTGGGAAAGAAATTGCTGGACAATGAGTATGACTTTATTCCATGTCTTTGTCCACACGATATCTTGAGAATGGAGGACTACATGATCCCTTATCTTAAGGACGTGTTATTGACTAGGTCAGAGTTCGACAACGACTTTTGAGAGCTATGATTGCTAATCGGATTTTGAAGTCATACTTGCAGTTATAGTTATTAGACTTATCTAAGTGGGAGATTATTGGATTAGGTGTCTAAGCCCATAACTCTAATTGGTATGTACTTGACCCGATAGTAACATGGTCCTTTCGGGTTGCCTTCACCATAGCAACTTGACTGGATGAATAATGGAGAAAGAGATTAATTGTGATTTATTAATATTTTATAATAATAATAAATTAATTGAGAAATCATATTATTTAATTAGTATTGATCAGGAATTAATTTGGTGATCAAAAGGGACTAATTGAATTAAGGGGACTGATATTGCAATTATATGATAGTTGCAAAGTTGGGCTTGTGGATCCCTAAGAAGGGATGGACGAAATCTATGTGTAGCCCATATAGAATTCGTCCATAAGGGGATTCTGGAAGGATCTAATGGGTTGCTTAAGGCCTAAGTAGAGAATTAGAGTTCTAGTAAGAAACCCTAGCAACTTAACTATATAAGGAACCCCTAGGACTCCCAAAATCGGCCACTTGCTTCCAAGAGATTACCCTAGCCGATTTTGAGTCTCTAACCTCTCTCATATTCTTCCAACTTTCTATTTGGTGTTTGTGACTCACTAGAGGTGCAACATTTGAGGCACTAAGCTCTTGAAGGTCTAGATCTACAAACTACAAGCTAAAAGGTATTCTTCTAACTCTGATTTGTGTTATGATTTCCGAAAATTGCATGCTAGTTAGGGTTCATGCTTTGGATAACTTGATTTGCATGTATAACTTGAGAAAAACATAGATCCGAAGCATTAGGGTTGCATGTACACCATAGGAATGTTGTAGTGCTCAAAACCCATCATAAAGAAGTCAAGTTCCCATGGTGGCTGTCCAACTTGGTGGTAGTATAAAAGAAGAACAGTAAATGGCGAGTATGTATGGACTCTATGGATCATAACAAGGCTTTCCCTAAGGAGTAAGGATAATTTCCCATTACCACACATCGACTCTATGATATATGCCATGGTAGGCTAGGAATTACTAACATTCATGGACGCCTCAGCTTGGTTCCAACAAATAAAAATAGAAGCTTCTAATCAAGAGGATATTGCCTTCATAACCCCCACAAGTACATATTGTTATATTTCTATGCTCTTTGGTCTAAAAAATGCAAGTGCAACAGCTCTAAATAGGTTCATCTCAAGATCCTCAGAGAGGTGCAAATCTTTCTATGACATCTTGAAGAAGAATAAAATATTTGAGCAGTCCAAAGAACATGAAGATGCCTTCTAAGAGCTTAAAGATATTTAAGTTTAGCACATTTGTTGGTGAAACCGTTAAATGGTGAAGTACTCCTCCTCTATCTTTTAGTACCATCAAATGTTGTTAGTGTAGTCCCGGCCAAGAATCTTGACAGTGATCAACACCCTATTTAGTATGTAAATAAAAGTCTCTTGGATCCTGAAACTAGGTACTCTCACCTTGAAAAACTAATATTTGCACTAATCACAAATTCCACCAAACTAAGACATTATTTTGATACTATACAAGTTAAAACTAACTATCCTATTAAGAATGTCATGAGAAAACCAGAAATATTAGTTAGAATGGCTAAGTGGTTAGTGAAGCTCAACACATATGACATCAAATATGACCCAAGATCATCAATAAACTCACAAGCACTAGCAGATTTTGTTGCTGATTTTAGTGATGATCTATAACCTAAGGTAGAAATAGAAACTCAAAAACTTCAAAAAGAAGTAAGCATGGGGAAATGGACACTCTTTACAGATAGAGCATCCAAATTTAGAGGAACAAGCCTTTGGATCATACTAAAATCACCACAGTAGGACATCCTACACCAGATAGTTAGTTGTGGATTTGATGCAACTAACAATGAAGCAGAATATGAAGCACTAATGATGGGGTTACAACCAGCCACATATCTTCAAATCGAGGATCTCTAGGTATATGTCGATTCACTATTAATAAATAACCATTTCAATGGATCCTATGCATTTAAAGGTGAAAGATTAGCATTATACGTCCAAATACTTAGTACACTAGCCTTAGAATTTAATTTTTTTAGCTTAAACCAACTTCCTAGAGAAGATAATACTGAAGCAGACGCACTAGCCAATCTAGGATCTTTTCCTAGGATCCCACCGGAGACCAAGATCCCGATAGTTCACGTAATGATCCCAACAATAGTCGATCCAACCAAGATGTTGGGAGATCTCACCACCCAGGATCCTGATCGATTGGCTAGCATAACAACAACTGAAGGTCAAATTCACTAAAACCCCTACCAGAATCCTAATGTCCAAGATACTGATCCAAACATCCCACACACAAAATCCCATATCCAACCCATCATAGAATACATCCAGAGGGGCACAATCCCAAAAGAAGAAAAAAGTGACAAAACGTTCCAGATGAGGTTCTCATGATTTATGATGATCCAATGAGTACTACACAAGAAGCCTATGGTAGGACGATATCTAAGATGCTTAAAAGGTCGTGATACTATAGAAGTTTTGAAAGATATATGTGACGTCCCCAAATTTCTCGGCCAAAAAAGACCGATTTAGTTTATGATTTTAAAATAAAAATCAGAGTAATTTTCCAAAAGATGTTGCAGAATTTTTTCCCAAAACAAAATATAATAACAATTTATCAAAGCATAAATAGTATAAATAGTATATTATAAGCCTTACAACAATTATTTACATCTACTAACCTATAATCCAAAAATCCCTCGTCATCATCCAATTATGCTAGGGGTCCAGTACGTGCAATACAAAAAGCTGAGTGGGTCAGATTTGGGATTCTGGTTAGCATATAGGTTTTCAACCTACAAATAATAAATTTATTAATTTTAAACAACCAACAATAAATTTATTAATTTCATCAACCAACAATAAACCTGATTACCCGTTCTCGTTATCCTCACTTACGTCCCTAACCACCTATCACAAGAGACCTAGTCTAAGGATTTTCATCGGGGTGACAACACTGCTTTAGGGATTCCTCAACAATTTATGTCAAATAAGGCAACCATGAGGGGGATGGAGTACACCAGCGAACATATAGTTCACCAATACCTACAGGTTGTGAGCCTGTCAGTGTTCTACTGGACTGTTTAGAAAGGTCCGTGGTCATCATCTATACTTAGCTAGATGATTACAACAACAACATCGAGGCCTCTCATCGTTTTATCACACAATCAACTATTTCATCTACCCATGTTTTACCCAACATATTTGTAGATAAAAATACATATACAATTTAAAATTTGTATAAAACCTCCATTCAACACCCATCTTAAATAAACAAACAATATAATTACACATAGTACGTATTTTATAGAAAATACTTCATATATATATATATATGTAAGAATAAAGTGACTATACACTCACTTGATTTAACGATAATTGGGCAGCACTTTGTTTCTTAAAACGATCGTTACTGATAAAACCGGGATATTTTCTCAAAAACCGGGCTCTCCGGTACTTGCTTATGATGTTAGGATGATATAATAGGCTTGGGGGTATTTAGCATAGCAAAAAGGAAAGTAGAGGGTGGAGGAGTGAAATATTTTAACCAAAAGTCGGCTGGCTTCAATCACAATTTATAGGGGCTGAAAACTCGAGTTACGCTGGGCGTAAATTTATGGTACACTAGGCGTACTCCTACTTCGGGCAGTACGCTGGGCGTACGAAAGGATCATATCAGACGCATCAAGGCTATGACACGTGTCTCTCTTGTGAAGAAGTACGGCTACGTGGCCAATCTCGGACGGTGAACACGAGTACGCTGGGCGTACTCCTGTACGTCAGGCGTACTCCAAATTTTCAAACTTCAAAAATTCGTAACATTCACATAAGAGCTCCTTTTTTGACGTTCTTTATATCCACACGTAGGTAAGACTATGCTCTACAAGTTTCATTTAGACTCCATCGGCTAATTTTGAATATATTTTTAAAGTTATATTTTTAACAGGTCGGGACATGAAAAGTCCGTTAAAAATTCATAACTTCTTCATCCGACATCCATTTTTGTCTGTATTTTTACTGTTAAACTACAATCAACAAGATCTTCAATTCTCGTTTAGGTTGTTGCGCCTAAAAATCACTCGATCTAAAATTCGAGTTTCGGGCTGCATACTACTATGCCAAGTCTTAGAAAATTCATAACTTCCTCATACGAAGTCAGATTTGGACATTATTTTTATGCATGATCTCAGTTTAACGTATACTACGACTTTCGTTTAGATCACTAATGCTAAAAATCACTTTATCGAAAACTCACTTTTTACGTCATACAACGTCTTGCCGGTTCTATCGCAAAACTTCGACAGGTCATAACTTCTTCGTTATAACTCGGATTTTGGTATTATTTATATCTCCGGAATCTTTGATTCAACCAATACAAATTTCTTCACACATCAGCAAACAAATGTGAATAGCGACTCATCATGTCACTCTACATTTCCTAGGTGAGATTTGGCCCATTCGTATGTTTCCATCGCACAAGCACTAAATCGACCATCTTGCGCTGCAACTTCTTAGTCTTATGGTCAACAGTTGCCTCTGGTTCTTCAATTAACCTCTTACTTTCATCCAATGTTAATTCAGAAATTGGAATGATGTCGGGAACTTCTCCCGTGAACTTCCTCAAATAACACACGTGGAAGGTGTTATGAATACCTTCTAGTTCTCCTGCTAGTTCTAGTTTGTAAGCTTGGTTCCTAATCCTCTGAAAAACTTTAAACGGTCCAATAAACCTTGGAATCAATTTTCCCCTTTTACTAAATCTTATAAGTCCCTTCCACGACGAGACTTTAGGTAAAACCGAATCACCAACTTCGAATGATATCAGTTGTCTTTTCTTGTCAGCATAGCTCTTTTGACGATCTTGAGCTACTAACATCCTTTCCCTAATCATTTTCAACTTTTCAGCAGTTTGATGGACTATTTTAGGTCCCATAAACTGCTTTTCCCCAGCTTCAAGCCAACACGACGACGTTCGACACTTTTCTCCATACAAGGCTTGTTAAGGTGCCATCTAGATGCTTGAGTGGAAACTATTATTGTAGGAAAATTCTAACAGAGGTAAATGCTCACCCCTGTTACCTTGGAATCCTAGGGTACATGCTCTCAGCATATCCTCCAATGTTTGAATCGTTCGTTCGCTCTGACCATCAGTTTGCGGATAGTAAACTGTACTTAAACATAATTTCGTACCCAATTCCTCTTGTAGACTTCTCCAAAACCTTGACGTGAAACGACTATCGCGATCTGACACAATCATCAGGGGAACATCATGAGCTTTCACTATCTCTTTCACGTAAACCTTTGCAAGCTTTTTCATAGACCACTTCTCATTGGCGGCTATGAAATGTGCACTTTTTGTGAATCGATCAACGACCACCCAAATCATGTCGTGACCGTTCTTTGTTCTGGGAAGTTTAGTTACAAAATCCATAGTGATGTCTTCCTATTTACCCATGGGTATAGGTAAAGGTTCTAAACTCCCATATAGTTTCTGATGTTGTGCTTTAACCCTTGCACATCTCACACACTCGGCCACATATTTTGCAACATCGAGCTTCATCGTTGGCCACCAGTAGTTGAGTTTCAGATCCCTATACATCTTTGTGCTGCCAGGATGAATCGAGTACATGGACTTGTGAGCTTCCTCCATCAGAAGATCTCTCATTGCTCATGTCTTAGATACCCAAATCCTATCTTGGAATACCTTCAGTCCTTGACCGTTTATATCGAACACTAACGTTTTGCCCAAACGTTCTTCCTTTCGGTCATTTTCCCTTGAAGCATCCTCCTGAGCTTTCTTTATACTTTCCACAATTGTCGAGACAACTTCAATTCTCAATGCTCTTAGCCTTTTCTTTTCAAGGTTTACCTTCCGACTGAGAGCATCAATGATAACATTTGCTTTACCAGGGAGGTAAAGTATCTCACATTCATAGTCCTTGAGTAACTCTAGATAGCGTCGTTGCCTCATGTTTAATTCCTTCTGATTAAAGAGATATTAAAGACTCTTATGATCAATGAAAAGTTTGCATTTTGTGCCATAGAGGTAATGCCTCCATATCTTTAGGGCAAATACTACCCCTGCCAACTCCAGATTGTGAGTGGGGTAGTTCTTTTCATGCTCTTTCAATTGTCGAGATGCATATGCTATCACCTTTACTCTTTTAGATAGAACACATCCCAACCTGACTCCTGACACATCGCTATACACTACGAAGTCTTTAACTCCATCGAAAGAATCGGTGCTTCACATAATTTCTTCTTTAGCTTCTCGAATGTTTCCTTATGCTTCTTGCTCCAAGTATAAGTAGCTCCCTTGTGGGTCAAAGCTGTCAATGGAGAAGCTATCGAAGAAAATCCTTGGATAAATCTTCGATAATATCCAGCTAATCCTAAGCGTCGGATCTCCGTAGGTCTCTTTGGTTGTTCCCACTTTGTTATAGCTTCAATCTTAGTTGGGTCAACCATAATCCCTTCTTGGTTAACCACATAACCCAAAAATTAGACTTCTCGAATCCAAAAATCACATTTGGAGAATTTCACATACAACTTCTCCTTCTTTAATACTTCTAACACTTCTCGCAAGTGTCTGCCATGCTCCTCCTAGCTTTTCGAGTAAATCAGAATGTCATCTATGTTAGGTCATAATTTTGTGGTTTGAGCTAGGCATTCATCTTGTATAGGTCTTGGTAGGGTCTTGGGGTTTGTTATGTTGGTTGTAGTATGTTAGCGAGTGTGTGCGGCCATACACGCGTGTGCGGCTGCACACTTTGTGTGCGGCTATACACGTGTGTGCGGCTGCACACTCTGTGTGCGGCCATACACGCGTGTGCGGTTGTACACACGTGTGCGGCTGGTGGTCCTATAAATAGAGTGTGTCTGTGTCAGTTGTATAGAGACGTCAGTGACGTATGTGTGTGTTTTCCCAAGGTGTACCTAACATTTATATGATATATATGTGTGCATGCTTCGATTAATTCTTCTTCTACTCCTTCTACACTATTTTTGATGTTTGCCTTAATTGATCACTGATTTGGATCCTTAGGTTTTGGGACTTACAATTGGTATCAGAGCCAATTCAATGTCAATTTTGAAGGAACTTTGAAGGTGTGCGGTTGGAAATTTGAAGGTGTGCGGTTAGAAAGGTAAGAAGGCTAGAGAGGAGAGAGAAAGTTAGAGAGAAGAAGTGTGTGTGTGAGAGAATCTATTGTAAGGAGCATCACTCATTCATATTGAATATATCATAGATTCATCTAATTCTTCTTCTCCTTCTCTTCTATTTGATATGACATCATCCAATTGATTGGGATTCCGCACCATCAATTGGATCTGATTGATACTCAAGCAATTTGGGGACTTACAATTGGTATCAGAGCTTGGTTGTATCAATCAATTTTTTCAGATCTGGAGCTTATTTGATCTTATTTTGAAAAGGGAATAGCGTTTTTGGATAGATCTCGCAAAAATAAGGGGGGTTACTTCTTTGCGTTTTTCATAAAAACGAGTTTTTGGAGCAAAAAGGGCTGAAAAACGTCATTTTTTTCGCGAATCTGTTGAAGGTGTGCGACCCGGTTGAAGGAGTGCTGCTGGTTGAAGGTGTGTGGCTCAGCAGCCTCGGTGTGCGGCTCAGGAGTATACGGCTCGGTGTGTGCGGCTCATCAGCCTCGGTGTGCAGCTCAGTGTGTGCGACTCGGACGTGTGCGGTCTCGTGTACGGTCCAGCTCCTTCGCCTCAGTTTCGCATCTGGTTCACAGCTCAGCAGCATCGGTCTCGGCTTCGCGGTTTCGTCCTCGCTTCGCAGCTCTAGTCCTCGCTTCGCAGCCGTCCTCGCTTAGCAGCCTTCGCATAAAAAAGGAAACGGGTTTGAAGGTGGCGGGGATCGAACCCGCGACCTCTAGTTGAGCAACCCACCGCCTTACCAACTCGTCTAGGAAGCTTCTTGTTTCCTAAATCCGAGATTTAGAATATAACTCATCGTTTTCGCATATAATTTCACAAATTGACATCTTCAACCCCAAAAGTTCAAAATTTTATTTTTAAAATCCTGTTTCAACCCAAAAATTTTAGTTTTTAAATTTTAACTTTTATTTTTCATTTTTTACTTAAAATTTTGACTTTGACTTTTAAAAGCTGACCGTTGACTTTAAATTTTGACTCTCTCATTTGACTTTTAATTTTTCAAATTTGGCTTTTCGGTTTGACTTTTTTTTTAAATTTGACTTTTAAGGTTGACTTTCTCTTTTAAGTCAAAGGGCAATTAAAAAAAATAAAAAATAAAAAATATATATATAAAAAAATTTTAAAAAATAAAAAAAAATGAGTTCCACATCAATTCTTGTAAATGAAGTTTCATGTACTCCATCTTGTAAAACTACGATTAAATTTCTCCGAGATCAAATCGATTTATTAAAAAGAGAAAATGAGGATCTCAAATACGAAGGCTATACTCTTAGGAAATGCCAGAAACCTTTAAAAGCACAATTAGAGGCCAAGACTAAGGACTTTAGGAAACTGCAAGAAGATTACATCAATAAGTGTGAAAATTACGATCACATTAAACGCAAACTTGCTGCTGTAACTGAAGAACTTGATGCTTTGAAAATAAAATGTGGAAAAACAGACGTTAGTTTCAAAAATTATACTGCATCAAGTAAGACAGTTGAGTCCTTAGTAGTAAATCAATTGAGTTTTAAAGATAATCAAACCAAGGGTCTAGGGTATCACAGTATGCCACCTCCTTTTAATCACAATTATAACCCACCCTTTGAGACCAATGAGGAAGAGATGCCTGCTCAGTATGGCCAAACCCCTGCTCCAGATTCAGTTAAGACTGAACAATCAGGGCCAACTGAGGGTGCTGAGCTGAACGATACTAATGCTTTTACTTCATGTGCATGTAAAGTAGCAGAGGATGAGAACAAGGAGAAAACAATTGAACAATCCAATGACTCCTTGAACTCTGAATCTGTTGCTTCTTACTCAGTTATTTCTGATCAACCTGCTGTTGGTAAATACAGGCCACCAATTCACGCAAAACAGCCAACTTGCTGCAAGTGTGCTTGTGGGAACAATCAGAAACGAGGCAAGGTTATGCCACCAGGGGCAGGAAGAAACAACTTCACAGTGAAGAAAAAGACATGTTCTCACTGTGGAACACCTGGACACATTGCCCGAAACTGTCCAAATCGCGCATACATTCCCTACTACGCACAAGGGTGGCAGAACACGCCAAGAGGGAGATATTTCAAAAGAAACCCCTCAAGGTCGCGTTCAGATCATGATGACTGGAACGCGCAGAAGGACAAGAATCAGTCCCACAAGGCCAAGAATCAAAATCCCAAGGGCAAGAAGGGAATATCGGCCAAGAAGCCAAATCCAAGAGATGCTCCCATGAAGTCAAAATCAAAGTCATCTCAACGGCCGACATCAACTTCAAAATCAAGTGCTGAGCCACCCATCAGATCGAAAAAGAAATGGGTTAAACCTAACTACAAATGGGTTCCAAAGTCTCACTCTCCCAAATCAACTAATGACTCTAATATTTCTATGTCTTCTGTTTGTGATAAACTGTATATGTCATGGGAGAAAGTATCGTGTGTCGATGGCAAAGGTCGACCTAGTTTCAAAATGGACTGTGTTCCAAAGACCAACTAACCCCGCTCTGTGCCAGAGCAGCTATGGAGGCATATCATCAGACTTCGGTTTGTTGGTAGTAGCTGTTCCAGGCACATGATAGGAGACATCTCTCAACTGTATAGTACTCAGAACATTATTTGAGAGTATGTGTCCTTGGCGGGAAAGGAAGAAAGGAAGAGATCACAAACGGGGTTTGTGCTTAACGACATGAAGAATTTTCGGATCTGTTCTGAGTTTACGCGTGCTGTTCTCAGACCTCTTGGATGCAAATTCAATCGGTGACTTACGGTTTAAGTTTTCTTCTCTATACTCCTGAGTTTTTCTTAAGCCGGTTCGCTTTAAAGACAAATTTTTGTTTTAGGATAGTTTAAATTTGCGCATTTACTTTCGTTTCTCTCGTATGCACAAATTTAGGGGGAGAAAGTTAGAAAATCCAAAAACATTAAAAAATTAGAAAATCCAAAAACATTAGAAAATTAGAAAATCCATAAAAATTAGAAAATCAGAAAATAAAAATTTATTATGCTTGAGGGAGATGTTCTGGGAAGTGATATGATAAAGTGATAATCGGCAACCTGAGTCTGCGTAACGTACCCGAAGTTGAAGGGTCTATGCTCTGGTTTGATGCGTCGGTAGGCACTAAAATTTTTTAAATGGACTTGACTAGGGAGAGTTGAACTTAGGAAATTTATAGACTTGAAAAATCTTGACCTATTTAGATCCGTCCAGCCTGACAATATGACGCTCGGATAGGTTGAGCAGGGAGATATATATGGGAATCTACTCGTCACATTAATTGAACCCGTACTTGGAACCATGGTTTAACTTTTCCTCGATGTGCAGATTTTGTCCTTAATTCCAGTTGGATGGGGCGACTGGTAAATTCCAATAAATTAGGTCTGTAGAATATCATTTTCTTTGTTTCTGTCTGTTAGTCATATGTTGTCTCCTTTGCGTGAATTCCAATCCGACCTGGTACACAACATATGCAACTCTATTTCTCTGCATGTTATATATGTGAAAAACTTCTTATCTGTTAGCCATATGCTGTCTCCTTTGCGTGACTTCTAATCCGACCTGGTACACAGCATATGCAACCTTCTACTTCTCAACCCCTCTGAAGTAATAAGTAATAGAATTCTGAATCTATCTTCTCTCTGAATGGTTGTCTGCTCACCCGGTGTAAGGAGTACTCTGGAAGTTCTTGATGGCTGGGGCATATCAGGAAGCGGGAAACACGTTCTAGTACACTTAAATTTGAACACATACAGATTGTCTATAGATCTCGCTGCTCAATTTAGGTGTATAACAATATCCCTGGTCGTCGTCAGATGGATGGTTCTTAAGATATAGTATCTAAGAAATTAGGATCAGATATAATTTTTAGGAACTTAAGTTCACCTGTCTTGTAACAAATAGTATGTCCTAAATTTGTCACAATTTTTCGTGTTTAAGTGGACAACAATACCGACGATCGACCAGACAAAGATGTGAATATGAAAGGTACCGATAAGTGGATAAAGGCTGTCTAAAAACTTTGATCCCAAATCTCTCTTAAAGTTAGATATCATTTTTATTTTTGTTAAATTTGTCATAGTTTCTTCTAATTTAAATATTAGGGGAGAATTAAAAATAAAAAAAAAATCAGAAAAATTCAAAAATCAAAAAAAATAAAGAAAAGTCAGAAAAATTTAAAAATCCAAAAATAGTGTTATTTCTGTTTTATTTCTTGTTCAGAAAATCAAAAATCCAAAAATATTTTTTGTTTCTGTTTTCATTTGTGTGCTAAGTTTTCTTTTAGTTTTGTTTTGTCTTGAAAAGTGATCTCAGGTATAGATAAGACTCATGGAGTTTGTGTTGAAGATTTCTGAGCCAAAGCCTCGTCCGTGAGCATCGAAGAATTCACATTCGAAGGAGCAAGAAATGAAGATTATTCTTTCGACATTCAATCTGTCAACCCCAGAAGGATGGTGAAGCTGTACTTGAAGATTATGTCATAGATTGCATTGAAACCTCCTCAATCAATCTGCTGCTATCTTTGTACCTGCTGAAGTGATCCAGAATATTTGTTCTCTCTGTAGATTCTCAAGCTGAAGCGCTATCGTTCAAGAATCTGTACATCAAGCCTCCTCACCCAATGTGCGTTCATAGTCAAATCTTGAAGAAAAGCCTAACCGCTCGAGATGAAGTCATTCATGAAGATTCATCAAGTTCATCTTGAAGCTGTGAAGAAATCAAAGATTAATGCTGAAGCCAAGCTCCCAATGAAGATTAACAAGAAAATGCCAGCTACTTTTCAGGGGGAGCTTGTTGGGTCAATTAGAAAAGAAAGTTATAAACCAAGGGGGAGATTGTTGGGTCAAAAATATGGTTTATACTTTGCTTTTCTAGGAAAATATATATTTTATGTAATGTTGTATGTGTTTGCGGATTGTGTGTATGGCCGTACACAGGGTGTGCGGCTGTACACATGTGTATGGTTGCAGGCCCATATAAATAGAGGAGTGCATGTGAGTGTACGGTGAAGAAAAAGAAGAAGGCTAGAGAAGAGAGAGAAACTAGAGAAGAAGTGTGTGTGAGAGAGAATCTATTGTAAGTAGCATCAATCATATCATCATTACATTAGATTCAAGTTATTCTTCTTCTCCTTCTCTTCTATTTGATCTGACATCATCCAATTGATTGGGATTCCGCACCATCAATTGGATCTAATTGATACACAAGCAATTTTGGGGACTAACAATTGGTATCAGAGCCAATTCAGTATCAATTTGAAGCATTTTAGAGTGTGCGGTTGGAGTTTGAAGGTGTGCGGTTGAAGTTTGAAGGTGTGCGGTTGAAGGTTGAAGGTGTGCGGTTGGAACTTTGAAGGTGTGCGGTTGGAGTTTAAAGGTGTGTGGTTAGAGTATGCGGTTGTGTGTGCGGTTGAGTGTGCGGTTAGAGTGTGTGGTTGAGTGTGCGGTTAGAGTGTGCGGTTGAGTGTGTGGTTGGGACCCAGGCTTGTAATGACCTAGGTCCCCAAATCTAAATAATCCCGCTCATTGTGCAGGAACAGCTGCGGAGGAATGTCGTCAAACCTTGGTATGTCGACAGGGGTTGTTCCAGGCACATTGACAGGAGACATCTCCTAACTGCATGTCATTCAGTGATCAATTAAGGCAAACATCAAATAGAGTGTAGAAGGAGTAGAAGAAGAATTTATCCAAGCATGCACACATCTATATCATATAAATGTCAGGTACACCTTGGGAAAACACACACATACGTCACTGACGTCTCTATACAACTGACACAGACACACTCTATTTATAGGACCACCATCCGCACACGTGTGTACAACCGCACACGTGTGTACAGTCGCACACGCGTGTATGGCCGCACACAGAGTGTGCAGCCGCACACACGTGTATAGCCACACACAGAGTGTGCAGCCGCACACGTGTGTATGGATGCACACACTTGCTAACATACTACAACCAACATAACAAACCCCAAGACCCTACCAAAACCTACACAAGATGAATGCCTAGCTCAAACCACAAAATTATGACCTAACAATCTCCCCCTTGGTTTGAGCTAGCATGGACTCAGGTCTTCTTCATCAGTGATCTCCTCCTTGAGCTCTAAGATAGATGAGCCTGCTCCCCTTAAACTTCCTTCACCTATTGATATTCATTTGCCACGAGGTAAAGGATCTGAATCTTGTTGAGCAAGAAACCTGGCAAGCCTCAAAGAGGCAACATCATGTGTAGGTTGTGGAGGAGAAGAACCCCCAGGAGCAGAAGAACTCCCGACTTCAAACGAAGATCTAACATTACTTGGTCCTTTTAGGTTCGGTTGAGTTGGTGTAGCAGCTTTGAAGGGTTGTTGGACTGGTGGTGCTTGTTCTTGGATAAGATCTCCCTGCCTCTGATCAAGTCATCTTGTTTTCACAGGAGGCTGGGAGGTTTGTATCAGTATCTGATCACTCATCAAATGGCAATAAAGTTGGAATAGCAAATGGAAGGGGAGGAATCCTTGAAGTTGTATCCATATCGGTTGAAAGGTGTCGGCCATCTGATCAAAAGTTGGAGACTTCACTTTGAGAAAACCACTAACTCCTTTTGTCAATGATCAAGTAGCAATAGAATAAGAAGATGAAAAGAAATCGAGCTTGCAAACGTTTATATCAGAAAAACGTCAGGTACAACTCGATGGAACACTCTGTAAATACTATTACATCAAGGTCTTCACAGCTTAACTGTATATCATTATCCGTAGTCTATAAGTTGATCTGCGAGACACTCAACAAGCTATACTTTAACTCAGGAGCGTAGATGACGTTCTCAAAACTCAGCACTCCATTTACAACTATTCCTTTTTGAGTGATCTTCCCTCCATCTCCTCTCGTGAAGGAAACATAGCCCCCATTAAAAGTCCGAATGACGTGCAGTTGGTAGATGTCTCCTGTCAATGTGCCTGGAACAACCGCTGTCGACGTACCAAGGTTTGACGACATTCCTCCGCAACTGTTCCTGCACAATGAGCGGGATTATTTAGATTTGGGGACCCAGGTCATTACAAGCCTGGGTCCCAACCGCACACTCAACCGCACACTCTAACCGCACACTCAACTGCACACACAACCGCACACTCAACCGCACACTCTAACCGCACACCTTCAAACTCCAACCGCACACCTTCAAACTTCAACCGCACACCTTCAAACTCCAACCGCACACTCCAAAATGCTTCAAATTGATACTGAATTGGCTCTGATACCAATTGTTAGTCCCCAAAATTGCTTGTGTATCAATCAGATCCAATTGATGGTGCGGAATCCCAATCAATTGGATAATGTCAGATCAAATAGAAGAGAAAGAGAAGAAGAATAACTTGAATCTAATGTAATGATGATATGATTGATGCTCCTTACAATAGATTCTCTCTCACACACACTTCTTCTCTAGTTTCTATTTCTTCTCTAGCCTTCTTCTTTTTCTTCACCATATACTCACATGCACTCCTCTATTTATATGGGCCTCCAGCCATACACATGTGTACAGCCGCACACCCTGTGTACGGCCGTATACATGGTGTGCGGCCGTACACACGTGTACGGCCGTACACACAATCCGCAAACACATAAAACATTACATAAAATATATATTTTCCTAGAAAATCAAAGTATAAACCATATTTTTGAACCAACAATCTATGAACACTATCACGAATTTATCTAGGAATGGTTTACAAACCCTGTTTATTAAATCTATGAAGGCATCTGGAGCATTGGTTAGTCCAAATGACACCACCAAAAACTCATAGTGTCCATATCTTGTTCTGAACGTAGTCTTCTCAATATCTTGCTCTCTTACCTTTAGTTGACGATATCCTGACCTAAGATCAATCTTCGAGAAATAGCTCAAACCTTGCAACTGATCAAACAGGTCATCAATTCTTGGCAACGGGTACTTGTTCCTTATTGCTGCCTTGTTCAGCTCCCTGTAATCTATACACATTCTCATGCTCCCATCTTTCTTCTTCACGAATAACACTGGAGCTCCCCAAGGTGATGAACTAGGTCTAATAAAACCGTTGTCCAATAATTCATGATTTGCGTCATAAGCTCCTTCATCACTGTCGGTTCTAATCGATATGGGGCTTTTGCTATAGGTGTTGTTCCTGATAACAAGTCTATTCTAAACTCCACTTGTCTATTAGGGGGCAATCCAGGAAGGTTTTTGGGAAAAACTTATGGATATTCACACACCACTTGTATACTTTGCATACACTACTAGAAAAACAGCCTTTTACGACGCTCATTGTGCGTCGTCTACAGACGACGCGCATTTACGACGTGCAATTACGACGCGCGTTTACGACACGCAATGCGTATCAAGAAAGGCCCTGTAATAAAGGAAGACGACATGCATTTGCGTGTTGTAACCTTACGATGCGCATGTTAATGACATGTAATGCGTATCAAGAAAGCCCCTGTCAAGAAAGGCCATGTCATCAATGAAGATGACACACATTTTGCGTATCGTAATTTAAATTTTTAAATTTTTTTATGGATTTACGTATTTTCATATTAAATTTGCATTTCATGTCACATAATGGAAAATAAAATACCATATACAAATAATACAATGCATTGCACAAAAGTTAATGTTATACAAATAATCATTACAATAGTAGACAAATGTAACATTTCAACATTTTTTATATAATAAAGACTTGTTTAACAAAAAGAAAAATGATTTCTCATGTGACATCACTATCAAGAATTGATGAAAGAGGGTACTCCACATTGTATTGCCAACAAGCTTGACACCAACACCTGAAAGCTGGAAAAAACAATAACAGAAATAAAAATAAATGTAAGATTTGAGATAACAGATGCATGTGTATGAAAGAACCAATAGATGATAGAATTAGTGAAAAGGAATCATGGAAACAAGGAGTTAAAGGGTCTTTAAGCATACCATTTACAAAAATTGGTCGATGTTGATCTTTAACATTCCCTAAAATAGGAAGAGCTTGGGAAAGCACACCTTTAAGTCTTGGGGTAAACTGCAAAGCTTCAAATAAATGATCATAGCACCAAAAGATATTCAGTTTCAGGACTCAGTTTTGAACACATGAAAGAAGACTCATAAGGATGCCAAAGAGTTGGATAGAGGAGTAACCATAAGAAGTAGCAAATCCTGCAAGTATTTGAACCATAGTTGGAAGAGCTGAGTTTTGTGCATACAAGTGAAGAAATAGTTCTTCCATCATCTATGGAAGTAAATAAGAAATCTTGAACAATGCGTGAATTACACACCAAAAGGGTATTTTGGTCTTTTCAATACAACAAAAAGGCAAAATTGTTGAATTCCAACTTATAAGATTGCATGAATTAATGCCTTCTCCTGGAAAGCAGCAAGATTGTGGAGCCGTCCCACATCACCACCATCACCATCACCTTCCCCAACATAAAAATGTCAAAAAACATATAAGTTTAATCAAAACAAAAAATAAAATAAATTTAGTGTTTAATGGATCTATTTTTAGCAATTTACCTGAGGTATGTGATGGAAGCAAATAATTTAATCTATCAACAACTGTCCCAGATCCAGAAGATGAAGGGGATTATCAATATAATCAAAGATTAACCAACCTCCCAACCTGGTTTAGGCCCAAGGGCAACTACCACCATGGATCTTGCTTTACCCTAAATAAAAACAAGAAATTATATTTAATGTAGTTATGTATCAAAAAAGATAATGAAATAAAATAAACCACAATGAAAAAAATTACTAAATCTTAAGTTAGTTTAATTTTAGTGCATCTCAAATAACGTATCTATATACTATTGATATGGAAGTTCAAAGGCAAATCTTTTCAAAAAATTCACATTTCTTCTTTGGATCCTAGATAACGAAAAAAATATATATGGTATTCTTCAATTTATTGGAAAAGAAAGTCTCGAAGACTTTTTCTTGTAAGGTTAATTATCATAAATTTGTTTCGTTACAAAATTCAATTTAATTCTTAACGAATGATCATCCATCTTAACATAAGTGGACTCTTTAATTACAATATCATGTGTTTAATTAAAGGGTAGAGATGATATTCAGTTCTTCATGTGCAAATAACCCTAATCAAATAACCTAATCAAATAAGCTGACGTGGACCGAGTGAGAGCAAAATCAAACAACCCCTTAATTAGTTGATGTAAATCATCTTTAGTGATAATGGTATTAGTTCATCTTATGATTGAAAAAAGTAAGTCTTAATTAGTTGATGTAAAATATATATTTTGGAAAATGAGTTTTCATGTGCTGTAAGATGTGACAAATAGATTTTGGAAGGGATGAGAAAAATGAATACCTCCATTTTAAAGAATAAAAAAAGTGAAGGGAAATAAAAGAGTTTATATGTATTTTTATATCAATCATGACAATCCTTAAAAAAAAGAGCCAAAGCAAAAAAATTTATATGTTTACCAATACGTGGTTTGATGTGTAGAGAGTCCGATTTTCGTTTTGCAATATTAGCACGAAAACCTCTTACTACTTGTTCTCAAGAAAACAAGTTAACACTGATTTGATGTGTAGAGAGTCTGATTGAACCAATTTTCTAAGGCTATTTTTATTGATGAGTCATTTTTATACATGATTTGGAAAGAAATAATAAAAAAGAGGACTTACAGAGGTCCGGTTTTTAGCTTATCAAGAAGTCCATCTTTAACAAGTGCGTCAACATCAACTGTCTCTGTGTTGAAATGCACCGTGATATTTGGCTTATCAAAAACTCTGAAACATTCGCCATAATCAACCTGTTATACAAACATATTTCAGGCAATTCAAAACTTATATATAAAAGAAACCATTAGTAGTTTCATGGAAGGAGGACAAAATGGAACTACAACAAATGAGAAATAGCATGTTTAAACTATAACAGGAATAAAATCACAACCAAAATTAGGAAAGAAAGAGAAGAGAAATACATATTTTTTCTAACCTGTCCTGCATAGCTCGTGAGGCCTTTAATTGATCCCTGCGTACAAGTAAATGTACATGTCTTGCATATTTAGTCAAATATATTGCTTCCTCGGTTCCTGTATCACCTCCTCCAACAACAGCAAGAACCTCACCCTTAAAAATTGGTGAAGCTCCATCACTGATTGCACAAGCACTAATTCCTCTACTCCAGAACTCATCTTCACGAGGTAATTTAAGCCTTTTGGCAGTCGCCCCTGTAGCTCCATCACAGATTGCACCGCCTATTTGATATCCCTTGAACACTACAGGCTTCAAATTGGCACGACCTGCGTAGATTGCTGTTGTGTAACCAGCAGGTCCTGAACCTATAATCACCAAATTTTCAACACCTGAAAGCATTCCATGGAATACTGGTTAGACGCTCAAAGTTTCCTTCAGATTAATGCAAAGCACATCCTCTTTCTACTTCGCTTAGTTTGATTTTGAGGTTTAAACATACACATGGATACATACGTAGAGGATTTTAAAAATAATAAGTAGAAACCTGGAGAAGTAGACTGATCTGCTGAGTAAGCTTTAACGGTTATTGATGACCTGGCAAGCGAGTCAGATAAGAAAAAAATGGAACTCGATTAGCTTGGAGAGGGGCATGAATGAAGACTAGTTATCGTTTTTACCTAATTTCCAGATTTCTCTCATGTTTCCTCGTCTTTTGTTAACCACGTCTACACTCCATGGCAATCAGCGTCTTCGTGATTCCGAAGGAACGAGACAAGATCGATTCTAGCTTTGCCCAAAAACCCTAGCTTCCGTGGCCCTGTGAGCATTCATTGACAAACGAGACCCTAACCCTTTGATCATGGTGACTAGAAACCCTTCAATTTCAATTGGAACCGAAACCCAAGTTCCAGAAATAGTTGATTTTGTTGCCCTGTGAATGTAAAGTGTTCAATTTCTTGTGAGAAATGAAGCAATAAGGATCGATCTATGGAGGATGTGGGTCGTAATTTGAGGGATTAAAAAAACCCAAATTTGAGGATGTGGGTCGATTTCCGGTATGCAAAGCCGACGGGGTGCTTATAAAAAGCTTTGAGAAGCAACTGAGCCGGTGTTCTTATCAAAAGCTTTGAGAAGCTTTGAGAAGCATCATAAGTCGTAACAACGATAGGTGCATTCTTCATGTTTCTTTCTCTTTTCGTCTCTGCCTTAGAGGGAGACTAGGGCTTCAAATTTCTTGATCTTCAGAGAGACATTAGAGCAGAGATCTGATGAGACGATTAACAAGTAAGGTCAGGAGTAGAGGAGAAGCGGATTGGAGAGGAGAGAATCGATTGTGAATATGAAAGATAGAAAAAAGGTAGAAAAGAACAAGGCGGGTTTTCAAAATTTTGGGGATTCCATTTCCCCCTATCTACTAAACGAACGCGCGTTCATTAAAATTATAAAGCGACACTCACAGACGACGCGTGTTTAAGATAAGGTGCCCTCCGTGTTTTTAATTTTTTTTTTATAAGACTAAATTAATGGCAAGCAACAATGCATGACCTAAATCCTTAAATTTTTTGAAGAGATGACACTTTTTTAATGTCGCTCTCTTTTGCATAACATAGATCAATGAGCATCGTGGTTTGCGCGTCGTAAAAGGGTCTTTTTCTTGTAGTGATATTCTTTTTCTCCTTCTTAGAATTGATCACGAATGCCAAGTATCAGGTGCATCCTTTAGATAAACATTTTCTGGCTTTCATTAGGGAAATGATTCCAGAATTTACTCTGCGCTTATCTCCGTATACCATAAACGATTCCTTAATTTCCAGGCGGGTTTACTCTTACTATCTTTTTCTTGCACTATATTTCGGCATCATTGGCGCTAGGCCAATCCATCCCCAGAACAATGTCGAAACCATTTAGCTCGATGGGTAACAACTTTTCTTGGAATTCATTTCCATTCAGGTCGATGACAATGTTCTTAATACAATCGCTAACAGGTATGAATTTTCCACTAGCAACTTCTACAATTGGAGCATCATCTAGCTTTTCTATAGGCAATGCTAGTCCTTCACCAAATTTATGTGATATAAAGGAGTAATTTGCTCTGGAATCAAACAATAAATTGGCAGGCAATCCATTCACAAGAAAGGTACCTGAAGTGACATCTGTTGTATCCTTTGCAGTTTCCAATGTCATTTGGAAAGCTCTAGCGTTTGGCTTTGGTGGGAGATCGGGCTTCACTGCCTCTTTCTTCTTCGGGCAATCCTTTAAAATGTGTCCTTCTTCATTGCACCCGTAAAAAACTTTCTTAATAAAGGTACATTCATTGGCATAATGCCCAAGCTTTCCACATTTGTAACAAGTGACTTCCTCGCTACATTTCCCAACATGTTTCTTCTTAAACTTGTCACACCATTTTGCTTCGGCTCCTCCTCCAAATTTTCTCAAACCAGAGTTCGAAAACTTACTTTTCTTGTTGGAACTTGAAGTTCCTTCAAGCTTTCTTTTTTCGCCAACTTCAACCTTGCTGGTGGCTCTCCCCTTAATCATATCTTCAACAGACTTGGCAACCCAAATAGTTGCCTCCAAAGTAAGTGCCTGACACACTGGCACCGCATACTCCCATGGAAGTCCCTTTGCGTACCTGTTAATTTTGGTCAGCTCATCTAGGACAATACGCACAACAAACTCTATTTTGTCTGTGAAGTTATTGATGTATTCATCAATGATCATACTTCCCTTCTTTAATGTTAGGAATTCGTTTTCTAACTCAAGCAGATTTTGGGCCGAGCAGTACTTGCGCTTGAATTGCACCAAGAACTCTGCCCAATTTAGTTGCAGTGGCTCATTAGTGCTTAAGTTCTTCCCCAGAGTGTTCCACCAGCGAACAGCGCCACCTCTGAATTGACGCACTGCAAATATGGTTTGTAACTTGCCTTTGCAACCACATGTCATAAAGGCTAATTACATTTCCGAGATAATCCATTACTCTGACTGGATCTTCCTTTCCAGTAAAAGTGGACGACTTGCAAGTCATTAAATCTTTATACTTGCATCCATTTTTTCAACTCCTTCCTATTGGTTATTCCTTCTATCCACAAGCGGTTTAGTTTGACCAACAAATCTACTATAATTTCCTTCCTCCGACAGACCATCGTTTAGTTCAGGTTGTTCAACAGGTATAGAAGGTTCACTCTTGTTGTTCAACAATAATCGTCTCATTTCTTCCCTTTGATCAACCATCATTGCCTGAATCATGGCTCATACTCCATCCATTGTGATGGGTTCTGGTGCAGCTTCTGCTATCGGTATATGTTCCACCACTTGGGGTTGGGGTTGCTGATTTCTATTTACATTTCCAGCTACACTTCGAGTTCTCGTCATTTGATCTATACACCAAATAAGGCGAATTTAGATCTTTATTCATGATATATTTTTAAATTCTCCTTATCACCCCGAAACGTTTACATGCTAGTTCTAATATCGTAATCATACGCTTGAATCCTAAACATATAAGGTTTCCAGATCTGGTCGGCAACAGACCATAGATCCGAACAAATAATGGCAAATAGGGAAAACATATAAGATTTAGTAGGTAAAAGTATTTTAGGCATCTTTCCTAAAATATACTAGTTCTCGTGCCTAAAATATGGTAGACACTCATCTCACGTTCATCACTTAGAATTCTAAGTTTAAGTTTAGAAATCCTACAAATTCGTAGTTCGCTTAAACTAATGCTCTGATACCAACTGTGACATCATCAAATTTCTTGGCCAGAAAAGACCGATTTAGTTTATGCTTTTAAAATAAAAATTAGAGTAATTTTCCAAAAGATGTTTCCGAATTTTTTCCCCAAAACAAAATATAATAACAATTTATCAAAGCATTTCTTAAAGAAATATATTTTCATTATATATCAAAACCTCAGGATGTCATGTTCTGAAATAGACCAAAAGCATAAATAGTATATTATAAGCCTTACAATAGTTATTTACAACTACTGGCCTATAATCAAAAAATCCATCGTCATCATCCAATTATGCTCGGGGTCCACTACGTGTAATACAGAAAGCTGAGTGAGTCAGGCTTGGGAGCCTGGTGAGCATATCGATTTTTCAACCCACAAATAATAAATTTATTAATTTTCAACAACCAATAATAAATTTATTAATTTCATCAACCAACAATAACCCTAATTACCCATTCCCATTATCCTCACTTTATGTCCCTAAACACCTATCACAAGGGACCTAGTCTAAGGATTTTGATCGAGGTGACAACACTGCATTAGGGATTCCTCAGCAATTTATGTCAAATAAGGCAATCATGAGGGGGACGGAGTACACCAGCGAACATATAGTTCACCAACACCTACAAGTTGTGAGCCTGTCAGTGTTCTACTGGACTGTCTAGAAAGGTCCGTGGTCGTCATTTATACTTAACTAGATGACTACAACAACAACATTGAGGCCTCTCATAGTTTTATCACACAATCAACTATTTCATCTACTATACCCATGTTTTACCCAACATATTTGTAGATAAAAATACATATACAATTTAAAATTTGTATTAAACATCTATTTAACACCCATCTCAAATAAACAAACAATATAATTACACATAGCACGTATTTTATAGAAAATACTTCATATCTATATGTAAGAAGAAAGTGACTATACACTCACTTGATTTAACGATAATCGGGCAGCACTTCGTTTCTTAAAACGATCGTTTCCGATAAATCCGGGATATTTTCTCAAAAATCGGGCTCTCCGAGACTTGCTTATGATGCTACGATGATATAATAGGCTTGGGGTATTTAGTGTAGCAAAAACGAAAGTAGAGGGTGAGAGGAGTGAAATTTTGTAACCAAAAATCAGCTGGCTTCGATCACTATTTATAGGGGCTGAAAACTCGAGTTATGTTGGGCATAAATTTATGGAACGTTGGGCGTACTCCTACTTCAGCCAGTACGCTGGGCATACATCGAGTATGCTGGGCGTACGAAAGGATCATATCGGACGCATAAAGGCTATAACATGTGTCTCTCATGTGAATAAGTAGGGCTATGTGGCCAATCTCAAACGATGAACACAAGTACGCTGGGCGTACTCCAAATTTTCAAACTTCAAAATTTCATAACTTTCGCATACGAGCTCTGTTTTTGATGTTCTTTATATCCACGCATAGGTGAGACAATTCTCTACAACTTTCGTTTAGACTCCGTCGGCTAATTTTGATTATATTTTTAACAGACCGGGACAGGAAAAGTCTGTTAAAATTTCCTAACTTCTTCACCCGACATCCGTTTTCATCTGTCTTTTTACCGTTAAAATACAATCAACAAGATCTTCGATTCTCGTTTAGGTTGTTTCGGCTAGAAATAACCCTGGTCTAAAATTCGAGTTTCGAACTGCATACTGCTATGCAAAATCTTAGAAAATTCATAACTTCCTCATATGAAGTCAGATTTGGACATTCTTTTTATGCATGGTATCGATTTAACGTATACTACGACTTTCGTTTATATCACTAATGCTAAAAATCACTTTATCGAAAACTCACTTTTTACGTCATACAACGTCTTGCTGGTTCTGTCGTGAAACTTCGACAGGTCATAACTTCTTCGTTATAACTCGGATTTCGGTATTCTTTATATCTATGGAATCCTTGTTTCAACCAATACAACTTTCTTCATAGATATCTTGTTCGTCTAATATTTATTTTTGACGCTTATTTTTATCCTCGACTTATTAAATTATAATAATTAAGCATAAAACACTTAATAATCAAATAATACATCTTATTATTTCAAAACAAGTTACAAAGGTTGGCCTAGACTATTACATCATCATTAATGTCTAGCCTAGAATCACGGGCGTTACAATATAAATAAAGGGTATTATGGCAACCACACTGGGGGCAGATCCTTTATGTTTCAATGTGTTAAGAACAGAATACTATTGGTCAACCATGAAGAGAAACACCTTATTACATGCTCAGAAATGTGATGCTTGCCAAAGACACAAAAAAATCCTTAATCAACTAGCGGAACCTTTACACCCCATCATTTCTACTTATCCATTCATGAAGTGGGGAATGGACATAGTCAGCAAACTACCCAAGGCACCAGGTGGAAAGGTATTCATTCTAGCAATGACATATTACTTCTCAAAATGGATCGAATTTGAAGCTTTCATTCAAGTAAGGGATCAAGAAGTAGTCCCCTTCATCAAGCGTAATATCCTGACAAGATTCAGGATCCCAATTGAAATCATATGTGATAACGGATCCCAATTCATCAACATAAGAATAAGGGACTTTTTCACTAGTTGGGGAATCAAAATGATAATGTCCACCCTAGTTCACACTCAAGTTAATGGACACGAAAAGTCTAGTAATAAGATCATAGTCAATAACCTAAAAAAGAGACTAGATGAAAAGAAAGAGAGATGGACTGAAGAACTTCCTTTTTCCCTATGGGCAGATAGGAATACAACAAAAATGACAATTAGTCAAACCACATACTCAGTTTTTGGAGCAGAATTCATGATCCCAACTGATGTGGCAATTTCGACAGCAAGATACCAACTTCACACTCAAAACAATAGCGATAGGATCTTGGCCTAGGATCTTGACACCATTGAGAAATTAAGGGATCTCGCCAGGATCCGTATTGTTGCCCGTCAAAAAAGGATTGCTAAAGATTACAATAAAAACATCAAGATTAGAAGATTCCAAGTAGGTGACGTGGTCCTAAGGCAGGTAAACTAGCACCCAAATGGGAAGGACCCTATCTCATTGATTCATAAGTAGGAAAGGGGGCATACTTGCTAGCTACCCTGGAAGGGACTATCTTGCCAAGATCATGGAGCGCTATACATCTTAAATCATAATTCATGTAAGTAAAGTTGATCACATGTTATTTCAACAAAGCTAAGGTACGAACCTACTCCTTACCCTTACTTTACCTTTTACTATTTTTCTCTCTCAAGATCATTACTAACTTAAGAATTGTAGGGGCGTTAGAAAATCTAACGTCCACCCCATGATAACATTTTCAACATACAGAGGCTAGAAGATCCTAGCAACCGCGAATAGAGATTTATCATCTCTCAATCGATCAAGGGTACTTAATCCCCTCTAAGGTTTAAAAAGTTAATAACCTCTTTCATATGTGTTTGGGTTTTGACTCCCTACTTGGATGCATGATATCTAATTATGGAATGTGGATAAGGGGATCATTTCATGCTCTAGTGACTTGGAAACCCTCTTATTTTTGAATATATGTTAAGATCCTAAAGATAAATTTACCGTTTATAACCTTATCATGTTATCTTACGATATGGCATGTTACCCAGAAAAATGTAAGTTAGGATCATCTCCAGAAAAATATAAGTTAGGATCTTCCCTAGAAAAACCTAAGTTGGGATTTCCCCCAAAAAAATCTGAAGTTGGGATCTTCCCCAGTATAACTAAAGTTGGGATCTTCCCATCTAAGTTCTTAAAGTGAATTTTCCCAAATCTTCCCTGTTACAAGCCTCAAGATCATGAAAGACTAAAACCTTCCAACACAAAACTTCTTCTAAGCCAGAGTTCAGAAGGAAAGTTCAAAAGATTAAATGAAAATCAGGGTGAAGCCTAGGGAAGCGAATTTATCCCTAGTTTTTATCTATCCTTATCCTTTATGTTTACTAAACCTAAACTTGCCATTTTCTTCTAAATGTTCTACTACTTTTTAAATCAAAATGTATCTCTTTCGAATATCAAGATCCCAAATGCTTCAACATCCTAATAAAATGATTGTCTTTCTTACATTTTTAAGATCCTGATAGTCTTAGCCAACCCTAAAACTCTTCAGGATCCTAATTATCTAAATATTTTTAGAAAAAATATACTTTGATCCTACTTCTACAACCAAATCAACCGTACAAAAAGATAGTAAAACCAAGGCATAATAATTAAAAAGGGTCGCCCACTAACCCAACAAAATGTAAATTGTTTTATTGATCAAAAATTAAAATTGTTTAAAAAAACTAATCAAACCTAATCCAAGGTTTGATCCCTTCCAACTGGGATCTTGACCAAAAATTAAAATTCTTCTCTGTAGGATCTTGACTGACATTAACGTTCTTGCTAGTTAACTTGACTAGGGCTTCATGCCAACCAACCATGTTCTAGGATCCTGCATTCTCCATGTCCTCCACTAGCTTGATCTTCGCCTCCCAGAAGGCTTCAACAACACTGCTCTTAACCTCAATGATTACCTTCTCAATCTTCAGGGAGTGCGCCTCATCCCTCTCCGCCTTCTCCTTACTTAACTTCTCCACCCTCTTCATACTATCCTTATTGGTCACCTTCCAAACCTTCTCCTTCTCCTTTAAGGTACGCTCAGCCTCCTCAGCCCTCAGCTTCAGATCCTCATTGAATCGAGAAAAATGATCCATAACCGGAAAAAGAATACATTCGATAAACAAAAAATCAATCATAAAAGAATAAGAGGATTTAGAAGTTCTTACTACTTATGAGAAGGAGATTAGCTTCTTCATGGCTTCCTCAGCCCCAGACTCTCTAAACTATGGTTTGGGATCTCAAAAGGTTTCCTCTTCTTGGATCCAGGAGTCTTCAAGGATAAGTCAATCACGATTCTCTTTGGACGGCGAGAAAAAGAAGGCTTTTCGTTCTTAATCACAAGTTGACCGCCTGACATGGCCTCCTTAAGGTCCAAAAGGGCAAACCAAGCACCATAACGAGTGACCTTGGATCCTAAGAATCACATAGGATCCTTATAATTTCAAGATCCTAACGATAAAGCAAATGAATAGAGCATTCTTACCAATAGAAATCAGGAAGGTAGATGGACTCTTTTGGAAGCTGGGCTACTTAGATTTGAAGGATCTTTCAAACTCAAGCAATGCAAGGAATCTCTTAATATTCTCCTCATTATCTTTACTAGCAGGGACGAGTTCCTCGAACTTTAAAGCTTCATCAAATAAAATAAAAAGAAATGTGTGAATTTTGGTTCCTTAATGTAATAAAATAAAGTATTACCCTTTATAACCCAGTTTCTTGGCAGAAGATCACCATTGTGGATGGATTCATGTTTCACAAAGAAATATATTTCTTTCGAGGCACCATTGTCTTGTTTTGATTTCAAAATAAGATGTGATTTATTAGTTTTGAATTTGAGCAGGAAATGAGAATTCCCAAAAGTTTGAAGGTCCTAACCATGGTCTAACTCAAATAAACCCATGTCTAGATCCTTAGATTGATTCAGTTAATCAATCCAAGACAAGATCCTCTAGAACATAGGCATAGTTTGTATATAAGAAATTTTGGTAACTTCGAAGAACTTAGAGATGATGCCAAAGAAAGGTTATGTCAAGAACAAAGAGAAAGGATATTCAGGGAAATAGACCTAAGTAGGACATGAGAAGTCATTTTGGGCCTTAGCATCAAAAGGTTTGATAATGACGTCAACAGGAAAAGCCCCGATCGATTTCAAGGACTAGATGTCGTCGTCATCAAAAGAGAAAGTCTCTTCATAAGATAGCATCTTTTGATTGAAAAAGCGCTTGTCGGGGTTGTGGAATGGATAATTTTGAGAGAAGTATCGTCTTCACTGGAAAAGGCATTGTTGGGGTTGTGGAAGTGTCGATTCCAACATTTCCATGGCTTGGTGGGTAAGTTGGGGGTGGAACCTATTTTTAATTTATTAATTAGTAACGTGTATCCACTTTGTCACCTAATATGTCAAGTAAGTGTATTTAACCTAAAATCATGTTAGAGTTAGGGTCAAGCCTCTATTTAATAGGTGGAATTCAATTTTAATGATTTATTGTGCAAAAAAAACTTTAGAGACTAAATGAGTAAAATGATCAAAGTTTGTTGTGTTATAGTAGCATTTTCCCTAAAAATACCTACTTATTTAATTGGCAAATCGGCTGGTGTTCATTTAATAGAAAACCAACATCGAAAGGCTTTAACTAATTTTTCAAATCTGTAAGATACATCACAATATTTCTTTTTTACTTACTTCCCCAAATAATTATATATTTGTTAAAAATGACGTAAAACGTAAAGACTCTATGATATATATATATATATATATATATATATATATATATATATATATATAAACAAGAATAAATCACACATATAAAGACATAGTATTTAACATGATTCGGTCAATGTGAAGTACGTCCACATGACATGAGGAATATTCTTATTCATTAGCTTGAAAACGTTATTACAACTTAAAACCCTAGCTAACAACTGTATTATATATGAAAAGTACAACATGTACCCCTAACTAGAACGAGGTTGTTCCTGGTTACACAGATCGTGTACGGATTGAAGCTTAATGTCCCTCAGCCTACTCTAAGAACTTATTATGTCAATATTGGATATTGGGTTTCTTTATTTCCCCCAGTTTGGTTGATATGTATTCGAAACGTTAATTATTAAGATACATTTAATAATCTTCACATTGACTTGAGTATACTCCAAACTCTAGAAACCAAAAGCTTTGCTATTTCTTATCATTTTGCCCCAAAGGGACTTACTTCTAGAGAACATGTATCAAGTCCAAGAAATACTTGAATTTTTTGTGGGAAATGACTTAGTCAACATATTCATTAGGTTTCTCTTGAGTATTTATCTTTTAATAGAAAACTTTTCTTCTTCCAAAACATATGTGATAAAATTTAGCCTTACATCAATATGTTTTTGTTTTCTCATGATAAACTAGATTCTTTGCAATACATATAACACTTTGATTGTAACAAAACAGGATAAGCTTCTCCGCCTTCAAACTAAGACTCTGAACAAGACGTGTAACCATATGCACTCCTTTCTTTTTTTAGTCATAGACATGTACTCTACTTTAGTTGTAAACTAGACAACAGAAGGTTGTAACATTGACTTCTATTACACCCCCAAACCGGAACGGTAGAAATGACCGGGGGGATGACGTTATGTACAATATCATAACAATTGAATATTTACATTGAGTTTGATCCATTGTTTGTTTGACTCCAAAAACATACGATAAAAAAAATATAAGACGTGACACTACTATGCTCCATCTTCATAAAACCTGTGTGGGTACCTGTCTACTGATTCCTGGAGAATACAAGTGGTTTTAAAAAAAATTGTCAACATTTAAGTTGGTGAGTTCATAAGCATTTTGTATGAGAAGGATATGCCATTGTTCCTTGAAAATGATAGTATGTTCTTTAAGAAAATCCAATATTTTCTTTTAAAGTGAATTGTAGTCTTAGGAACCCTAAGACTAAAAATGTATAATTATTGTTGTACTCTGAAGTAGTATAATGTAGTTTTATATCTTTATAAAACCATTTGAATCCATGTTTCCAGAAATGTAAACTGTATTGTATTGGAGAATAGTGTAATGTAGTTCTGTCTAAAAAAACCATTTGAAGGTATGTATGTATTTGTAAACCAAACTTATTGTTAATACCCCTTGTGAGTTATTATAACCATTCTAATGACCTAGTTTGCCTGTACGGAGTTCTTCAGACGTCGGAATGGTACGACATTTGTCACCCCAGACCTGCCGATCCAACTGTAGCTAACACTTTAGGTGCGGGATTGTCAGTCCCGTATAGATCTATAAACAAGTGTCATGCTCTCTTACATGAGATTTTCATTATAATATAGGAACTTTAGTATGTACTTTGGTGAGTACGGTAAAGGTATGTGTCACAAAGTCATATTGACAGTTTACGTGTAGTATAATGAAAAGCTATTTTGTAATGTGGAAGTATTATCCATCCATAGTAGTTACGTGGTGTAAAATAATTATGCATTTAAATAATTATTTTACTATTGTATCCCGAAATGGTAAAATAGAGTGTATTCCCCATAAACTATACCTATTATTGTTTATAAAAATGTTTCATTGTATTGAAAAATCCTTTGTATCTACATTATCATTTTTACTATGATCACAAAATGGACTGAAATAATTATATATATGTATTTTTATATAATTATACCATTCTGCTCGACATATTACAAAAGGGTTAAAGTCTTATAAACTATATTTATAAGGTTTATTATTGTAATCAAATTTGTACCCATAAATATATATATATATATATATATATATATATATATATATATATATATATATATATATATATATATATATATATTGTAAGAATAAATATGCAATGGTTTGTATATTAACACAAGTTTTCTTGTATCCCCCCTAAAACATAGAAAAATCTTGAAAACTGTAGAGGTATGAACTCACCTCGAGTGTGTTCTTGACTGGATAACGAGGTAAAAACGATGATCTTCAAGTTAGATTATATGAAAGTGTTCGTAGCCTACGATTTTTTAACATATAATATTATGTGTAAATTAGATGACTAACAAGGAAAGTATTGTATAACCATTAGATTTAACAAAGAACTTACAAGAAATTCTTAAGGATCAATCTTGAGGAAATGGTTTCCTAGGATATGTTTGAAGGAGTTCTTGGGAATGCTTGATGTTTCTAGGAAGTCGTATGAAGATATGAAGATGTTCTTATGAACTTTGAGAGAAAAGTGAGGAGATTTAAAGATGGAAAAGAGAATAATGAATGATGATTCTGGCCTAATATATATATATATATATATATATATATATATATATATATATATATATATATATATATATATATATATATATATGGGAGTGAAGGTGATGTAATATATGCATTGGTTTGTGTAATTTATCACCTTGGGAAGAGAACCGCCACTTTAATTTGATGATTTCGGTCAATCTTCACCGAAATCTCCATGTTCACCACCAAAATCACATGTGAGTTCGGTCTAGGAGGATTTCAGTTTGGAAGGATTTCGGCCAAGCAATGATTTTGGTCTAGTATGTGACTTCGTTCTAGGAGATTTCGGTTCTAGGAATGTGATTTCAGTTTTGTGCCAGCCACTAAAGGGTGATTTCGGTTCTTGGCATGATTTAAGACTCAAGGTTTTCGATCCTAGCTACTTAACTGAGAATCTAAAAAGCAATGTATAATTTATTGATTTATGTCTTAATTATTTGACTTTCATTTGATTGCTTGACTTTTATTGACTTGAATGACTTTTGTTGAACCGAAATAGTCGGTTGTCACAACTTCCAACATATAGCACATTCGAATAGAGTATAAATATAGCATGTAAGTGATCTTCTGTTTACCAGATCACCACCATGGTCCTATTCTACATATCCATCCAAGCCATTTTTTTGTTAGTGCATAAAATCAGACAAATGTAGTTGTTCCCCTTATGTATCTTGAACTCACTTTCTAGTAAGTCCTTCAAGTCATTAATTTCAACCATATTCTTGGTTGTAATGAGCATATCATCCATATATCCATAGATATATGTAGGAATCATCAGATAATTCCTTTAAGTATACACAATCAGACTAATTTTAAAAGTAGTCGTGCATAATCATAATCAAATCAAATCTCTTGTATCATTGTCTTGAAGACTGCTTCAAACCATAAATAGATTTCTTCCAGAACTATACATGATCTTTCTTGGAGAAAGAACCCTTCTACTTTGGACATGTAAATATTCTCATCAATAGTGACATGAAGAAATATTGTTTTTTACATCAAGTTGCTCAAGCTCCAAATCAACTGCACTCACCATGGCTAATAGAATATGAATCATCTTGTGCTTCACACCAAGTGATAATACCTTGTGATACTAGATTCCTTCTTTTTGTGAGAAATCTTTTGCCATCAATCTTGTTGGTTCAAATCCACAAAATTTGTTGTTTCTTTTAAAGATCTATTTCCATCCTACTAGGTTTGCTCCTTTTGGGAATTGAACAAGATCCCAAGTTTTGTTCTTTTCAAGTGATTACATTTCTTCATATATTTCCATAATCTTATTCTATAGAACTGATGTCATAACTATTGACATGTCCAACATATTTGATGAACTTTTGAATGTTACTTTTCTTCTGCCTTCTTGCTATAGTTTATCCCTTATCATCATCTTCTTCTTTATAATTAGCATCTCTAGACTATTGTTCCCTGGGTTGTTCTTAAGACTCCTTTTAGCTTGGTTCATAATTGTTGAATTTTGTTACTTATTTATCAAAATTATGTCTACGTTTTGTGTTACAAACTCTATATTCTAGGTAGCACCACAATCGTGTTTCTCTACAATACTTGTCATTCTTCTCTCTAGTTATACATACCATATTCATCAAAGGTCCCAACTATGCTCATAATAATTTTCAAAGTCTTTCTTTCTTTTATACACCACATTTGATAGCCTTTTACTCTAGTTGTATAAATTGGAAAAATGTATTATTATCCCTCGGCTCTAATTTACCATCATTAACATAAGCATAAACAGGGAAACCAATTTATTATAAGGGTTTACTAGACCATAACTCTGGAGGAGTCTATAGTTGATGAAGATATATTCCCCAAATAAAAAGTAGTGTTCAGTGCTTCTACCCATAGTTGCTTTGATAAATCAAGAAATAAATGCATGCATATTGCAAGATACATTAGTGTTTTGTTCATCAATTATGTCACTTTTTTGTTGTGGTGTGTTTCATACAATATGGTGCCACATTATACCTTCTGTTTTACAGAAGCTTCGAAACAATATAGTGCAAAACTCTAACCCATTATTTGTTCCGAGTGTCTTGACTTGTTTCCCTATCCATTTTCAACCATAGTCTTCTAATCCTTGATCTTTCCAAACACTTCATCATTTGTCTTCAACCAGAACTTCCTTGAATAGTCATCAATGAAACTCACAAGTATGAGTGTCCATCACATAATTTCATTAAATCAGGAACCTATAAATATGAGTGAACATATTTGAGGATTTCCTTGCTTGTGTGTTGACCATAGCTGAAGTTCACCATGCTTTTCTTTCCTTTTGACTCAAGCTTCAAAAAATATAAAATTTCTAGTTATATATCGATCAAACATCCTCTATTTACTCAAGATTGAGTCGCTCATATTCCCTAATCTACAATGCTATAACTCTGTTTTATTGTTACTATTTTTAGGATTAGGATACAACCACCGTTACTTTAAGTAACCTTCCTTCTAGAAAATAGATTGCATGTTTAGTCTTCTCTTCATTACCACAAGAGAACTTTTGAAGATATTCACCCACTCAAATTCTCTAGAATACTTCATTTAATGCATGGCTAAAGTTCCAAGGGAAACCAATATTGTATGAAGATTAGGAACATGCCATCATTCGAGTTTTATAACCAAATAATCATGTATCTTGATCTGCACATGCCACTTCCCTTGTAATAATACGTCCTATCATCACCCATATTTGCCAAGCCATTTTATTCTTTAAAGGAATCAAGCGAATTATGTGAGTAAGTTATATGGTGACATATACTCGTGTCCAAGATCTTACTATTTATAGAACTAGTTGAGCATATAATCAAAACTTCACATTTGACTCATTCGCCAGAACTTTCATGAACAACATCAACACTACCATTGTTTCTTCATTCACTCTTGAAACCTTATTTATTTCGATGTGTATAATCTCTTCACTAGTGGCCTTTCTCTTTATAGTTATACATTAAATTTGGGTAGAGGTTTTAGACTTCGATTGTGACTCTCTTCTCTTTCAACAATCTATCTTTGTTGTTCTTCCCAGTCTTACAAAAATTCCTAGACCGGAAAGCATACATTTTAGATTCAATGGGCATCAAAACATCCTTCACATCATTGACGGTAATCGTAGGTCTACATACAATATTGTATCAATAAAGTTATTATATAAGCCTAGAAGAGAACACAACATAATAAAAGCTTGATCATTAATTCATTATCATCAATCTTAACTTCAACACCTTGTAAATCGAAGATAATACGATTAAAAATATCAAGATATACTTGAGTAATTTCAAACATCCATGGGGTCTACAAACATTATGTCTGATACAAAATCATTAATGAGAGAGTTATTTTGATAATTGTCTCATAGTTTTTTTTCAAAACCTAACAACAGTCTTTTGATCGACAACCTCTCGTAACACATCTGATGGGTTTTGAGCATAACAACAATTCCTATGTGTGTATGCAACCCTAATGCTTTGGATCTAGGTTTTCTCTAATTGAACATGCAAAGTTGAACACAAAAGGAGAAACCCTAGGAAGTGTCTATAATTTTTGAAATCTATATAAAACTAGGGTTTGATTACATACCTTGATTGTTATGTTGTAATAACAATAATTACAAGTGTAACACCTCTAATGGATCACAAACACACAATGCAAGAAAATGATATGGGAGAGGAGGAGGAGATCAAATTTTAGGTTCTTTCTGCTTCCAAAGAGTGGCCAAAATTATTAGGGTTTAGGACCCTTTATATAGTGCACCAAGGATGATATGGGTAACCCTAATCTCATATATGGCAATTATCCACCTCATTTGATTATCCATATATGATAAGATATTCTAGAAATTCTAGAATAATCTTACATATACATATGAATTTCGTCCATCACCTTCCCTAGGAAGGTTTTGGACCCTTTTGTTCAACCATTAAACAATTTCACTTTTAGTCCCTACACTTTTAATTAATTCCTTTAATCCCAAAATTAATTCCAAATTAAGTTCTGACTAAATATTAATTAACAGTATGATTACTAATTAATATATTACTTCCATAACATATTAATAAATCATTTATTCCAATTTATTAATCAAATTAATAAATTCTTCCTCTTCCTCAATTAATCATCCTGTCTAGTTGCAAGTGTGAAAGCAACCCAAAAGGACCATGCCACCATCAATTCAAGTACATACAAATTATAATTATAATCTTAGACACCTAATCCAATAGTCTCCCACTTGGATAAGTATAATAACTATAGTTGCAAGTATGACTTCAAAAATTGATAAGCAATCATAACTCTCAATGCTTTTGTCGAACCCTGACCTAGTCAGTTGCGTGTCCTAAGAGAAGGGATCATATAATCCTCCATTCTGCGAATATCATGTGAACAAATGACATGGAACAAAATCCTTCTCATTGTCCAACAGTTTGTTTCCTGATTTTTGATTTGTAATGAAAAGAACTTAATCAAACACATCAATTCAGTCCTGGCCGGGCACGACACATAAGTCAACACCAAATCATCGAGGGGCCCAAGATATCGCTTTTCCCCCCTTAGGGAAATAGGAACAGATAAACTTTGACTCATATGCTTGTACTATTTACTCATCAAATCACACACAACAATACTTTTTATAACACCAAGTTATTGATGTGTTTACGCATTGTCAATGCACAACCAACTCATAAACAATAACTCATATATCCCGGTTTAAAGATTATACGATATTATCGTCTCAAAATTACTCGTGATAAATTCCATGAATAAATTCACTGAGCGTGGGTTTAATCCAATACTTAAAACCCCATTTCAAAAGTACTCATAAATGTTGTATTACACTATTGCTATGTCTAAAAACTTAGATAATCTGCAATCCAATTCATGATAGCCTTAATTCACTACTTACTTCCGAAGTATGATCGACTGTGGATATTTGAATAATCCCATTATTCGGGAAGAAAAACATGCGAAAGAAACAAAATGATAAAAAAAAATCACAAAAGATAGTAAACAATACTCATAAATAAATCTTGATTATTTAACCATCAAATGTCAATTACATTTATTTGTTACTAGTTTCTATATATATATATATATATATATATATATATATATATATATATATATATATATATATATATATATATATGTATATATATATATATATATAATAACTAGAACTAATATCATCCTTCAGACCAATGCTCATCGCATGCTGAACATGCTTGATCCTACTAAGACCCTTTGTGAGGGAATCAACAAGATTCTCTTCTAATGATACCCTCTTAACGACGAGGCATCCTTCTTCCACATGATTTCTGATAAAGTGATACTTTCTGTCGATATGTATTGATCTACGATGATCTCTCAGTTCCTTGTTTAAGGCAACCACTCCTTCATTATCGTAGAAAGTCTCTATAGGCTTCTTTATGGCTGGTACAACTCCAAGATCTCCAATGAAGTTCTTCAACCACAGACTCCTTCAATGCTTTGCTCGCAACAATGTACTCTGATTCACAAGTAGAATTAGCCATGGTCTCCAGCTTGGAACTTTTCCAAGTCACTACTCCACTATTAAGGAATACACCCAGCCTGACTGAGAATGGAAATTGTCTCTGTCTGTCTTAAAGCTGGCGTCACTATACCCAGTAACTCTTAAGTCATCACTGCTACCAAGCACAAGGCCCTAGTCCTTAGTCCTTTGCGGATACTTAAGGATGTTCTTAACCGCTATCCAATGAGCTTTACTCGGATTTCCCTGATATTGACTAACCATGCTCAATGCAAAAGCCACATCTGATTGAGTACATGGCATAACATACATAATCGATCCAACGGCGGAAGCAAATGGAACTCAACTCATTTCTGCTATCTCTGCATTGGTATTCGGACTCTGAGTATTACTCAACTTGGTAATATTTTGGATAGGTAACTCCCCTTTCTTTGAAATCTCCATGCTAAAACGCTTTAGCACCTTATCCAAATACGTACTTTAACTAAGTCTAATTAGTCTTCTGCTCCTATTTCTCAAAATCCTTACTCTTAGAATATAAACAGCCTCTCCCAGATCCTTCATAGCGAATCACTATCCAAGCCAGGACTTAACTTCCTGAAAGGTTGGAACGTTGTTTCCTATAAGTAGTATGTCATCAACATACAATTCTAGGAAAGTCACTATGCTTCCACTAGCTTTGGCATATACACAAGATTCATCCTCACTTCTAGAGAAACCAAACTCTTTGACTTTTTCATCAAAACAAAGATTCCATCTACGAGAAGTTTTTTTCAATCCATAGATTGATTTCTCTATATTACACACTCTATTGGGGTATTCAACATCCATGAAATCCTTTGGTTGACTCATGTAAACATCCTCAGCCAACTTTCCATTAAGGAAAGAGGTTTTGACATCCATCTGCCAAATATCATAGTCACGAAATGCAACTATGGCTAACATAACCCTAATAGATTTAATATTGGCCACCGGTGAGAATGTCTCATCAAAGTCAATCCCTGGGGTTTGAGTAAATCCCTTTGCAATGAGTTGAGCCTTAAAAGTGTGCACCTTTCCATCCATGTTGTTCTTCTTCTTCAAGATCCATTTGCACCCAATTGTCTTACGACCTGGTACATTATCAAACAAGTTCCAAACTTGATTGTCATACATGGACTTGATCTTGCTGTCCATTGCTTCTTTCCATTTAGCAGACTCAGGGCCTACCATGGCTTCCTTGTAGTTAGAAGTCTCATCCAAATTTACTAGTTTACTATCACTGATAAACATATCACCATCCGTAGTTATATGAAAACCATAAAACTCTGGTGTCATTCTAACTCTAGTGGAACATCTAAGAGGTAATGACTTGTCAATAGGTTCAACATGAATTTCTTCCTCAGGTTGAGTGCTAGTGTTAGAGGTTCCTTCATCGTTTGCCTCTTGAATTTCTTCAGGATCAATTGCACTCCCACTGTCCTCTTTTCATATGAGCTCTCTCTCTCTCTCTCTCTCTCTCTCTCTCTCTCTCTTTCTCTCTCTCTCTCTCTCTATCTCTCTCTCGAAAGACTCTTCTTCTTGCTACGAAGACCACATTCTCACTTGGTCTGTAGAAAAAGTATCCAAAGGACTTTTGTGGATAGCCGATGAAAATACATCGCTCACTTCAAGGTTCAATCTTGTCGTGAGTCTCTTGTCTAACGAAAGCTTCACAACCCGAAACCTTGATATGTACCAACGAGGGAACTTTCCCTGTCCATGTATTATGAGGTATTTTGGCAACCTTCTTTGTCTGAACAATATTAAGAATGTGGCGACAGTCTCTAAGGCATACCCCCATAACAAGATTGAAGTAAGGTCCGACTCATCATGGAACGAACAATGTCCAACAAGGTTCGATTACGCCTTTCAGCAACACCATTAAGTTGTGGTGTCCTAAGAGGTGTCAATTGTGAAACAATTCTACATTCCTTGAGGTAGTCGTGGAACTCAATACTACGATACTCACCAAATCTATCGGATCTGAGCATCTTGATCTTCCTGCGCAATTGATTCTCGACTTCATGTTTGAATTCTTTTAACTTTTCAAAGGTTTGTAACTTATTCTTGATTAAGTAGATATATCCATATCTATTATAATCATTAGTAAAAGTCAGATAAAATCGATTTGCATCCCTTGTGGTGGATTTGAAGGGTCCACACACATTCGTGTGTACGAGATTCAACAATCCCTCGCCTCTTTCACAAGAACATGTGAAAGGTGATTTAGTAATCTTTCCAAGTAAAAAAGACTCGTATGTATCATCTGACCTTAAGTCAAATAATTCCAACACTCCATCCTTTTGGAGTTGGGCAATGCATTTCTTGTTGACATGTCCAAGAACATAATGCCACAAGCATTCTTTGTCTAAAGCATTAGAGGAATCAATTTGTAACACATTATTTCCAAAATTGTCAACAACCGTCACAGTTTCATACATGCCATCACAAGGTAATGCTTCAAAATAAAATACACCATTATAATAAGCATGAATAGAACCATTCTCATTATCAAAATAATACCTAAAACCTTGTCTATATAAACCATGAATTGAAATAATATTTTTTGTCATTTCCGACGAGTAGCAACAATTATTTAAATCTAAACTTAACCCACCTCTAAGCACTAAAGAATAAACATCAATCTTGGTAACATGCGACGATCTATTATTGCCCATAATTAAGTTCAACTTCCCCTGCTCCACATTTTCACTTCTTTTTAGTCCCTGCAAGTCAGAGAAAATGTGAAAACCACACCTTGTATCAAGAACCCAAGAATTCGAATGTGATGAGTTTTTAGATAGAATAGTGTAAATACCTGCCAAGGTTGGGTTAACGTTGCTATCCTTTAGGTCATGCAAGTACTTGGGGCAACTTTTCTTCCAATGCCCCTTGTCATGGTAGTAAAAGCAAGTAGCCTACTTCGGAGCAGATGCATGGGGAGCTTCAGAACTGAATTTGCCTTTAGGGCCATTACTTGATGACCCGAATTGAGACTTTCCCTTCTAGTTCTGTTTTGAGGGTGTTTTCCTCTTCTTCCCTTTCCCTTGATCTATGGACAAGACGGAAACAGTAGTATTAGCAGGAGTGGAGGCAATACTCTTTCCCTTCAACCCACTCTCGGTGGTTCTCAGCAAGCTTTGGAGTTGACTCAATGTGGTTTCCTCCTTGTTTAGATGCTTAGTCATAACAAACTGATCATAATAGCTAGGCAAAGAGTGCAAGATTATGTCAATAGCCAATTCCTCATCGAAGTTAACATTAAGCTTCAACAGAAGGTCCACATAGCGTTACAAGTGGGTCATGATGGACTCTCCATCCTTCATCTTGTTGGTTATGAGTGACCTGACTACTTTGTACCTTTCTTGACGGGCTCGTTGATGGTACTTCTCCATCAAGTTCTTGCACCTCTCATAAGGCCAATAGTCCTCATAGAACCTTTGTAGTTTGGGAGTCATAGTAACTACCATGATGCATGCCACTTTGGTAGCATCATTGCAGTGTCTCCTATATTCAGCGATTTCTTCGGCAGTAGATTTTGTTTCATCAATCTCGTTCAACCCCTTTTCGAGAACATATTCCTTATCCTCGAAGCACAAGCCCATTCTGATGTTACGGATCCAATCATTAAAATTAGAACCATCAAAAGTGATCTTCGAGAAGATGCTCAAGAGCGAGAAGTGGCTGGAGTTGTTGTTGAAGCATTGTTTGAAGTTGGCATCTAAAAATGAAAAAAAAAGGATAAGATTCGATTAGATAAGAAAATCCTTAATATCACACCCAAATGAAATATTAAGGCTAGGATCCAACTAAATAATTCACAATTCAAAAGAGGGATGCCGTAATCTAATTGCAAATTATTTAAAGGTAGGTAAATGACGATTTACCAATTTCACCATCACGAAAAAAGCAAAATTTAAGTGAATTAAGTTTTAAATGAAATACCTAGATCTTTTGAGATTCATTGAACTATTCAATGGCATGTTTAATCTCGATTATGCCCTTTCCATTTGTGATTGGGATACCAAGGATCACAAAAAAGGTGTGAATAACCATGAAAATTATCTTGGTACTCTCGATGTCATTTATCACCTAACTAATGTGCCGATTAACCACACACGCTCTATTAATCAATGTTAATTTACGAGCTACCCATTTCCACCCTTTATTATTCCATATTAGTGTGTCGGTTAACCACACACGCTCCACTAATGACTTGTATAAAGTGCAATGTGCAATTTCATGGATTAACATCAAATTCACATTTTCCTAAAGTAACTAAGATTTGGAATTTTCTAAAACAATTTAGTTACTTTCTTTATCATTATACTTATTAATGAGAGCTTAATGTCCTAACAAACTCATTCGGATAACGACCCTCCACAAATCAAGGAAGCTGTGGGTGAGAGTGGACACCCATTCAACCGTCATTTTATAGGCAGTTTCCTTATACCCCCTTATAGATTGGCTTCGTGAATGAGGCCTACTAACGGTAACACTGACTTTATATATATATATATATATATATATATATATATATATATATATATATATATATATATATATATATATATATATATATTAACTTTTAATTTTACAATATATGTGAGGGTGCATTTTAAACATTTAAAATACTAAGGTTCTAAAATTTAAGATTTCAAAATTGAACTATTTAGTTTAAAATTTCAAACCATGATATTCTAAGGTTGTATTTTAAAAACTTTTTCAAAATACTAGGTTAAATTTTGATAATCAAATTAACAAATTAATTTTATCTTTATCATAAAAATTTAACCCAGTCATGAATTCATGATAAGGATACAAATTACTGATCAGAATATCCAATGATTTAAGGTAATTAGTCTAATCAATCCATGAGACAATTATCAAAACTGGAAATCCTAGATTTAACAGTGCAACTCGTCGAGTTGGGCAATTACCACATCAAGTTGCATGTCAACTTGTCGAGTTCAAAGATCAACTCGTCGAGTTTGGTGAACAAAATAATGATTTTGTTCCCTTCCCCTTTGAACAATTCACAATTGCATCATATTCAATACAAAACTAATCCTAGGCTCTGATACCACTGATGGGTTTTGAGCATAACAACAATTCATATATGTGCATGCAACCTTAATGTTTTGAATCTAGGTTTTCTCTAATTGAACATGCAAACTTGAACACAAAAGGAGAAACCCTAGGAAGTGTCTACAATTTTTGTAACCTATATAAAACTAGGGTTTGGTTACATACCTTGATTTTTATATTGTAATAACAATAATTCCCTTGTAGATCTTGAAGCTTGAGAACTTAGTGTCACAAGTGTAACACCTCTAATGGCTCACAAACACACAATGCAAGAGAATGATATAAGAGAGGAGGAGGAGATCAAATTTTTAGTTCTTGCTTCTTCCAAGAGTGGCTGAAATTATTAGGGTTTAGCACCATTTATATAGTGCACCAAGGATGCTATGGGTAACCCTAATCTCATATATGGCAATTATCCACCTCCTTTGATTATCCATATATGATAAGATATTCTAGAAATTCTAGAATAACCTTACATATAGACATCAATTTCGTCCACCACCTTCCCTAGGAAGGTTCTAGACCCTTTTGCTCAACTATCAAACAATTTTACTTTTAGTCCCTGCACTTTTAATTAATTCCTTCAAACCCAAAATTAATTCCAAATTAATTTCTGATTAAATATTAATTAAAATTAGGATTGCTAATTAATATATTATTTACATAACATATTAATAAATCATTTATTTTAATTTATTAATCAAATTAATAAATTCTTCCTCTTCCTCAATTAATCATCTTGTCTAGTTGCAAGTGTGAAGGCAGCCCAAAAGAACCATTCCACCATCAATTAAAGTACGTACCAATTATAGTTATATGCTTAGACAGCTAATCCAACAATATCATCAATCAAGCTTTACAAAATAACATTATATAGTTTTTCTATAATGTCCTTCTTCATCATTTTAGTTATGTATTTTTGTAGTTTTTTTCTCCATCCAAAGCCCCTTACAAACCTTTTTGAACCAGAAGAACTGTAAGAACCCAAAAATTTAGAAAGAATTGACGTTTAGAGAGTTTTGACCAAAGGGGCAATTTGGTCATTTCCAGGAATTTCATGAATTGAGAAGATGTAACTTCATGAAATGATTTTAGATAAGTCTAATTCATCTTTATAAGATAAAATAAGTGGGTTGAAGAGAATAAATGCGAGAGATTATGCATTTAGGCCTTTGTGCAAAGTTAGTGACTTAATAGATTAAGACCCATGACTAGTCAGTCCGAAGTGACTTAATGGAGTTTTAGAAATCATCCCCACCTTCATGTGGATATAAAGATCATTGGAAATGAGTTTAAAATGAATATTTTATGCGTGTTAGAAGTTAGAAGAAAATTATCCCAAAGCTGGAATGGGATCAGGTTAGGGTCTGTTTATGTGCAGCCACCGTGACGCGGTAAGGGATTTACCATGGTGCAGTTTTCAAAGTGGTAAAAGGGAACAAAGTCTCATAGTAAGTATAGGGAAATGTACTTTGCACCATAGCATGGTTATATAGGTTACCACGGTGTGGTGGTGAAAGTAGGATGATATAAGAGAATGACATCAAAAATCGGTTAGAGGGAGACTACAACCTAATTGGGCATACCACAGCACGATAGACATGCTTTCATTGCGTGGTTTCATAATCAGAAGTTATAATTAAATATGTTAAGGGTTCATTCTCGAGCAATACTCTATCCAAATTCGATGCAGAGCTGATGAATAACAATTTCGAACCTAAAAGTGTATTAAGATGAGCTAAATATGGAAGATTTCAAGTACTAACATCCTTTCCCTCTTAAGATAACAATTTCATCATTTTATAAAGTTTTAAGCTTCAATGGTGAATTTTTTTGATTTGTTAGATTGTTTGAGTTAATCGACTTGTAGCTCAATTTGTATGTTATTGAGAGTGTTTAGAAGCTTTGAAAAAGCTTTGTATGTGATTTCCAAGGTGAAATCCATGTATGTATAAGTTAAGGTTTCAAACCCTTACTAGTGAGGAAGATGGATTGATATAATAAAGTTTAGAGTGTAATGAATTAAATTGTATGAGGTACTTAATTTGTAACATCCAAAAATATGGTCCGAAAAATTTCGTTTTTATAACAGATGAAATAGTATTTTCAAATATAATACATACATCTCAACAAAATCAATGTATCAAATGCTTCAAAATTAGAGTAATATCAAATGCGGAATCACCATGGTGTGTGCGGTGCAGTTAACTCGAGCCTTTCCCTTAGGAATCGAAAGTATTTGAAACACAAACTAAAATCCGTAAGCACAAACTTTAGTGAGTTCCTCAAGATACCGCATACCAAACATGTCACATAACGAGCCCCACCCAAAGAGATACAAGCCCCGCCCACACTCCCATAACGGGCCCCGCCCACACTCGTAATACGACCCCGCCCAAATAAGCAAACATATACAACACATACAAGTATCACATAGATAACAAGTATATCAATATAATCATCAAGGGTCGGTCTTGGTGCCATAGACCCACTAAACTTGGTGAGGAAAACTCACCTCGAAAAGCTGAATGAAACGAATGATGCCTGACTGCTGGTCCTATAGCTCCCCAAGCTATCAATTACCAAATAAAAGTTAATTAACATTTAGGATCTACATCATAACAAAAAATCCCTACTTAGGGTAAAAAGAGTATTTTACCCCTATCATAACTTGGTCCAAGAATAAAACCCCAAATCACAATCCAATGGTCCAAAAGTTAAACAATCCATTAAGGCCCAACATATGCCCCAATTTCCAATTGGTCCCAATCCCTTCACATGGGCCTTAGTGTTAGAAATAAATCTGAGATGACAAATACGGAATATCAAGAACAATCAAGAATCAATCACCATCACATGCAAGTAATCTGATAAAGGTTTTGTGTATATTGATTATGATATGAACGTACAAAGAAAACCCTAACCAGTAAAAAGCTTATATCAAAAGCTAACCTAATGATTATTTATAGGGAACATAAAAAATTTACTGAAAATATAAAACCCTAAAAAGGCTTCCCTAAATAACCAAACATGCCAAATCATTTTCAATATCTTAAATACTCAACAATCTCCCCATAGATGTTAAAACTTATGAAGATCACGATTTTCGATCTTCTTGGCAGTTCTCCCCCTAAATTGTGAGACTCATCAGCACATGGGGTCTTCAAAGCGAGAGAAATAAATATCATCTTCTAAATGCGAACTCTCCCTTGAATTTTCAACAAATACCATGGAGAGAATCCAAAAGGTTAAGAAGAATCACCAACAATCTTCGCCATATCATAGAGAAAGTTGTATAACCTGCTCTGTCATAAGGTGCGAGTTTGCTAAAATAGATCTTCGAAACCCGTCATATTTGATGAAATAAATCCTTTTAGAATAATCGCAATTCTCAAAAAATAAAACCGGAAAAATAAGAATAATTAATTTTGTGTTTTCGATTTTTTAAATAACAGACAAAAGGAATGGAATAAAAAGCAATTATTTAGAAGGGTTTGAAAAGAATAAGACCAAAGAAAAGGATAATAAATGAAAACATTTTGGTAAGAAGGGTAAAAAATGACAAAACCCCAAGAAATTGTGAAAAATGGGATCTGGGGTTAAATCTGTCAATATGCATAAACGTTGGAGACTGGAACTGAAAATATTATCAATTTCCTCGTTTAATAGAAGAGCGACGCAATTTTGACTTCTGAAAGTCACAATCAGACTTCCTATTACAAATCTCTACGAATGACTTTAGAAATCAATTCCGATTACGATTTTGCGATTGTAATTTCGCTTAGAAGGTCTGAAACCATGGATTGCGAGTGATTTCAACTCTCGGAATGATTCGGATTTTGATTCCAAAAAAAATGCCGACTATAAATTCCGACTCGGATTAAGAAGCGAAATCAGTTCCGATTTTGTTTGTTAACTCCGATTTTATTGCATTTCGAGTTCGTATCGGTTATAACATCCGAGTACCAATCGTCATTGCGAACGACAGTTTCGGATTTGAATATCAGTTCCGATCAAATACCGTTTCCGTAACTCTCAACAACTCGGAGCTCCGAATCGATTGCAACCTCCGAGCCTAGAACTCCGAACACAGAACTCCTAACGACTCCGAGCGTTCGGATTTTGAATACGAGTCACAATTCCGAATGCAGTTTTCAATTGCAGATTTTGGTTTCTAAATTCCGAACCTTCGTCGTCAATGAACTCCGAGCGATTCGGAGATAAACAGAAAACTCCGAAGATTGATTTTCAATTGCGAGTCGCAATAGCTAAATGTTCGTTCAGATTGATTTTCGTTAGAAACTCCGAAGATCAAGTTTTGATTTTTGATTGCGTATTTCAATTTATGAAAAACCATTTGTTCGCACGTTATACAAAATGAGTATTTCATCACTGTTACGTTTTTGGCCCCTCGAGAATCATCGAAGAATCGAATTCAACCCAATAGAAAGATCAAACTTCAACTTTGATTGTAACTCCGAATTTAACCGTTTATTTCTTCAAAGTTCTGAATGTAACCCTCCTGTTACAGTACACTGACAGCTTGCACCCCTTTTGCTTAAATATGTCAGATGGCAACTCTTTTTTTGCAGAAAATGTCATTTTTCACCCACCTTTTCAACTTTTTCAGTGTTTTGTCATTTCCAACAATTAAAAATCAATAAAAATTGATTCCTTCAACAAGATTTCATCCGTTTGACTCAAAATTCATCAGCTTTCACCAGATTTTGTCCATTTTTTTTAAATTTTTTTATGACAATTTACAAAACTTGAAGAACAAGGTGAGATTCATGATAAAATATTGCCATGAACAAGATCGATTATTGCAATAATCGTTGAGATCTACAAGAACCCGCTTGGATACCACTTGTTAGAAATAAATCTGAGATGACGAATACGGAATATCAAGACCAAGTAAGAATCAATCACCATCACATGCAAGTAATCTGATAAATGTTTTGTGTATAGTGTTTATGATATGAACATACAAAGAAAACCCTAATCAGGAAAAAGCATACATCAAAAGCTAACCTAATGATTATTTATAGAGAACATAAAATACTTACCAAAAATATAAAACCCTAAAAAGGCTTCCCTAAATAACCAAACATGCCAAATCAGTTTCAATATCTTAAATACTCAAAACTTAGCCTAAGGTCCAATAATGCTTCCCTAGCCTAAAGATTCAATTCCAGATGGCCCACTAGGATCTAAAACACAAAGTCCAAGAAAGTAGCCCATCTGAGGCCAAAAAGACGCGAAGCCCAAATCCATTGAGTATGTTGGGCATACACACCCATTAAGCCATAAACCCAAAAAGCACTTAAATCCTTAAGACCTAGGGTTCCACTCACATATCTTAATCATATGAAGTGTCTTAAACCATAAAGTCATAAACTTGGTGGCTTTGCATGCCCCAAATGAACCAAATATTGAAATATCAAACACTACTTCCATAAAATGAACCCAAACTCATGCATGGATATTTCAAAGTCCCAAAGATGGCAACTTTATGACTCAGTGACCAAATGAACACCAAGAGTAGCAACTCTAAGCTCCATAAATGACAATAACTCACAAGATCTCATCTATGGGACCAAAAAGACCCAAAAACTCAAACAAAGATCTAAGCATTAACAAAGACTGTTCTGAGCTTTATACCTCAAATGAGTGCCAAATGATGTAGATAGCCCGGGTCTTCAAGCTCAACTCCAACAACTCTCCTTCACCAACTTATTCTTATTCTTTCTAAAGCACCAAACTATCAAAAATGCACTCCACAAGGTCAAGAACACACCAAAAGGATAAAAGGGTAAATTTTAGGGTTTCCAGACAAGAGAGGCTAATAAGGAGGATAACCCATGGGACTTAATGACACTATATAGGGCTTGAACCCTAAAATTGGAGTGTTTGGTCCTGACCACGTACGCTGTGCGTACCTCTTTGTACGCTAGGAGTACATGCATGCCTCCACGTTCCTTAATGGACCGCTACAGCCTCAGCAAGCCCACTCAAATAAGTCCCAATACCACTAAGCCCACACAACTTACATAATTAAACAATTAGATAAATGATTAAATAATTAAATAATACCTTGGAACCATCGGGTATTACAATTCTCCCCCACTTGGATCAAACTTTGTCCTCGAAGTCTTTTGTCTCGAAAATCTCGGGATAATGCTCCTTCATCTCCTCCTTAGTGTCACGGGCTAATATCCCGTAACCGTGTTGACTAAGAAGACAAAGACCATGCCACTGGAATTTCTTGCCATTGGGTTGAAAAGGGGCGTCCGAGCCCAAGGGACGTTGTTATGCTAGTTGTTAATATCTGGCCGAGTCGCTGAAGTGCATGACAATGAAGGGGGCTGTAGCGTTATAGAGATACAACTGGTTAGGGACTAGTGTCGCTTCCCTGATGAGTCATGGCAGGGCGAAACAAGTTGGCATGTGTAACATGGGAGGGCTGGTATCGGGGATTTATGAGGGATCTCGGTATGCCACATGGGCAAGGAGTAATGTAGAACTCGTGTTCGTGACAAGTGGTATCAGATCTAAACGACGAAGGGACATGCCAGTATGATCGTGCATATTTGTGGGGTTCGTAGAAGTATGGACTTGCTGGTGGGGTGCTGCGAAGTCAAAAGTAATACACCGATGAATATTCTACCTCTTTGAAGGTGGTAATGGGGGTGGCCACATGCCGAGGATTTCGAATTTGAAGTATAACAGTTGGGATCCATTGTAGCGGTACGCGATCATACTTGGCATCAAAAGAAAGGCCATTTTGAAAGGACAAAAGTTCCTCTTCCATCGCACGAGGACGTGCGACAATTTTGTTGTGGGAGAGTGTCATGGGCTGATATCTCGTGACCATGTTGACCAAGAAAACAAAGACCATTCCACTGGAATTGCTTGCCATTGGGTTCAAAAGGGGTGTCCTAGCCCAAGGGATGTTGTTATGCTAGTTGTTGCTGTCTAGCCGAGTCGCTAAAGTGCGTGACAATGAAGGGGGCCCTAGCATTCTACAGATATAACTGGTCGGGGGCTAGTGTCGCTTCTTAGATCTGCCCATGGCAGGGTGAAACCAGTTGGCGTGTGTAACATGGGAGGGCTGGTATCGGGGTTTTATGGGGGACCTCGGTGTTGGTGTTTATATAATTTTGTCAAACTTTCTTATCCCACATAAGAAGGAACACCAAGCCTTGGGATGTTTAAAAGGCTTTCTCTCTTAGTTCTACTACAATGGACTAATAACTTAAGGTGCGCTAGTGTGGGGTTACGGGCTTTGAATTACTAGGACTACTAGTACTTTAATTATATATTAAATGGTCAAAAGATGGACTTGGGCCTTAGGGATCTTGGGGTCTTATGTGATAAATCCGAAATTAGTTATTATTATGTTTTTTGGTTTTATTCAGATAAGATTAGTTTTGAGAAGTTATCAAAACTGAATTTTGACAGTTTCATGTCGATCCTATTTATTGGAGTCAAATCTATTTTATCGGGTTCCTGAATGACGAACGACCAAACAAATAAATCCCTTCTAAATAATTCCAAGAACTCATATAGTAAATTCGCCAAAAATCAAGTTCTAGTGCAAGAACTTGATTGAAGATAATTGTATCCTCTATTCAGACGTCCAGATACTACTGCACTAATAGGGACGAATTTTTGTTTTAGGACATTGCTTTGCAAGCCTCTATCTTGTTTTCAATCTGTAAATTTCATCTGTAAGTTTTGTGTTTATGTTTATTGATAATGTTTCAATTTGATACATACAAAATATGAAGCCTTAAACAAATTTAAAATTTACAATGCTGAAGTTGAAAATAAACTTAATAAAAAGATCAAAATTCTAAGATCTGATAGAGGGGGTGAGTATGAATCACATGACTTTTCAGAATTTTGTTCTACTCATGGAATACTGCATCAAACTACAGCTCCTTATTCGCCTCAACAAAATGGAGTGGCTGAAAGGAAGAATCGAACATTGAAAAATATGATAAATTTGATGTTGATTACTTCTGGAGCACCACAAAGTTTGTGGGGGTGAGGCTTGTCTTGCTGCAAATAACATCTTAAATAAAATTCCTCATAAGAAATTTCCTTAATCTCCTTATGAATTGTGGAAGAGAAAAGTGACATCATACAAAATGATGAAAGTGTAGGGGTGTCTTGCTAAAGTTCAAGTTCCTTTACCCAAAAGAACTAAACTTAGACCAAAAACTATTGACTGCATTTTTCTTGGTTCTACCCAGTGTTCTAAAAGGCGCGCCATGGCGTGAGGCGTGGCTCCGCCGTTACGAAAAGCCTCATAACGTTGCTGTTAGGCGTGGCGCGTGACAAGGCGTGATATGGCGTGCCATGGCGCGTTATGGCGTGTTATGGCGCGTGTTTTTTCGTTTGAGACACGGTTTTTTGCTCTTTGTTATGTCTTTTCTAATCGGTGATACAGGTATTGTGGTTTTCGTTAAATTTTTGTTACTAGTTATTGATCTAACACTTATAAAAAGTAGTTATATTTAATATAAATTTATATTTATGTGGTAATATAATTTTAAATTAATACAAAATCGCCGCCTTACATCACGCCTTGAAAAACGCCATGGCTCGCCATGGCTCGTTAAGCTTGAGGCTTGACCATGCCGCCACGCCACGCCTCACGCCATTTAGAACCTTGGTTCTACCAGAAATAGTGCAGCATATAGATTTTTGGTATATAAGTCACATGTTGATGATATTCATCAAAATTCTATAATAGAATATGCATAAGCAGAATTCTTTGAAACCATATTTCCTTATAAAGATGTTCACTCAAGGAAAAAATCGTTTGCTGGGATATAAAATCACAATGAAATGAATACCAGTGTAAAATTATTTGATGTGGGTACTTCTAAGGTTCCCGCTTCATTTAAAGAACCTAGAAGCAGTAAACGTGGCAAAATTACAAAAGACTTTGGACCTGATTTCATGACCTATTTCATCGAAAATGAGCCTCAAACATTTAAGGCAGCCTGTTGAGTCTTCTGAAGCTCCTTATTGGAAAGAAGCTATCCAGAGTGAAGTTGATTCCATTTTACAAAATAAAACATGGAAATTGGTTGATTTGCCTCCTGGACATAAACCAATAGGCCATAAATGGTTTTTTAAATGAAAACTCCGACCTGATGGTACTATTGAGAAATATAAAGCTCATATAGTAGCCAAAGGGTTTCTTTAAAAAGAAGGACAAGATTACTTTGGTACCTATTCACCGGTAACAAGAATTACATCTATCAGGAACTTATTAGCCATTGCTTCAATTTACAATTTGGCTATACATCAAATGGATGTAAAGACTGCCTTTTTGAAGGGTGAGTTGGATGAAGAAATTTATATGCAGCAACCTGAAGGGTTTATTGTGAAAGGTCAAGAACAAAAAGTGTGTCAATTAACTAAGTCTTTATACGAACTTAAACAGGCGCCAAAGCAGTAGCATGAGAAGTTTGATAAGACATTATTGTAGAATGGTTTTCACATTAATGAATGTGACAAATGTGTTTACATCAAATAGTATAATAATGTATGTGCTATCATCTGTCTTTATGTCGATGATATGCTTATTATAGGAAACAATTTGGATGTTATCAATAAAACTAAACAAATGTTAAGCTCCTCATTTGATATGAAAAATATGGGAGTAGCAAATGTGATATTGGGAATCCGAATTCAAAGGAATGCAGACAGATATGTTCTTACGCAATCACACTATGTTGAGAAAATACTGAGACCTTTTGGTCATTTTGATGATAAATCTGTCGTTACTTCTTTTGATCCATCAACTAAACTGAAGAAAAATCAAGGAGATAGTGTTTCTCAACTGGAGTACACTCAAGTTCTTGGTAGCTTGATGTACTTGATGAATTGTACATGACCTGATTTGGCATATATTGTAAGTTGTCTTAATCAGTATTCCAGTAATCCAGGGCGTGATCATTGGTTTGCTCTAGTTAGGGTGCTTCGCTACCTCAAACACACCATGCATTATACCGAATATCCTCCTGTCTTGGAAGGATTTTGTGATGCAAATTGGATTTCAACTAACTCTGATGGTAAATCAAAAATTGGATATGTGTTCACTTTGGGAGGTGTTGCAGTATCTTGGAAATCATGCAAACAAACTGTAAACATAAGGTCTACTATGGAAGCTTGTTGAAAAATGTTTTTGTATGTGACCTTCTATGTGACCATCACTGAAATAAGACGAACTGTTTTTGTATTATCTAACAAATATTATCAGTTATTTCAGGTTGCATGAATGTGTGATCAATACGGAATATACGAAAATAGGGATGAGTTATAAAACCGGAAAACCGGACCGGAACCGGAACTGGTATAACCGGAAAATGCTTAAACAGTCCGGGTATTGGGTTTCAAAATTACTCTTATTCGGGTTCCGGGTATTTCGGGTATGGGTCCAACGGTCCGGTTAATTCGGGTTTTTGAACCGGATTTGTTTAAAAAACCGGAACTGGGTTTAATGGACCGGGTCTGGGTTTAAAAAACCGGAACCGGGTTTAATGTAGTCTTTGCATATTACTTTTATATGATCATCAATCCTTTAAAAATAAATCAAAATACAAAAATTAAATTCTATTTAAAATTAAATATTATTTCATTAATGCCAACCAAGCGTATGAGGAACTGGAGTTTATTCCGACTCAAATTACTTTGACATATTTGTAGAAGCGTCATTATGCCAAGTTGCCAACCAAGCAACTCATTATTTCTTAGTGTCATTCTCTACCTTTTCAAAATGAGTAACAATTTTGGTCCCTGTACTTTACTATTAATCATAGGTTCTGTCCAAGTTTTGATTTTGTAAAAAAAATGTCCCATTGGTTTTAATTTGTTGCTGAATTACTAAATCTAACCATTAGTTTGTGAATATCTAAATAGACTATTTTGCCCTTGGACCAAACCTAGAAAAATGATATGCCCAGGGACCATATTTGTAACTTACTAAATATTATATAAGATAGTATTTTTGATGGCATATAAGTGAATATAACAATATTGTTTTAGAAAATGAAGTATCCACTATTAGGCCTACTAAATTACAATAGTTGAATAGATTATGAGTTTTGTATAGCTATTTACAATATGCTCTTTCTAATTTCCACAATTCACAATAATATTATACCAACTTTGATATTAGATTACTTCTTTTTTTTAAAAAAAATCAATGTCGTCATTTATGTAACCTTAATGTAATTTTTTGTTTATTAAATTTTTTCTATAACGGTTGAAAAATTATGAGATTGAGGTAAAATTACAAAAAATATCCGGGTTTTCCTGTTCTAAATCCATTTTACCCGGTTCCACCTTACCCATTTTAATATTTCCGGGTTTTTTGGTTTTAGACCCACTTTACCTGGTACCATACCCGGAACCGAACCGGAACTGGTTCCTATATACCGGTCCGGTTTCCGGTTCTTCAAAATCCCGTTAATCGGTTCCGGGTTTTTCGGGTCCGGGTCCATCCGGTCCGGGTTTGTACCCATTTTCATCCTTATACGAAAACACGCGAATGACAGAAAACGCATAGACAAGAAAATTTAGTTGTGCGACTGAACAGTTTCAACAACATATATATATATATATATATATATATATATATATATATATATATATATATATATATATATATCTTTGTGTGAAAAGTCAACAATATTGAATAGTCAAACCAAGAAAAGTCAACAAAGCAAAGGATATGAGAAGCAAAACCCCATCGCACATTTTTTTTCTCCTAGACCTCTACTACAACTTGCATACACCAGCCTCTTTCATATAACTTAAACTCAAGTGCTAGAAGATATTTGTTTCTCATATATATACATGTGTATGTAGTGTGTGTGTTAGTGTTGGTGAGAATAGAAGAGATTAAGAGAGATTCATATGTTATAGTGAGTTTTCCTTTGTAAAACCACAGCATCTCAATCTTCATCCTTGGAGAAAGTGAAGAACACAAAGATAAAACAACAATGAAGTGAAGAACACCAAGATCATCAACTAGCTAAATGAAGAACACCATCAACCATCTTCATATTCTTAATTGAAACTCAAGGTTCTTCATCTTCACCACCTTTTTTCATCACACCATTCACCACAAAATACTTCTCTTACATCAAAACTACCAAAAACACAACCATGAAACACCCCAAAACCTTCTGCATCAAGATCAACAACAAAACCCATCACTATTCATCATCATCTTCATAGAAATTTCATCACCGTCACCACCTTATATCAACCTCCTTCCAACCTCTAAACAACCTAGAAAACATCCTCAAAACACCATAACACCATTACCTTAGCCAAAACATCATAAACAAAACTTACCTTCAAATCACAAAAATCCCGAAATTGACTCATGCGTGAACACGGCCCGTGTTCAGCATGCCTTATATCAGACACGGCCCATGTACTCATCTGTTTGCCTCTGGTACTTCAACACGGCCTGTGTTAATCCAAGCCTAAACCCAACATGGCCCGTGTTCAACATCATCATCAAGAAAACCCTCCAAAACCCTCCTAAACCTTCCTACACGACCCGTGTTACTTGTGCCTTATCTTACACAGCCCGTGTGCACGTTTTTACCCGAAAATACCTCAAATACAAATACATAAACTCATGTATTTTGTAATTTTATGTAAACAATTTGTTTTACATAAAAATGAGCTTTGAATGAACTTTTTGTTACATATCAAACACCGGATTGATCTTTGAACAAATAAAAACAAAGTCTATTAAAATCCAAGAGTCGAAATATCGACTAGTCGTTCCAAGAGTCCAAATATCGACCAGTCGTTCCAAGAGTCCAAATATCGACCAATCATTCCAAGAGTCCAAATATCAATCAGTCATTCCAAGAGTCCAAATATCGACCAGTCGTTCCATCAGTCCAGTTCAGTCAATTTATTGACAAACCTACTTGATATATATTTATATACTTATATACTTTATTATAGCTTTATGTCATTTATATATAGTCATTTATATTGTTTATAGCTTTACGTCATTTAAATACAGTCATTTATATTATTATAGCTTTCAGTCATTTATAGCTTTCATATTTATACTTACTCCGCAATTATTATTTTTTATATATATCTACATCTTATATCTTAAACTTATATATCTTTCACACAATAACCGGTAACAGAGCCTTTTGTTGTGGTGATCAGATTTTTATATTTCCAACAATCGGTATCTGAGCTGATATAAAAAGAATAATTTCTCAACAAAGCTGAATTTGTAGCCTTAGATAAAGCAGCTGAAGAAGCAAAATTGCTTCGAGGATTTTTACAAGGTATTCCTTGGGTGACAAAACCTATCTCTGCAATTTGTCTTCATTGTGATAATATAGCGGCTATTACAAGAGCTAAGAATCAAATATATAATGGCAAATCAAGACATATCAAACGACGTCATAAATCCATTCGTGACTTGCTAAAAGATGGAGTTATTTCCATTGATTATGTAAAATCAAAGGAAAATAATGTTGATCCTTTGACAAAGGGCCTAAATCACGAGCAAGTTTTGTTTACATTGAGGGGAATGAGCTTAAAGTCAACACAATGAGTTATCACTTGGCGGCAACCTAACCTAGCAACATTGGAGATCCCATGGTCTAGTTTCCATAGGAAAACTAGTTGATGAAAACTCAAGATAAGTACACACAGGTAACAATGCTCGTTCTTATGATGATTTATATGTGTTTCAATAGATGTTTTTGGGCTGATTTTATCCTTAATGATGTTGATAGCTTACTAGTGGAAGCTTGTGGACTTTTCCAGATTAGCATCACCTATATGAGATTGATGTGCGGTCGCATTTATGAAGATAATTATGGCTACATCTTCTAAGGATCTTATGAAGTAGGATTTGTTCAAGACCGAAATGAACACAACTGTTGTAACATCCTAAATCATGTATGCTTTATGGACCCTAATCTTTGGGTGATTGTCAACTTTGGTCCCTAAAGGAAAAGAATGGATGACAAGTACGTGGGGGGTACTGGGGTGTACGCTCGGCGTACTCGTGCGCATATTGATCGTGGAGGATTGCCCGTTACGCGGGGCGTACCCGGCCCATACATGAAACCCTAATCTTTTGAGTGCCATCTATTTAAAGACCATTATGGCCTCTTTTCTGGCCACAATTTCCAGAGACTTAACCCCCAAAACCCTAAATCTTGTTCATATAGCAAGAGAGTGACTTATAGGCCTTGTTGGTGCATTCTTGGACTTTTGAGTGAAGAGAAAGCTTTAGGAAGAGGAGGAGTTAGAGCTCAAGCTTTTGGATCTGAGTTTAGCAATGGGGAAGACATCTTTTGGAGGTAAAAAGCTCCAAGCTTTCTCTCTTTTCTGTTTATGTTTTGAATGAGGATGTTTTAGGGTTTTTGTCCCCCAAGTTGATAACTTTATATGTTGACGATGTTGGATATAGTGTCTAAGTCTGTAACTATATTTGGTATGTACTTGACCCGACCCGGCATGGTCCATTTGGGTTGCATGGCATCATGCACTTGGATAGACTAAATGAGAGAAATAAGAAACTTATGGTTTATTAATATATTATAAGTTCTAATATATGAATAATAAGAATAATAATATTTAGTTAGTATTGATCAATAATTAATTTAGAATCAATTATGTGATCAAAAGAAGACTAATTAAATATATGGGTTGATTGTGTCATTCATCGATAACTTATATAGTGGGCCAAGGCTCCATGGATTATCAAGTTGGGTTAAATCCATAAGATGCTCCATGGATGCTCCATGGGGGTTACATAACCCATGGGTCATGGAAATGAAAGGTCATGACAATTAGGGTTTACATGGTGTAACCCTAATTGTAACATACTATATAAAGAAGCTATTATTCACCATTTTCGGCCACTAGAGTGAATCAAAGAGGGCTAGCCGAAAATCCAAGTGTTCTTATTCTCTTAGAGTTTATTCCAAGTGTACTTGGTGTTGTGTGAAGCATTTGAGGCATCACACTTGAGGTGCTAGGCTCACGAGGTTTCAAAGGAATCCAAGCTACAAAGAGATATGTAATTCTTACTAACTATTAGAATAAAAGATCCTCATGTATGCTAGATAGGATTATGAACCTTGGAAAATCATTTTGCATGTATCTTAGTCAAACATAGATCCAAGGTTTCTAGGGTTGCATGTACACCATAGGAGTGTTAGAATGCTCAAAACCCAACAATGGTATCAGAGTCTAGGCATGTATGTTTGATACTTGATGCTAAATAGCTGAAAAACGAACTTTTTTGTTCATTGCACGTATGAACTTGCCGAGTCCATGGGGGGACTCGACGAGTCCATGAAGAAATGCATGCTACTCGTCGAGTCTGTTCATGCACTCGACGAGTAGAGGCTGCAGTGTCTAGATTTTCGAGTTGTGCTGCTGGAAATAGACTAGAAACATTACCATAAACTGTTTTGATGTTTTAAAACTTGTTTTAGTTGGTGTAATGTTTATGCTAATCCATTTACAATGGCTATTATAAAAAATTACAAGTTTTATACAGGTTTTTTTATGATTCTTGAGATTCTTGATAATCATGTTCTTGAACTTATGAATTTAGATGATCATAGGAATTATTTGTAACCTCTGTGTTAGTTAATTCTTGATCATTATGTGTTTTAATGGAGTCCATAACTTGTCTTCAAGTTATGGAAAACCAAGAGTCACACTTGAATTAAAACCATTAAAAGAACACAAGAGTTATGAAAATGAAGAGTCTTCATTTTAATACTCTAATAAAATCATAAGTTATGAGAAATGAAAAGTTTTGAAAGTTTACAAAACTTGCCCTCAAGTTTTGGAACAAGTAAAGTCATAATTAAAACTTTAGTTCCAAACCTTAGAATTTTAAATATTAAAATTCAACCTTATACTTTATAATATTATAAGTGAATAATAATTATATATGTATAAGATAAAAGTTCTTTTACCATTAGTAGGCCTCATTCACGAAGCTGGTTTATAAGGGGGTATAAGGTTGTTGCCTATAAAATGGCAACTTAATGGGTGTCTATTCTCACCCACCGCTTCCTTGATCGGTGGAGGGTCGTTAGCCGAAAAGATAGAACAATGACTATAATTCTCATAATAAGTATTATGAATATACTAAAGTAACTAAACTTTTATTAATTCCCAATCTTAGTTACTTTAGGAAAATGTGAATAAGGTGCTAATCCATGAAATTACACTTTGCACTTTGATTAAGTCATTAGTGGAGCGTGTGTGGTTAACCAGCACACTAACTTGGACTTGTCAAGGTAGGCAAAGGGTGACTTAATGTTTATCATAGTATCGTTGGAGCGTGTGTGGTTAACCGACACTTCGATTGAGGGGTAATACATTAAGTGTACCAAGTAATTTGCATGGTTATTTCACACCTTGTTTTGTGATCCTCGGCATCCCAGTCACAAAAATTGAAGAGCACACTCGAGATTGAAACATGTCATTGAAAAGTTCAATGAATCTCAAAGAACCTAGGAATTTCTAAACCAATTAAAACCTAATAAAATTTATTCCGTTTTATGGTGGAAATTGGTGAATCGTCATTCACCTACCTTCAAATATTTTATAGCCTTAATATAGCATTTGGGTGCTTTATTAAGGACTATCCTAAAATCTAATCTAAAACTTATTCCTTCATTTCAGATGTCTTCTAATAACAATGTTTCTGGCTCAAACCCTACTGGTTCCTTCTCTCTCATGAACCTTTGTGGGAGAGTCATCTTTGATGAATCTAATTTTATGGATTGGATCAGAAACATCAGGATGGTCACTCGCTATGAGGACAAAGAATATGTCCTTGATAGGGAGCTGAAGGAGATTGATGAGTCAACTGCTACCCCAGAGGAGATTGCTGCATTTCAGGCACATGAAAGGGATGCTACCAAAGTAGCATGTATCATGACTGCCACAATGACAGCTGAGCTCCAAAAGTCCTATGAGGACTATTACCCTTTTGAGATGCACGTGGACTTGATGGAGCGATACCATCAAAGTGCTCGTCAAGAGAGGTATGAAATAATCTTCTCCATGATAACCACCCAAATAAAGGACAATGAGTCCCTCATGACCCACATGTAGAAAATGCAAAGATTTGTGGATCGCTTGAAGAAACTGAATGTTGACTTTCCTGAGGAGTTAGCAATAGATATTATTTTGCACTCCTTACCTTCATGTTATGATCAATTTATAATGACATACCACATGAATAAGGAAGAAGTTACACTTAGTAAACTTCAAGGACTCTTAAAGACTGCAAAAAGTAGTCTTAAGGCTAAGTTGGGTGTTCCTACTCCTCCTACTCCTACTGCGGCCAATGTCTTGGTAATCGGGCATGGAAAAGGAGAGAAAGAACCCTTCTAAGGGTACCAAAGGTAAGACCCTTGAAGGCTCATCTTCAAACAAAACCATGAAAGGTTTTGTTACTCCTTCTGCTAACCCTAATGAGACTGAATGCTTCTATTGCCATGAAAAGTCACACTGGAAGTGAAACTACCCTAAATACCAGCAAGATCTTAAGGATGGGAAAGTAAAACCCAATCATGCAGGTATATACACAATATTGTCTAATAACTCACCTCATTCTAAGTCTTGGGTCCTTGATACAGGATGTGGAATTCACATATGTTCCGATTTGCAGGGACTAAGAAGAAGTGAGGATTTGGAGCATGGAAAGATAAACCTAATCATGGCGAATAGGAAAGTTTCACCTGTCACCAAGATTGGAGTTTATTCCTTGTTACTAGTTAGTGGGTTTACATTAGACTTGAATAAATGTTGTTATTCACCTGAAATGGCAAGAAATGTTATTTCCTTTCATGCATTGTATAAACAAGGGTTCACCTATTTTGGTATTGATGCTTTCTATAATAGTGTTCTTTATTTTAAAGCATTACCTTGTGATGGTGTGTATGAAACTGTATCTATTGTAGATAACTTAGGAAATAATGTATTGTTTATCGATTCTTCCACTAGCTTAGATAAAGCATATTTATGGCATTTTCGTCTTGGACATGTAAGCAAGAAACGCATAGGCCAACTCCAAAAAGATGGAGTCTTGGAATCATTCGACCTAAAGTTGGATGATAGTTGTGAATCTTGTCTACTTGGAAAAATGACAAAGTCACCTTTTACTGGCACTTGTGCTAGGGGTGAAGGTTTGTTGGATCTCATACACACAGATGTGTGTTGACCCTTCAGAACCACCACTAGAGATGCTAATCGCTTCTATGTGAAATTTTTTGATGATTTTAGTAGATATGGATATGTCTACTTAATCAAACATAAGTCGGAAACCTTTGATAAATTCAAATAGTTTTGTTAGGCTGAAGTTTTATTTGATGTTGCGTCTTTTGGGCTCGTTAGATTAGCCTTGTATTCTCCGGTTTGGGCCTATCCAACCGAGAGCCTTTTATGTATTGTATATAAGTTAATGCTTGCATGCATATTAGGTTAACGATTCAGAGATTATCGAAATAGCGATTCATCTAGAGCATAACAGGTTTCTTTGATCGTTCTTGTAACCTACCAATCCTCTATAGTTGATGTTCTTAATCGAGCTCTTCTGAGGATTTTATTTAATCATTCGACACGTTTGACTCAAGTTGTTTTGTTCATGTTATTACGTCTTTGCTGTTTTATATTTATATACTTGTTCAAGATCTAATCGATCTTCATAGATTAAAAGTTGTTTTAATCCTATCAATTGGTATCAGAGCAGGAGGCTGTGTAATCGATACACATCTTTTCTGTGAAAAAGATTTCCATTAGGGTTTTCCGCAATCATCGATATTTATTGAGCCGTCATCTTAATTGACGTATCTTAGTATTTATTGTTTTGCCCTAATCTGCTTTATTACAAGTCTGATCTTTGAACATGTTTTACGATCATTATGGACGCAACGCAATCAAACCCTATTAATATTTCCAACAGCATTGGTTCGACGACAAAGATTCCAATCTTATACACCCATGACTATGAAGTATGGGCGCATCATTTTGAAGATTACGTGATTGGATCGGAGGACAGTGGTTATCTCATATGGGAAGCTATAATCAATGGACCATTCTCTCATTCTGCTACATCCAGAATCATCAAGACACAAAAAGAGTACAACGATCTGCTTAAGGACGTGAAGGATATTGCACAAGACGAGAAAGACAAATTCCAGTGTAATATTAAGGCGCTAAGGTTGATCAGATTCGCCCTTCAGTCAGACACATTCAGACTAGTCAGCTCATGTACTACGGCGAAGGAAGTATGGGATAGACTTCGCGAACTGTATTCCACAGACGAAGATCTTGAACATTCTATCCAGACCTTGCTTCTATCTGAGTTTGGAGAATTCAGGCAAGGGGCCGAAGAATCAGTGACCCAGACGTTTGCTCGCTTCAATCATCTTCTCAGCAAGATGATCAAACACGACATTGAAAGAAAGCTTATCGAACAGAAGGTTACTTTCTTGAACGGACTAAGGTCTGAATGGAGAGCAGTGGTTTCCACAGTCAAAGCCCATGAGCAGTTTAAATCATACTCTTTGGCGAAACTGGTGGGTATACTAAAGTCTCAAGAGAAGATTGTGGTACAAGAGAAGAACGTTGTTTCGAGTCTTGGTTCGTTGGCCCTTCTATCTAAAAGCAAAGCTGTGGTGGAGGATGAAGAGCTTAACTTGGAGGAATATGACCTCACGTATGAGGATTATGCCATGATGGTGTCCAATCCTAAGAGGTTCATAAAGAAGAGATTCCCCAGCAACAAAAACCGAAACTGGCAGGGGAGTTACAGTTCTGAAAAAGTGAACAATGAACCGAAAGCTGAGGAGCCCAAGAAGGAACCGAAGGCAGATGGCGATTCCGGAGTCAGCTGTTTCTACTGTGGTGGCAAAAACCACTATGCTAAGGACTGTGTTCTTAAGAAGATGGCTGAGAAGGACGATGGAAATGATGAGGAAGCCATGCTGCAGAAAAGATTGGATGAGTTGAGAAAGAAAAAGTCTACAGCTAACCCTTCTACTAATGCTTTTATTGTGCAGGGTTCGGTTAATGACGATGAGTTCGGTAGCACAGAAGTTTGGTCTACTGACTCAGAAGATGAAGAAGTGAGGAAGCCTACCCATGGAAAGGCGTATGTGGCTAAGGAGGAAAGTAGTGGAGGAAAATGCTTTATGGTGACTGACGTATCACAAATGAGGGGATACAACACCGATGGAGGAAGCGAAGGACCGAAGGTACAAGAGGATATGTGCTTTACGGCCAAACCACTCAACCAGCAGTTCAATGAGCTCGATGAACTGATAAAGAAGGTACAATCTGTTTTTATTTCATCTAAAGTACCACCATCCTCATATGAGAAAGAACTAAAAAATGTTAATACAAGAATTTCTCATTTAGATAGTAGCTTAACTCAAACTCGAGTCACCAATTCTAACCTGACTGATCAATTAAGCAGGGTGGCGTCGAAGAGTGAGGAGCGGCGAATGTGGATTGAGTTAAAAGAGTCGGAATTAGTTAAAGTCAAAGACGAAAACATTTATTTGCAGAGAGACAATTTAAAATTGTTAAAACAATGAAATGTTTTTTGTTTAATTGCTAAACGCTTATATTCCAATATTACTCAACTCCACTTAGACTGTGAAATAGGCCAAAAGATCCATCGCATGATTTTGCCCTTCCTAGAGTTTAAGGAGGATGAAATCGATGCCGAAGCCTACAATTGTGAGAGTGTGATATCGTCTGATGATGTCAATCCAACCTATATGTATGGACTGGACAAAATTGAGTCCTTCATCAAATCCAAAGACCACAAGGACATGCTCAAAAATCTTTTGGACGAAAATGACAGACTTAAACTGAGAACCGAAACCATGCAAAAATTTGACTCTCTAAACGTCAACGTAAGCTCAGAAAATAAAATCGATGTTGAAAATGCATCTGAGCTCAACGAGGACGAAAATATGAGTGAAATTTCTGTAGAGGATACGGTTGACTGCTCAGAATTTGTCAAAAGCGAAACTGAAAACCACAAAAATCTTATTTCTGAAAATTCTGTGGAATTCGCTAGATTGTCCCAACAAAAGTCCCCGAAATTAGTAGAAAAAGCAGTGGTCTATCAAAAGGTCAGGACAACTCCAAATCAAGTATACAAAGTTACTGGAGTAACCGAACATCAAACAGCCGAGCTCACAAATATTGTAAACGAAGACAATGTTGATGGCTGTGATGAGTACTTCTGGGAAGCTCCAATAGATAATGGAAACGAAACTGTTGGCTTATCTGAAAGAACCTCCTGGATGAGAAAAGGAAGATACATACCTGAACCTTTGAATAAGCCTGATAATTTCAGTGAACCAAGCACCAGTGGTACGAAAGATATTCCTCAAGAGGATGATCGTTCAGCAAAAGAAGACATTCCCTCTACTCCATCAGCTCAAAGTGAAACTTCATCAGATATTCCTTCCACTTCCTCAGTGCAAACTGAATCTTCTTCAGAAATTCCCTCTGTTCCCTCGGCTCAAAGTAAAACGCCTGAAGTTCAAAAGGAACCAGCCAAGGTGACAACAAAAACGAAAGCGAACGTTCATCATCAACCTAAGCAGATGAGGGATAAGAAGATAGAAAGGAACTTAAGATACAGGAAAAATATTTCTGAGAGGAAACAATTCTGGCACTCCCAGAATGCATACTATTCACACAAAGACAAGAATCTGAAGTATGAAAACAATCCTGTAAGAAAGCCTGAAAATTCCATCAACCGAAAGTAAAGATTCAGTTCACAAGAAGATACCAACCGAAGGCAAAGGTTCGGTTCTGAAAAGGACATCAACCGAAAGCCAAGGTTCGGTTCACAAGAAGATACCAACCGAAGGCAAAGGTTCGATTCTGAAAAGGACTTCAACCGAAACCAAAGGTTCGGTTCCAAGAACAACTCCAACCGAACGCAGAGGAGAACAAGACTCTAAGGTCAGTCCCTCCAATGATCAAAAGCAAAAGAGTCACCCAGAGTCACCAACCAGGAAGTCCTCTCCATTCAAAACCTCTAATTCTAACTCTTCTCATTCTTCCACTTCTACCAATTCATCTTCATCTTGTTCTAAATCTAATCCCGCTTCTCCTCAAAAACCTCATTCATCAGCTGAACAGAAGGGAAAGCAGAAGGTCGATGAATCTAAACCAGAGTCCAAAACGAACACAACCAATCCTAACAAAATAAAAGTTTTTACCATTAAAAAGAAAGATGAAACAACTCTAATAAAACGAACATATCTAGTTGACATCTCTCTTACTATCCCCGTTCCCATGAAAAGCTCACATGGACCCAAGAAACTTTGGGTTCCTAAATCTGCTTAATTTTTGTAGGTTATAAGTGACGAGCAGTTTGACGAAGAATGGTACATCGATAGTGGCTGCTCGCGTCACATGACAGGGAGGAAAGAGGAGCTCAGGGAATACAGATCTCTTGCAAATGGTGGCAACGTTAAGTTTGGAAATAACTCTTTCGGCACCATAAAGGGATACGGGATGATAACGAATGGAGACTTTACAATAAGGAAGGTGGCTTATGTGGAAGGACTCCAACACAACCTCATCAGTGTATCTCAGCTTGTTGGAGGTACAGGTCTCAAAGTCTCATTCGATGATGAAGGTTCTGAAATCATAGAGAAAAAGACAAAGAAAGTGATTCTAAAGTCAGAGCGAAAGGGTGAAATGTTTCCTCTGAACATGAAACCCATCAAAGGAAACCCAGCCATTTGTTTGTTATCAAAAGCTCAATCCGACGAAAGCTGGTTGTGTCACAGAAGACTCTCTCATCTCAATTTCAAAGATATCAACCGGCTTGTCACTGGAGGTCATGTTAGGGGTCTTCCATTGCTCAAGTTCGACAGAGAGCATTTGTGTGCTTCCTTACCACTTTATTTTTGGGCTGATGCTATTTCTGCTGCTTGTTATACACAGAACAGGTCCTATCTCAATAAGCGATTCACGCTCACACCATATGAGATAATAAATAACAGAAAACCCAACGTGAAATTTTTCCATGTGTTTGGCTCAAGGTGTTTCATCTTTCTGGGTTACTCACTCACATCCAAGGCGTACAGGGTCCTAAACAAACGTTCAAGAAGAATTGAAGAGACATACTATGTGACCTTTGACGATAGCTATGTCAAGAAGCTACAGGCCATAGAAGACACTGCCGGGGAAATCTTTCCTCAAACTGGCCAAGTCACAGTCTCGATCGCCAATTTATACGAGAAGTTTGTGGAACTATTTGACGAACCGGAAAAAGCTTCTCTCTCAGAAGCAAATGCAGCTGACAACAAAGTTGATCATATGAAGCAGATTGTCGAAGATGCTACAAGAAGAATGCATGAAGGAGAATCGCCCACTGATGAATCTCCATCCGTTAATGCTTCAGTAGAGGGGGAGCCAAGTTCTCATGTCGAGGGGGAGCCAAGCTCACAAGTCCATGGGGAGCCTTGCTCTACAGCTTCAACCGAAGGTGCTTCTCCAACCGAAGATACCCCTCCAAACGAAGGTGCTTCAACGCCTGAAATTCCAGCACAACAAGAAACCCCTGAACCTCATGTTTCTCAAGACTCATCAATTGAGGGGGAGCATGATGATATGACGCTTGATTTCGATAGCCAATCTGATCCAGAAGAAATGGTAGACGCTGAACTAGACCCAACCTTTGATCCGAATTATCCTCCTCTTACCAAATGGACCAGAGATCATCCTATCTCACAGGTAGTTGGTGATGTTTCTGAAAAAGTTCTAACCCGATCTCAACTGAAGGCAAAACAGACATCCTTATTCTCAAAGGTTGAGTTTTGTATGTTTAACTCTTTTGTATCAAAAGTTGAACCGAAGACAGTGAACACTGCCCTCGATCACTCTGATTGGGTTCAAGCAATGCAAGATGAACTGAACGAGTTTGAAAGGAACAAAGTCTGGCGCCTCATTCCAACTCCTCCGGATGCTTCGGTTATTGGTCTCAAATGGGTTTTTAGGAACAAAATGGATAAGGAAGGTAATGTTATAAGGAACAAGGCTCGTCTGGTGGTCAAACGATACTGTCAGGAGGAAGGGATAGATTATGAAGAGACGTTCGCTCCAGTAGCTAGGCAAGAATCTGTTCGAATATTTCTAGCCTATGCTGCTCACAAAAACTTTGAGGTTTTCCAAATGGACGTTAAATGTGCATTTCTCAATGGAGAACTCGAAGAAACTGTGTATGTGGAGCAACCTCCTGGGTTCGTGAACGAAAAGTATCCAAATCATTGCTATATTCTGGATAAAGCTGTGTACGGCCTCAAACAAGCTCCGAGAGCCTGGTATGAAACGCTTACAAAATTTTTAAAGATGTCTAAATTTAAACAAGGTTCGGTTGACCCAACCTTCTTTCGCAAAAAGGAAGGTAACCACCTTATGATAGTTCAAATTTATGTCGATGACATCATCTTTGGCTCTACGAATCCCAGCTTAACAGCTGAATTCAGAAAGTTGATGGAGACTAAGTTTGAAATGAGCTCAATGGGTCCTATTAATTTTTTCCTTGGTTTAAATATAAGACAGGGACCCGAAGGCATCTTTATCAATCAGGAAGCTTACACGAAGACTCTCCTAGCGAAGTTTGGAATGATGGGAGACTCAAAAGTAAAAGTCCCAATGGCATTCGGCACCAAGCTCACCCCTTCACTAGATAAACCGGCTGTCGATATCACGCTCTATCGTCAAATGATAGGCTCACTGATGTATTTAACTGCTAGCATGCCTGACATCATGTTTTCTGTGTGTTATTGTGCTCGATTTCAGGCTAACCCACGCGAACCCCATATGCTGGCAGTAAAGAACATCCTACGCTATCTCAAGCGATCCACCTCCTTAGGTCTATGGTATCCATCCAATTCAGGCTTCTTCGTTCAAGCCTATTCTGATGCTGACCTTGGAGGATGTGGACTCGACCGCAAAAACACAACTAGTGGCTGTCAATTTCTTGATGGGAAGTTGGTCAGCTGGCAATCCAAGAAACAAACGTGTGTGTCGCTGTCTACTGCCGAAGCGGAATACATTGCCGCTGCATCCTGCACATCCCAAGTGATTTGGATCCAGAGTCAACTTCGCGACTATGGACTCAATATGAAGAAGATCCCACTATATTGTGACTCTGAAAGTGCAATTAGGATCTGTCATAACCCAGTGCAACACTCTAAAACCAAACACATAGCACTGAGGTATCACTTCATCAAAGATCATGTGGAAGATGGAAATGTCGAAGTTCACTTTGTAAGAACCACTGATCAACTGGCTGACGTCTTTACCAAAGCTCTTCCTGAAGCATCATTCAATAAAATATTGCAAGGGCTAGGTATGATGGAATCAGAGTCAGTACCTCACACTACCTCTCAATCGCAAACGTAAGAAGCGAAATCAACCGAACGTTCGGGATCGGTTCAATCATCTGACTCGCTCATTACTTCAAAGGTAGTTTTTATGAGTTGTATATTTTCTTTGTATAAAATTTGTTTTTCTTTGTGTAAAATGTTTTTCCAAATTGCATATCTAAACTCCTTGGTTTCTTAAGATTTTTCAAAACCGAAACCTCCAGAAGGTTCGGGTTCGGTTTTCCAAAATTTTCCTGAACCGAAACCAACCGAAGGTTCGAGTTCGGTTTTTCAAAATTTTCCTGAACCGAAACCAACCGAAGGTTCGGGTTCGGTTTTTCAACTTTTTCCCAACCAAACGTTCGGGTTCGGTTTTTCATTTTTGTTTCTCAAAGTTTTTTTTTTCGTATTTTTTTTACTTTTAACTCTTTATATTTTTTTAAGTTTTTTTTATCTTCTTTTTATTTTTATTAAAATAGCAAAACTCCAAAAATATTTTTTTGTGTGTGATTATTTGTCTATGGGGATATATTTGATGACTTTCTTAAGTGTCCCTAGAAGCATGTTGTTGTATGTGTCCCAAGCCTCATAAGATTTTGAATAATAGCCTTCATGACCTGGTATACACAAACCTTGTCTTCCCAATAAGGCTAACATATTTATTCTAATCGTGAGCTACCTCACTCTTCTCTCACATGAGCTAAGAAATTCCTGCTTGGTCCTTATGTTCGCAGCAGAGGTACTATGTTTCCTTACACCATTCCCATTACACTTCTCCATTACATTCGTTCCATCATCGTAACCCTTGAGACTCTCAGCAACTACTACTGAGGTTTATGGTTACACAACATCTGTGTTCATGATCTTAGTTTCGTGCCACTATGAGCTAAGTGAAACCCAAAAATCAACACCAACGAATTGACGGTGACAAATTAATTTGATCAAGATTTCACCAATGAATTAACGACTGTACCCTTATAAAATCTCAAATTTTCTTTTGCGTGATTCCTATGAAATTGTTTCACACCATAACATTTCTTCCCAAGGAATCCAATTTTAATTTTTTTTCTGAGGTTTTATATTATTCCTAAGCCAATATAAAATACATTCCTACCTACTTGTTCAACAGACTACACCGGTCTCACAAGTACTTTGTTCACTTTCTTTCTTATTTCAAGATTAGAATTGATGAATCAAAGCGAAACCACCCCTATTTAGCCTTATTAAAAGAAGCCTTTCAACATTTATTAATAAATGTTTGATCGTAATTCAACGGGATTCCACATTAACACTTTGAGGTCTCTCTTGATCTTGAAGGAAGAGATTCGTGCCCGGGATCATTAGTTTCGTGTCATTATTGACATCACATAATATCCTAAAAAGAGTTGCTTTATTTCCTTTTCTTTTACACTCTTTGCACGAAAATCTTTGATTTTCCCTATTTCCGTTGCTAATTATCTACAGGCTGGATTTTACTTTCGTGGTTAATTATGGAGCTGTGGTCAGCAATAATCCACATGGGCGTTTAATTCAAAAAGATGCCGTTTGAAAAGGGATAAGACGAAAAGGTTGCTGACGCGGCGGGAGTTCAAAGGATAGAAATTCAAACGACGGTAAAAGACAGGCGCGTGTGAATTTGAAACGGCCGCGCTTTTACTGACACTTATGGACGCGTGTGCGAAATTCAAGCGTCATATCTCTGGTAATTAATGGCGCGTGCGGATTTGAAGCGATTTTCTTCTGAAACGACGCTTGTTGGGTAGCATGATCCTAGGATTCTGACAATCTCTCTCCTACGTGATCATCGCATAGAAGATATGAAACGATATTTCTCTCTCCAGTCTCTCACTATAAAAGGCAGTCCACAAAACCTTTTACCTCTTTACTGCCTCCGAAATTTCTCAAGAGCAAAAACCTCCAGAGCACTTCACTGTTCATCTTCTTCTCCAACCTGCAACAATGGCTGACTCTTCTTCCATCCATGCTACTTCTCAGATTCTTCCAATCCGTCCTCAGCAATGCCTGGTGATTGATCTCAACCCTCTGGCGTATGATTCCTATATGTCGCCGGTCATAGAGTGCCTCAAGTACTCTCAGTTTGCTCCTGCACTGTCAAGGATTGAAACGGTGCCAATGGTGGCCTTATCTCAGGTCTACGCAACGGCTTACTACGACAAGGCCGTCAACAGGGTATTCTTCGAAGTGGCAGAACACAAGACTTCGATTTCTCGCCCCCGATTCTGCACTATGTTAGGGTTTGTTGCTGACCCGTCGCGAGTTCACCCGGAGACGATTCCGGTTGGTATGCTGTACAACATGTTTTACAACATGGGCTACACAGAGGTTCTTACCTCCGTCGCAAAGTTTAAGAAGTCCTGCCTACCGCCCCTGTGGAATGGGTTATTTACAGTTCTCTTCAAGGGTCTGTCAGAGAGGAGCTCAGGATCTGATGGTGCAAGTCGTCTTTTCCTTTTGATCATGTATGGGGTATACAATGGGATAAACCTGGACTATGGGTTTGTCCTTTGGCAACAACTGATTCAGAGCCTCTCTTCCTCTTCCCGACACTCCGAGGTGTCGCTGGCCCGGTTCTGGATTCTGATCACAAGATGGGCCATGGACAAGTTTAACGTTCCAACAGCCGACGGTGCACCGATGTCTTCTATTGGTACGTTTCATACCAAGAAGATCATCGTATCCGATGCATCCAAATTCTCCTTCATTGGCTCTATCCCGGAGTCGATGTATGCCGATGTGCCCGCTGATAGCAGACTGATCAGAACGATCAAGGAGTTTCGCCCAACTGGTCCGAGGGAACTGACACCGGACATGCTGCGGTCGATTCATGATGCCGACAAACCGGTGGCCAGGGGTAAAAAGGGTGACAAGGGGAAGCAAGTGTCCACAGCTCCAAAGGGACCTTCTCCCAAGAAGCGAAAACAACCGAAGGCTGCTCCGTCCCCACAGCCGAAAAGGAGGAAAACCCAACCGAAGCGAAAGCTCCTTATTCCCTCCTCTTCGAGCGAATCCGAAGGTGGGAGTTCGGACTCTGAAGGATCACAAGGAGATGAATCTCCTCAACGAGGCAACACACCACCTCGGTCCCCAACCCCAGAGATGGAACTTCATCAATCCCCAATTCCTTCACCTCCACCAACAATTCCTATTTCCATTCCCACCATAAACCCCACTATTCCCCCAACCTCTATCCCTATACCTCCACCCATATTCACCACATCAACCGAAACACCACCAATTACCGAAACCCCTCCAGTAACCGAACCTTCACAAACCGAACCTGCCCATACACAACCCCCACCCGAAACTAACCCCCCACCTACTCAACCTGAACCAACCAAACCAATAACACCCCCAGCTTCACCACCACCTCAATCTCCAGAAGACGCCTCCGATGGCGATGATCAATACCTTGGTGGTGATCACATGAACTTTGACTCGGTCTACTATAGTCCGTTTCAAGTTCAGAGTGATGAGGAGGATGATGCTCCAGTGACAAAGAAGCATCTTCGTGATCTTAACGAGAAGGTTGATCAACTTCTCGCCTCCTCTTCCAACCAGCAGTCATCTTTGTCTGAAGCTGCCCTTCAGAAGATCGTTGATGCCTTCTCCAGGGCTCAATATGATTCAGTGGCCTCAGCAACTGCTGCGATAGACGCCTCCACCCGAGCCTGTGAGGCTGCGACCGAAAAAGTCGATAAACTATTCTCCGACGCTACTGTCCTGTTAAAATCTTTGCAGGAAAGCGCCGACGCCACAAAGACAACTCTGGAACCGATTGTTCAGCAATTGGCTAAGTTCGTCTCGACGGAGTTGACTTCGTTCGCTACCCTCAGACAAAATCTTAGCGACGACAACTCGGCACTCCGTGCCTCCATCGATGCCCGCCTGGCAAAGCTACAAGAGGATCTTGCGGCTGAGAACTCTCTGATGGACGTTTTGGCGAGTAAAACCATTGCCCTAAGGGTCAAGAGCATGCAGCTTTCCAACTCTCAAGAACAATTGGAAGCTCTTCGATCCGAGAGGGAAGTCATAAATACGTGTGTTTCGGATGTCCACGCCGCTCTATCAAACATCCTGGAAGCACACGACCCCATCCTTAATCATTCGGTGAGGCGTACCCTCGCTGAAAAGCTCTCCCCGGCCATGGACCTTTTAAGGAAGATTGAAGGCCTAACGAGTTTCGTGTCCATTCCGAAACAAGGGGGAGATGAAAAGAAAGGATCGAAACCACCTTCTTCCTCCAAAGCTACTCACACAACCGAACCACCCCCAACTGGTCATGCCTCGGGTTCGGGTGTGAAGAACAAGGGTAAAAACACAGCTGAGGGAGATGGAGATGACAATGAAGATGAAGATGAAGACAAGGAGACCATTGCTGACATGTTAAAAAGAAAGAACAGTCGCAATGCTGAAGACGATGCCAGTCGTGTGGCGCGTGAGGCTGAAGAAGTCGAACGAAAGCAAAAAGAAGCCCACGATCTCCTTGAGAGCCGAAAGTTGCTCTTCCCTGCCTGGACCAGGGATCGCATGATAAAAGAGGCTATAGAGACTCCAAGCATTCTATGGCTCGAGTCGGTGATATCGTTCGACTGCAACAACACTATCGATTCGCAGTTCGATATGTCGTTAACTCGAAAGGCGTTCATTTTCCACGTCTTCTCTAACATTTTTGAAGTCCCGCATCCGAACGATGAGCTTGACAGGGAGTTCATTGACTTCTACCTGGAGGCCGCTCGCCCTCAATACCTCACATGGAGCGCCCAGAAGATTGTTAATGTTCGGGTGCTGAAGCCTTTTGCCGTGGGGAGATTTACAAATGTCAAGTTCAAGCTTATCCGAGGATCTGCAAGAACTGCTCACATCATCACCCTGGCGGATCTGCCAAATCTGAATCCTCATGACTGGATAGTCTTGTACAATATCCTGCTGACAAATGAAGCCGAATATGGTCCCATCTTAGACCATGTCAAAAGGATGTTGGCTTGCTACATCAGGGAGGTTGCCCAAATGGATCAGGAGGTCGCCACTGTTTTCAAGAAGAAACCGAAAGTAGCACCAGTAGGATCGGCCAGTGATCTTAACGCAATGCAAATGGGTAAGATAGATCCGAGGCGAAACGCAGTGATGTTCACCAGAGCCGAAGGACAGAAATGTCTCTTTGCTTTAGCAGACAAACACCTTTACACCACGACTTGCTTGGAACACGTCTTGACGATTATCAAGCGGTGTAAGGATAATTCGGCTGATGACATCAAGTACTTCAATGATATGATCAATTGGTACATTCGGTTTAGACAGACCATCCTTTCCATAACCAAGTGTCTGTTTAGCACCGTGAAAAAGAAGGTACCAACTTCAGCTGTCGGCCCAAGTAAAAAGTGAAGGTCTCGCTCCAAATTGACGCAAAGGGGGAGATTGTTGGGCTGAAGTTTTATTTGATGTTGCGTCTTTTGGGCTCGTTAGATTAGCCTTGTATTCTCCGGTTTGGGCCTGTCCAACTGAGAGCCTTTTATGTATTGTATATAAGTTAATGCTTGCATGCATATTAGGTTAACGATTCAGAGATTATCGAAATAGCGATTCATCTAGAGCATAACAGGTTTCTTTGATCGTTCTTGTAACCTACCAATCCTCTACAGTTGATGTTCTTAATCGAGCTCTTCTGAGGATTTTATTTAATCATTCGACACGTTTGATTCAAGCTGTTTTGTTCATGTTATTACGTCTTTGCTGTTTTATATTTATATACTTGTTCAAGATCTAATCGATCTTCATAGATTAAAAGTTGTTTTAATCCTATCAATTTTAAGCAAGAAGTGGAGAATCAGTTGCGCTGGAACATTAAGATGATTCGATCCGATCGAGGTGGTGAGTATCTTAGTACCCAGTTCCTTGACTATCTTAACGAATGTGGGATAGTCTCACAATTGACATCCCCCAGAACACCACAGTTGAATGGTGTAGCTGAGAGGCGCAATCAAACCTTGTTGGACATGGTTTGTTCCATGATGATTCGAGTTTTGCTACCAATCTCATTTTGGGGGTATGCCTTAGAGACTGTCGCCCATATCCTTAACCTAGTCCCTACAAAGAAGGTTGCCAAAACACCTCACGAGATGTGGACTGGAAAAGTTCCAAATCTAGACCACATCAAGGTTTGGGGTTGTGAGGCTTTCGTGAGACGCGAGACTCACGACAAGCTTGAACCTCGAAGTGAGAGGTGTATTTTCATCGGCCACCCACATAAATCTTTTGGTTATATCTTCTACAGACCCAGTGACAATGTGGTCTTTGTAGCAAGAAGAGGAGTCTTTTGAGAGAGAGAGAGAACTCATAAGCCAAGGAGACAGTGGGAGGCAAGTTGAACTTGAAGAAATTCAAGAGTCAAGCGGTGAAGGAACCTCAAACACTAGCCCTCAACCTGAGGAGGAAACTCCTGTTGAGCCGATTGAAGAGTCCATACCTCTGAGGCGTTCCACCAAAGCTAGGAATGCACCTGAGCATTATTACAGTTTCCATATTACTGCAGAAGGTGATACCCTTATCAGTGATAATACACTGATAAATCTAGAGGAGCCTAATAGCTACACGAAGTCATGGAAGGCCCTGAGTCTGCTAAATGGAAAGAGGCTATTGATAGCGAGATACAATCCATGTATGGCAATCAAGTTTGGAACTTGGTTGACAATGTACCAGGTCATAAGATAGTAGAGTGCAAATGGATCTTCAAGAAGAAGACTGACATGGATGGTAATGTACACACTTATAAGGCACGACTGGTTGCAAAGGGTTATTCACAAACTCCGGGAGTTGATTATGATGAGACCTTTGCACCAGTGGCCAAGATTAAATCTATTAGGGTTCTGTTAGCCGTTGCTGTATTTCATGACTATGAAATACGGCAAATAGATGTCAAAACTGCTTTCCTTAATGGAAAGCTGGCTGAGGATGTTTACATGGTTCAACCAGAGGGTTTCGTAAGTATAGAATACCCTAATAGGGTGTGTAAGCTTGAAAAATCCATATATGGATTGAAACAAGAAACTCGTAGATGGAATCTTTGGTTCGATGAGAAAGTCAAAGAGTTTGGCTTTTCGAGATGTGAAGATGAATCTTGTATATATGTCAAGGCTAGTGGGAGTATAGTTAGCTTTTTGGTACTGTATGTGGATAACATACTGCTCATAGGAAATAACATCCCAACCTTACAGGAAGTGAAATCCTGGCATAGGAAGTGTTTCGCTATGAAAGACCTAGGAGAAGCTGCCTATATCCTCGGGATAAAGATTTTGAAAAACAAGAGTAAAAGACTAATTGGACTTAGTCAGAGTACCTACTTGGAAAAAGTGCTGAAGAGGTTCAATATGGAAAATTCCAAGAAATGGGATTTACATATTCAGTGTAATGCCAGACTGAGTAAAACTCAGAGCCCGAGTACAGATGAAGAGATAGCTGAGATGAATCGAGTCCCATATACTTTCACTGTAGGCTTGATCATGTATGTTATGACTTGTACTCGTCCTGATGTTGCTTTTGCTTTAAGCATGGTTAGCAGATATCAGAGTAATCCTGGCAAGGCTCACTGGACTGCAGTAAAGAATATTCTCAAGTACCTGCGAAGGACTAAGGACTGGGTCCTTACCCTTGGTGGGAGTGATGACTTGAAAGTAGCAGGGTATGGTGATGCTAGCTTTCAGACTGATAGGGATAATTTCCGCTCTCAGTCGGGATGGCTCTTTACCCTAAATGGAGGGGCAATTAATTGGAAAAGTTCCAAGCAAGATACAACGGCTGATTCCACTTATGAATCAGAGTATATAGCAGCAAGTGAAGCAGCAAAGGAGGCTATATGACTAAGGAACTTCATCGGAGACCTTGGAGTTGTACCAGCTATTAAGGAGCCCATGGAAATTTTCTGTGATAGTGAAAATGCAGTTGCCTTAGAAAAGGAACCAAGGGATCACGGGAGATCCAGGCACATTGACAAAATATATCATTTCATCAGACATCGAATAGAAGAAGGAATCCTCGTGGCAAATAGGGTATCATGAGATGAGAACCCGGCAGATCCCCTCACGAAGGGACTGAGTTGGGTTAAGCATCTTCAGCATGCTATGAGCATAGGGCTAAGAGATGATATTAGTTTTTAGAAGTTAGATAATTTTGAAATATGTAAAATGTAATTGACATTTGATGATAAATAAAAGTTGTTATTTATGAGTAAAGTGTTGCTATCTCTTGTTAATCATTTACTAGTATTTCTTTTGCATGTTTTGACTTCCAGAATAATTATGTTATGGTATATATCATATTATTCAAATTCTCCACAGTCAATCATATGTTGGAAGTACATATGAATCAAGATTGTCATGGGTTGGTTTGTAGAGGTCCAAGATGTTGGAAAAAAGGGGCTACAACACTCATGAGTGCTCATAAGTTTTGACTATTGGATTCAACCCACGCTCACTGATATCACTTCATGGAATTTATCTTGAGTTATCGTGAGACGGTAATATCATATAAGTCTTCAAACATAGACGTATGATTTGTTACCTATGAGTTGGTTATGCATTGATTGTACGAAAACGCATTGGTAACTCGATGCTATAAAACGTACCTTTGTGTGTAATTCAACAAGTAGTAGAGCAAACATATGAGTCGAAGTTTATCTGTTCCTTCTTGGATTAGAAGCGATATCTGGGCCCCTCAATGATTTTGTTTTGACCCATGTATCGGGCCCGGTCATAACTAAATTGATGTGTTCAATTAAGTTCTATGTCAAACAAATCGGAAATCGGGAAACAACTGCTAGACAATAGAAAGACATTGTTCCATGCGTTTGTCCGAATGATATCTAGAACAGAGGATTATATGATCACTTATCTAAAATGGCCACCATCATCTTCTCAGTTCCGAGAGACCTTGAAAGAGCTACGATTGCTGATCGGTTCCTGAAGTCATACTTGCAACTATAGTTATTAGACTTATCCAAGTGGGAGACTGTTGGATATAGTATCTAAGTCCATAACTATATTTGGTATGTACTTGACCCGACCCGGCATGGTCCATTTGGGTTGCATGGCATCATGCACTCGGATAGACTAAATGAGAGAAATAAGACACTTATGGTTTATTAATATATTATAAGTTCTAATATATTAATAATAACAATAATAATATTTAGTTAGTATTGATCAATAATTAATTTAGAATCAATTATGTGATCAAAAGAAGACTAATTAAATATATGGGTTGATTGTGTCAATCATCCAAAACTTATATAGTGGGCCAAGGCTTCATGGATTATCAAGTTGGGTTAAATCCATAAGATGCTCCATGGGGGTTACATAACCCATGGGTCATGGAAATGAAAGGTCGTGACAATTAGGGTTTACATGGTGTAACCCTAATTGTAACATATTATATAAAGAAGCTATTATTCACCATTTTCGGCCACTAGAGTGAATCAAAGAGGCCTAGCTGAAAATCCAAGTGTTCTTATTCTCTTAGAGTTTATTCCAAGTGTACTTGGTGTTGTGTGAAGCATTTGAGGCATCACAGTTGAGGTGCTAGGCTCACAAGGTTTCAAAGGAATCCAAGCTACAAAGAGGTATGTAATTCTTACTAACTATTAGAATAAAAGATCCCCATGTATGCAAGATAGGATTATGAACGTTGGAAAATCATTTTGCATGTATCTTAGTCAAACATAGATCCAAGGTTTCTAGGGTTGCATGTACACCATAGGAGTGTTAGAATGCTCAAAACCTAACAGATGAGCTGCTAGAACCCGAGATCTCTCCCATGTTAGCTTATTAGGGGTTGCTAAGTCACAAAAATCCAGTCTTTGTAACTAAGAGCTGACCATGCTTGAGTTATGAGCTTTAAAATGTTGGAAATGAAGTAATTTGGGTGTTGGTGACTTTTACAGCCATGCACAGGCTTAAAGTCACCGACTTTATGGAATAAGAGGCTTAGGGGCAGTGAGATCTAAAAGTTGGACGTGTGTCTTAATCGTTCAAGACTCAAAATCTAAAGGAGTATGAAACTGGGATTTACACGGGGTGCAATCCCAGTACGCGCAGCGTAGGGGCCGCGTTCTCCGATTCTGTGAAGTCGTCGGGTACGCCCAACGTACAGATTTGGTACGCGCAGCGTAACCCGGAGAGTTGACTTTTGTTGACTTTTAGGGTTTACCCAATGATTGGATCTTTGAGCCATAAGAGGGGTAAAATGGTCTTTTACCCTTCTGAGAGAACTTAGAAAGGGATTAGTCTAGCCTTTGAGAGTTGTATTGATTAGATTAATTATTTCTTATGATTAGGCGGAGGCTAGACCAGTATTACCGAGTTACCCGAGGTGAGTCTTCTCACTGTACTTTACCTAGAGTGGTAATTAGAGTTATGTGACAGAGTACCTTGTATGCTTTTGTGTGATGTGATTTCTATGTGATTTGTGCTATGTGTGATTCAGAGTTTACAGAGTTAGGGCCGGAAGGTCCACAGAGTTAGGACCAGAGGGTCCACAGGGTTATGGAACTGGAGGGTCCCACTGAGACGCACTAACCAGAGGGTCATACAGAGTTATAGCCTCGAGTGGCTAATATGTGTTGTATGTGGTACTTTAGGGAACTCACTAAACATTTAAGCTTACCGTGTTATGTGTTATGTGTTTCAGGTACCAGTGACGATCACGGGAAGGTACCGGCATGATCCGTACACACAGACTGAGGCTTTTATTTGTTATCTTGGGATATGTTTTGTTTGATAACAATTGTTGAACATGAGATTTGAGAATGTTTAAATGATAACTATATTGTTTGAAAAATGAAAAAATTGTTTTGAAAATTTACGTCATTACAAGTTGGTATCAGAGCCTTGGTTTGAGGGACTCGGATGCACCTTCGGGCGTATCTGAAATCAAACTAACGATTTGAGAAATTTTTCACAATAAAGCAAATTTTTCTAAAAGAGTAAAAGGTTTTGAAATGAGCATAACAGAGTAGTGTGTACGATCAGCCAGCGCCCGAACGGTGATTTCCCAAAATACCCTTACATTATGTGTTATAACATAGGATATGATATGTTATACATGCTAGACTAGGCTAGGTATTCATATTAGGACTAGAGTGGCCTGATTTGTGATGCCTTAGCCTAGGAGATTACTGCTACTAGGAGATGCTTGAGAGTGAGTAGGTAGCAGCGAGGAGCTTACGATCAGTCTGCTGGAGAGTAGCTTATGCATAGCAAGATTAGAGTACTTGTGATCTGGGATCCTAGGAGGAGGACTTAGGGTGAGTACTAATGCGGTGTGGAAGGTAGTATAGGGCCCGTACTACTGAAGACACTGGATCAGTGCGCAGTCCAAGTAAGAATCCTTAGGGTACAAGGGAGAAAGTAGGGTTGAGTTATCGAGTGCGAGTACACTCGAGCGAGTCTCTGATATTTTTGTGTTGTATTTCAGAGACATCATGGTGAGTACGTGCGACACTCCAGAGAGCAGCAGTGTCAGCGATGAGGAGATCTACAGGATGATTCATGAGGAGGTGGTTGCGGCCATACGAGCTGAGATACCTGAGATGTTTGGGTCTATCAAGACCACGTTGATCGAGACTTTTGATGAGTGGTACGCTGCTCTTACTGATGCTATTGTTGCTGCGGCCACCACAGCTGTCGCTGCTGCCAGGCCACAGGGAGGTGACTTGTTGTTGTACCGAGAGTTCAGCAACACGAAGCCACCAGAGTTCGATGGGACACAGGATCCGATAGCCGCGATGAGGTGGATTTCTGACATTTAGGGGTTCTACTACACATGTTCATGTCCGGAGCATCTAAGGGTATGGTTTGCGCTGAACCAGCTTTGCTTAGGAGCGAAGGACTGGTGGAATTTTGTGACAACACACTTCACTTCTGCAAAGCTTGTTGAGGTGACCTGGGAGAAGTTCACCGCCATGTTTCGTGATGAGTACGTTCCCCGGTGGAAAGGGAACGGTTGGCCCAGGAGTTCATGTCCCTCAAGCAGGGAACTGAGTCTGTTACTGTGATCACCAGGATGTTTCACGAGAGGGTGATGTTTTGCCCTGAGCATGTGTCTACTGAGCAGGCATGCATGATTCAATATCTGAGTATTCTGAGGAGAGACATTCGCGAGTTCATGGCGAACTTGACATACCGGACATTTTCCGAGCTCCAGGAAAATGCTTGGAAGAGGGAGATTGAGCTCGAGACTCAGGCCAGGGAGGAGGTGGAGTCTTAGGCGATGGATCGGCGAGCAGCACAGTCCGAGCCGCTGCCAAGCGGGCAAAGCCCGCTGATTCGAGATCAGAGAACCAGAAGGGCCGCACTTGTGGCAAGTGCGGCATGAGTCATGAGGGGATTTGTCGAGCAGGGTCTTGCTACAAGTGTGGCAAGGAGGGGCATATGTCTAAGGGTTGCCCCAAGGGATTTGCAGTGTGCTTTCACATCAACCGGACCAGCCATCGGAAGTCCAAGTGTCCTCAGCTGCGGGGGTCAGCACAGGGAGCACCACGGGTATCTACCCCTACTGCCGTACGAGCTACCGAGATTCGGCCAGTGAAGGCTGAGGCACCGAAGGCTCGCGGGAGAGCCTTCCAGTTGACATCGAAGGAGGTCCGCGCAGCATCCGACATCGTGGTTGGTATTTATTCTTTCTTCTATTTATTTCGAGTTTGAGATATTGTGCTTATATTATGGTATGCGTAGGTACTTTTGTTATGAATTATGTACCTGCTCTGGTGTTATTTGACTTGGGTGTGAGTCGATGTTTCGTATCCTTAGATTTTAGTCAGCACATCAGTATCCGACGAGAGGTGTTGAGTCGACCTCTACAAGTTTCTATAGCCGATGAGCGAGCGGTAGATGCGACTGATGTGATTCGAGGATATGTACTTGAGATCTTCGGTGTTGAGTTCCCTATTGATCTAGTACTGATTGTGATGGGAGATGTTTGTGTTATTGTGGGCATGGATTGGTTGAGTCGGTTCGGAGCTGTTATAGATTGCGAGCGTCAGTTGGCGACTATACAAGACCCTAGTGGGGGAGTGCTTACAGTGTACGGAGAGGGTACTAGGACCGAATCAACCTTCTATTCTTCTGCTCGAGAAAGGCAGTGTTTACAGCAGGGTAGTATGGGTTTCTTGGTGTATGTTATGGATACGCGGGTTGGTGGTGATAGACCGAGTTCTGTTTCAGAGGTGCCGATAGTGTGTGAGTTCGCGGATGTTTTTCCCAAGGAATTGTCGAGTGTGCCTCCAGAGAGGCAAGTGGAGTGTCAAATTGACCTAATGTCGGGTGCGGCACCGATATCCAAGGCACCCTATCGCCTTGCGCCACCGGAGATGCAGGAGTTATCCTTGCAGCTTCAGGAGCTGTTGGGGAAGGGGTTTATCAGACCGAGTAGCTCGCCATGTGGAGCCCCAATCCTTTTTGTGAAGAAAAAGGATGGTTCACACCGGATGTGCATTAATTACCGGGAGTTGAACAAGTTAACGGTCAAGAACCGTTACCCCTTACCGAGGATCGATGATCTGTTCGATCAGTTGCAGGGAGCATCTTGGTTCTCCAAGATTGATTTGAGGTCTGGATATCATCAGATGAGAGTGCGTGATGACGATATCCAGAAGATGGCGTTCAGGACTTGATATGGGCATTACGAGTTTGTGGTGATGCCTTTTGGGATCACCAATGCATTGGCAGCGTTCATGGATCTCATGAACAGGGTGTGCAGGCCGATGTTGGATCGTTCGGTGATCGCGTTCATTGATGATATATTGGTGTATTCGAGATCCAGAGAGCAGCATGAGGAGCATTTGTGGGAGATCCTCGGAGTCCTGAGATCGGAGAGGCTTTACGCCAAATTCTCTAAGTGCGATTTCTGGTTACGAGAGGTCCAATTCTTACGGCATCTCATCAACCAGAATGGGATATTGGTCGACCCAACCAAGATTGAGGCCGTGATGAGATGGGAGGTGTCGATATCCCCCACCGAGATCAGGAGTTTTTTGGGGTTGGCCGGCTATTACCGAAGGTTTATCAGGGATTTCTCCAAAATTGTTGTTCCTCTCACCACGTTGACCCGGAAGTGCGTGGCTATTAGTTGGGGTCCTGAGCAGTAGGCCTCATTCGAGACACTTCGCCAGAGATTATGCGAAACCTCGATGTTAGCCCTTCTGGAGGGGATGTAGGATTTTGTGGTATATTGTGACGCATCGATATCATGGTTGGGTGCAGTGCTGATGCAGAGAGGGCACGTGATAGCATATGCATCGAGGCAGCTGAAGCCTCATGAGACGAGGTACCCCACCCACGATCTAGAGTTGGGGGCTATGATGTTCGCCCTAAAGATTTGGCGTCACTATTTGTACAGGGTTCGGTGTACTGTATACACGGACCACAAGAGCTTGAAGTATTTGATGGATCATCCCAACCTGAATAAGCGCTAGAGGAGATGGTTAGATGTGGTAAAGGATTATGATTGTGAGATCTTGTACCATCCGGGCAAGGCTAACGTTGTAGCCGATGCCCTGAGCCGGAGGGCGGAGAGTGCCCCGATACGACAAATTTGTATGAGGATAACGATGATGACTTGTAACGCCCGTAGATCAGGGCTAGTCAATTTAGAGACGATAGACGTCAAAAATGAATTTTTGATTAAAGATTATTTAGAATGAATAATCTTAACTAAGTTATAGTATATGTTACAAGGTTTTCGTGCATATAAAGAACGCAGAAATCCGAGTTATAACGAAAAAGTTATGACATGTCGAAGTTTCGCGACAGAACCGGCATGGCACAGCACGACGTAAAAAGTGAATTTACGTTAGAGTGATATTTAGCCTTAGCAATCTAAATGAAATTCGTAGAATACATTAAACCATGAGCGTGCATAAAAAGAACGCCCAAATCTGACTTCGTATGAGGAAGTTATGATTTTTCGAAGTTTCGACTTAGCGGTATGCAGCCCGAATGCTCGATTTGAGACCGAGCGGTTTTTAGCCGAAACAATCTAAATGAGAATTGAAGATCTCATTAATTGTAGTAAAACGATAAAAAGATAGGCGAAAACGGACGTCGGATGAAGAAGTTATGATTTTATAACGGAGTTTTCCTGTCCCGGCCTACTAATAATAAATAATAAAAATAAATTCAAAAATAGCCGACGGAGTCCAAACGAAAGTTGTAGAGCGTAGTCTCACCTACGCGGGGATATAAAGTACGTCGAAAACGGAGTTCGTATGAGGAAGATATGAATTTTTGAAGTTTATTAAATATTTTCGATATTTAATTTAAATATATATTGGCCGATATTATCCACGGGGGGAGTCAGCGACCTTATCGTCGTTACGCCAAGTGTAATTCGACCTTCCATCCCCTATAAAAGGGTGTCAAGGGCAGCCGAGTAGTTTGCTCAATTCTTCCCTTTTTCTCGCGTTTTTGCATCGTTTTCGTGCAAGAATTATCCCGAAGCCCCGGTATCATCCCCGAGCCCCGAAGCAAGTCCCGAGGCCCCGAAGATCCCGAGAAGTGAAATTCCCGAGCCGAAGCTCTGCCCACGAGGAGTCCGGTTTTTGTGAAGATCTTCTAGATCTACCGAAGATTACTACTTCTACCAGCCGTAGTGTTGTCCGATCATCTTCTAATCAAGTGAGTGTGTGGTTACTTTCTTCTAAACACATAAATATTAAGTATTTGCTATGAAATACGTGCTATGTGTATAATATATCGTTGTTTATTTGAGATGGGTGTGTAGTGGATGAATTATATAAGTTTTAATGAGTTAAACTATATATGTATTTTGTGTCTAAAAATATGTTGGGTAGAACATGAGTAGATGAGGTTGTTTTTAAGTGATAAAATATGGGTTGGACCATGAGATAAAAGAATAAAGAGATAAACTTGTTTTAGATCTGGATGTATGGATCAGATCAAAAGGTTAGTTTTAAATCAGAGAGTATGGATCAGATCAAGAGATTAGTTTTAGATCCGAGAGTAGGGATCAGATCAAGAGGTTAATTTTAGATCCGGGAGTACGGATTATGTATTTTTGAATTACGTGTTCATTCGATAAGGTATCATGTGTATAGTCCCTTTTAGGAACGTGATTTTAACACAAGAATTGATTAAAGTATGAAATATACATATGTATGTGAAGTATTTGTTATTTTCTGAAATACGTGTTAGATATATTTGATGATATACAACGTACGAATCATATATGGTTCAATATGCGTTAAGATGTATATATATATGATATTATTACTTAAAACCTTGTGTTAATTATACACTAGTTAGTCTTTTTCCTAAACGGAGATAGTATCGGGAATTGATTATAAGTATTGTAGGTTTGCCTAGTGATGGGTTAAGACTTAAATGGGATGATTAGTTCAATTAAGTTTGGACATTGGGTAGTCTCTTATTAAGCGTACGTGTGTTGCGAGATTGATGATCGGTGGAGTACGTCCTACGTACAGAAGTACATTTTATGTACGAAGTCTTTTTCAAAGCTCTGTGTCTTGGGTGCTGCTTGTGCCAGGGTACTATTATGTTCTCGGGTACGATTCTTTCGCATACCAAAGTACTATAATGTGCCAGAAGTACTATCATGTACAAAGTCTTTTTGGCGATTTTGTGTGTCGGTTACGGGAGCGTACGGGAGTACTCTAGTAGTACTTCCCCATACTTTTATTTTGAGAGAGCTTTGGAGTCAGCTTTTCTTTTATGAAGTGATCGACCGAGCTTCATATGTCAGTGTTTTCTTTCACGAAGTAATTAAGGGAACTTCGTAGACTGCCTAATAAAGCGTGTCGGTTATAGACCACTGATAGGTATGTCTGGTGTTATATTGCTGGATAGGGTGCGTCTGGGGGTGAAATACCTCATGTATTCAGGCCACTGCTAGGCAAAGTTCGATGCTGGGATAGGTAAAGTCTTTGGGCATAATACCTCATGATAGTCAGACCACGCCTAGGCGTTGTTATCTAGATAACTACCCCTGACTTAAAATGTCTTGTGGTTCTTTCTTTTACGAACGAAGGTTCGTGGTGAAACTCATTCTATTCCCCTCATTTGATGTCTTTGTTGATCCGCGTTTGTTGCTAGGGAATTTCCGAAGCAACTTCGTCAGTTGTTGTTCATATCGATTTCCTTAGGCTAGATCTCGTAAGATCATTGTATAGGGTCAGTATGTGGGGATCGACGGGATGGGATAGATTGTTTTAGAAATATGATTTATATGTGTTAATAATATTAGTGGTTTTGTAGGATCGAGATATACATTATAATCACGTGGTTTGAACTAAGAGCTTTCGTACTCTGTGTTCCTTAGGTGATTGAGTTCACCAGGGATATTTGAACTAGGTGTTCATTAGGTATTATTGAACGGAGTGTGTTCAATGGGTGTTCTTGAACTAGGTGTTTATTAATTATTCTAAACTACGTGTTCACCAAAGGTAATCTAAGAACCATGGCAGCACTAGACTTTGTGCCAATTCCTTAGGGCAATGCTTTGGAATGAATGGGAGAAGGGTATTCGGTTCCCTGGGTAAATCTTTACTAAATAAATGGAGATAATGGGGGTGGGTAATTGGATTAATTGTTTGATAATTAAATATAATAATTATATTATTGTGGGTTGAAAACCCTATATGCTCACTAGGCTCCCAAGCCTGACCCACTCAGTTTTCTTTGCATTACAGGTAATGGCACAAGAGTATAAGTTGGTGGACTTGACAAGAGATTTTGGATTATAGGCCAGTAGTTATGAATAACTGTTGTAAGGTCTATTTTGTTCTGTTTATGCTTTTGGTCTGTATTGAACATGACATCCCGCGATTTTGTTATATAATGAAAATACATTTCTTTAAGGAAATGCTTTGATAATTTTTATCATATTTTGTTTTGGGAACAAATTCCGCAACTGTTTTCTTTAAAAGATTACTCTGATTTTATAAAACAAAGCATAAACAAATCGGTCTTTTATGGCCGTGAAAATGGGGATGTCAGAGTTGGTATCAGAGCATTAGTTTAAGCGAACTAGGAATTTGTAGAAAATTTCTAGACTTAAACTTAGAATGCTAAGTAATGATTGTGAGGAGTGTGTCTAAAATATGTTAGGTAGTACACCTAAATTGACACAAGCACTAGTTTATTTTAGGAATGATGCCTAAAATGCTTTTATGTGCTAATTGTTTTGTGTGATAGCTAAATTGATGCTATTATTTGTGCGGGTCTATGGTCTGTTGCCGACCGGATCTGGAAACCTTAAATGTTTAGGATTCTAAGCCTACAACTACGATATTAGAACTAGCATGTAAATGTTTCGGAGGGATAAGGAGATTTATACGTTTATCGTAAATGAAGCTTTCTTATCTTAAATTCTCGTTGGTACACCAAATGTCTGCTTGGATGTACAAAAGGTCATGGTGAAGACTTGTAGAGAATTGAGTAAATGGACGAAATAAAGAAGGCTTATGATAGTGAATGACACCTATCGGAAGATATCGTAAGAGTGGTATCTTGCCTTTAGAGTATGTCTTATGAAATAAAAGTACGTTTAGAGGAGTACGGTACGTCTAAAGTACACCTTCGATTGGCAGGATGATGGAACGATTGGTGAAATTCTTGAAGTTGTCTCATCGTCTGATATTTTCATCACCAATCGAGTTGAAGTAGAGTTGATGATTGAAGATTGAGCAATGAAGAAGTCCTAGTAGAGTCTAGGGAAATTGTTTATGATTACTTGGACACATTCGTATGTGTTAAATTGTTTTGTGATTTTCTTGTATGGTGACTTGGTCGACTACGGGACAATACTTGGGACGAGTATGAGTAGGTGTGAAAGGTAGTAGATGCATATACTACCGGAAGCACAGGACTTGCACTTGGATCAGGGAATGTCACAAGGTTACCAAGAAGCTAGTGATTGATTCCATTTTATTCTGGTATGTCATTACCATTGTTTCTGTAATGACTAGTAAGATGGTTCTTGTTCCGACCCTAGTGGTCATATTTAAATTTGAGTTCAACTACGAGGAGTATGTTACGTGGTCTAGAGGACCAAGTTAGATGTAACATCTGACTTAAGTCAGAAGGTTGAAGTTAATGCGATTCATAGTGTCGCGCTCGTTGTTAAAAGAAGTTTGCAGGTAGAAATGCTACATGCTGAAATGTGATTATATCACATTAGAATATGAAGGAAGGTATATTCCATTCTGGAATTTAACTTTATTAAAGACTGAGTCTAAGCGTCGCATCGTGCGATGAGAGGTCAATAGAGCATGACCCATCGGTTTGTTACAATAGATAAAGGAAAGTATTTATCCTGAGAAGAAGAAGGAGTCCACAATAAGGAATTATTTGGTAACTTGAAGGTTATGATTGAAAGTACAACATAGTACGATAAGCAGATGCAAGATTTGGCATCTTCTGCGGTGAAGAAAGCCATAGAGTTAAATACTCTTTCGAGGAAACATAGAAGTTATGGTTATTACCTAGGATGAATAAATAACGTGTGGAATCATTATGCAAGTCCTATTTCGTTGATGATTCCGGGACGTAATCATCCTAAGGGGGAGATAATTGTAACGCCTGTAGATCAGGACTAGTCAATTTAGAGACGATAGGCGTCAAAAATGAATTTTTGATTAAAGATTATTTAGAATGAATAATCTTAACTAAGTTATAGTATATGTTACAAGGTTTTCGTGCATATAAAGAACGCAGAAATCCGAGTTATAACGAAGAAGTTATGACCTGTCGAAGTTTCGCAACAGAACCGGCACGGCACAGCGCGACGTAAAAAGTGAATTTACGTTAGAGTGATATTTAGCCTTAGCAATCTAAATGAAAGTCGTAGAATACATTAAACCATGAGCGTGCATAAAAAGAACGTCCAAATCTGACTTCGTATGAGGAAGTTATGATTTTTCGAAGTTTCGACTTAGCGGTATACAGCCCGAATGCTCGATTTGAGACCGAGCGGTTTTTAGCCGAAACAATCTAAATGAGAATTGAAGATCTCATTAATTGTAGTAAAACGATAAAAAGATAGGCGAAAACGGACGTCGGATGAAGAAGTTATGATTTTATAACGGAGTTTTCCTGTCCCGGCCTACTAAAAATAAATAATAAAAATAAATTCAAAATTAGCCGACGGAGTCCAAACGAAAGTTGTAGAGCGTAGTCTCACCTACGCGGGGATATAAAGCACGTCGAAAACGGAGTTCATATGAGGAAGATATGAATTTTTAAAGTTTATTAAATATTTTCGATATTTAATTTAATTATATATTGGTCGATATTATCCACGGGGGGAGTCAGCGACCTTATCGTCGTTACGCCCAGCGTAATCTCAAGTTACGCCCAGCATAATTCGACCTTCCAGCCCCTATAAAAGGGTGTCGAGGGCAGCCGAGTAGTTCGCTCATTTCTTCCATTTTTCTCGCGTTTTTGCATCGTTTTTCGTGCAAGAATTATCCCGAAGCCCTGGTATCATTCCCGAGCCCCGAAACAAGTCTTGAGGCCCCGAAGATCCCGAGAAGTGAAATTCCCGAGCCGAAGCTCTGCCCGCGAGGAGTCCGGTTTTTGTGAAGATCTTCCAGATCTGCCGAAGATTACTACTTCTACAAGCTGTAGTGCTGTCCGATCATCTTCTAATCAAGTGAGTGTGTGGTTACTTTCTTCTAAACACATAAATATTAAGTATTTGCTATGAAATACGTGCTATGTGTATAATATATCGTTGTTTATTTGAGATGATTGTGGAGTGGATGAATTATATAAGTTTTAATGAGTTAAACTATATATGTATTTTGTGTCTAAAAATATGTTGGGTAGAACATGAGTAGATGAGGTTGTTGGTAAGTGATAAAATATGGGTTGGACCATTAGATAAAAGAATAAAGAGATAAACTTGTTTTAGATCTGGATGTATGGATCAGATCAAAAGGTTAGTTTTAAATCAGAGAGTATGGATCAGATCAAGAGATTAGTTTTAGATCCGAGAGTAGGGATCAGATCAAGAGGTTAATTTTAGATCTGGGAGTACGGATTATGTATTTTTGAATTACGTGTTCATTCGATAAGGTATCATGTGTATAGTCCCTTTTAGGAACGTGATTTTAACACAAGAATTGATTAAAGTATGAAATATACATATGTATGTGAAGTATTTGTTATTTTCTGAAATACGTGTTAGATATATTAGATGATATACAACGTACGAATCATATATGGTTCAATATGTGTTAAGATGTATATATATGATATTATTACTTAAAACCTTGTGTTAATTATACACTAGTTAGTCTTTTTCCTAAACGGAGATAGTATCGGGAATTGATTATAAGTATTGTAGGTTTGCCTAGTGATGGGTTAAGACTTAAATGGGATGTTTAGTTCAATTAAGTTTGGACATTGGGTAGTCTCTTATTAAGCGTACGTGTGTTGCGAGATTGATGATCGGTGGAGTACGTCCTACGTATAGAAGTACATTTTATGTACGAAGTCTTTTTCAAAGCTCTGTGTCTTGGGTGCTGCTTGTGCCAGGGTACTATTATGTTCTCGGGTACGATTCTTTCGCATACCAAAGTACTATAATGTGCCAGAAGTACTATCATGTACAAAGTCTTTTTGGCGATTTTGTGTGTCGGTTACGGGAGCGTACGGGAGTATTCTAGTAGTATTTCCCCATACATTTATTTTGAGAGAGCTTTGGAGTCAGCGTTTCTTTTATGAAGTGATCGACCGAGCTTCATATGTCAGCGTTTTCTTTCACGAAGTAATTAAGGGAACTTCGTAGACTGCCTAATAAAGCGTGTCGGTTATAGACCACTGATAGGTATGTCTGGTGTTATATTGCTGGATAGGGTGCGTCTGGGGGTGAAATACCTCATGTATTCAGGCCACTGCTAGGCAAAGTTCGATGCTGGGATAGGTAAAGTCTTTGGGTATAATACCTCATGATAGTCAGACCACGCCTAGGCGTTGTTATCTAGATAACTACCCCTGACTTAAAATGTCTTGTGGTTCTTTCTTTTACGAACGAAGGTTCGTGGTGAAACTCATTCTATTCCCCTCATTTGATGTCTTTGTTGATCCGCGTTTGTTGCTAGGGAATTTCCGAAGCAACTTCGTCAGTTGTTGTTCATATCGATTTCCTTAGGCTAGATCTCGTAAGATCATTGTATAGGGTCAGTATGTGGGGATCGACGGGATGGGATAGATTGTTTTAGAAATATGATTTATATGTGTTAATAATATTAGTGGTTTTGTAGGATCGAGATATACATTATAATCACGTGGTTTGAACTAAGAGCTTTCGTACTCTGTGTTCCTTAGGTGATTGAGTTCACCAGGGATATTTGAACTAGGTGTTCATTAGGTATTATTGAACGGAGTGTGTTCAATGGGTGTTCTTGAACTAGGTGTTTATTAATTATTCTAAACTACGTGTTCACCAAAGGTAATCTAAGAACCATGGCAGCACTAGACTTTGTGCCAATTCCTTAGGGCAATGCTTTGGAATGAATGGGAGAAGGGTATTCGGTTCTTAGGGTAAATCTTTACTAAATAAATGGAGATAATGGGGGTGGGTAATTGGATTAATTGTTTGATAATTAAATATAATAATTATATTATTGTGGGTTGAAAACCCTATATGCTCACTAGGCTCCCAAGCCTGACCCACTCAGTTTTCTTTGCATTACAGGTAATGGCACAAGAGTATAAGTTGGTGGACCTGACGAGAGATTTTGGATTATAGGCCAGTAGTTATGAATAACTGTTGTAAGGTCTATTTTGTTCTGTTTATGCTTTTGGTCTGTATTGAACATGACATCCCGCGATTTTGTTATATAATGAAAATACATTTCTTTAAGGAAATGCTTTGATAATTTTTTATCATATTTTGTTTTGGGAACAAATTCCGCAACTGTTTTCTTTAAAAGATTACTCTGATTTTATAAAACAAAGCATAAACAAATCGGTCTTTTATGGCCGTGAAAATGGGGGATGTCACAGTTGGTATCAGAGCATTAGTTTAAGCGAACTAGGAATTTGTAGGAAATTTCTAGACTTCAACTTAGAATGCTAAGTAATGATTGTGAGGAGTGTGTCTAAAATATGTTAGGTAGTACACCTAAATTGACACAAGCACTAGTTTATTTTAGGAATGATGCCTAAAATGCTTTTATGTGCTAATTGTTTTGTGTGATAGCTAAATTGATGCTATTATTTGTTCGGGTCTATGGTCTGTTGCCGACCGGATCTGGAAACCTTATGTGTTTAGGATTCTAAGCGTACAACTACGATATTAGAACTAGCAAGTAAATGTTTCCGAGGGATAAAGAGATTTATACGTTTATCGTAAATGAAACTTTCTTATCTTAAATTCTCGTTGGTACACCGAATGTCTGCTTGGATGTACAAAAAATCATGGTGAAGACTTGTAGAGAATTAAGTAAATGGACGAAATAAAGAAGGCTTATGATAGTGAATGACACCTATCGGAAGATATCGTAAGAGTGGTATCTTGCCTTTAGAGTATGTCTTATGAAATAAAAGTACTTTTAGAGGAGTACGGTACGTCTAAAGTACACCTTCGATTGGCAGGATGATGGAACGATTGGTGAAATTCTTAAAGTTGTCTCATCGTCTGATATTTTCATGACCAATCGAGGTTAAGTAGAGTTGATGATTGAAGATTGAGCAATGAAGAAGTCCTAGTAGAGTCTAGGGAAATTGTTTATGATTACTTGGACACATTCGTATGTGTTAAATTGTTTTGTGATTTTCTTGTATGGTGACTTGGTTGACTACGGGACAATACTTGGGACGAGTATGAGTAGGTGTGAAAGGTAGTAGATGCATATACTACCGGAAGCACAGGACTCGCACTTGGATCAGGGAAAGTCACAAGGTTACCAAGAAGCTAGTGATTGATTCCATTTTATTCTGGTATGTCATTACCATTGTTTCGGTAATGACTAGTAAGATGGTTCTTGTTCCGACCCTAGTGGTCATATTTAAATTTGAGTTCAACTACGAGGAGTATGTTACGTGGTGGCCCTGTCCGAAGAAGGATGTTGTGTGGTTCGTTGAGAGGTGTTTGACATGTCGGCAGGTCAAGGAAGAGCACCAGCGTCCACACGGTCCTTTGCAGCCACTAGAGATTCCCTAGTGGAAGTGGGAACATATCACTATGGATTTTATCACTAAGTTACCGAGGACCGCGCTTGGAGTGGATGCAATATGGGTGATTGTGGATCGATTGACGAAGAGTGCTCACTTCCTCGCTATTAGTGAGAGCTCTTCTACGGAAAAGTTGGCGGAGATTTATGTGAGGGAGGTGATATCTCGGCACAGGGTGCCGATCTCGATTGTATCCGATCGAGACATGTGTTTTACTTTCAGGTTTCGGAAGAGATTTCATGAGGAATTGGGCACGCGCCTACATTTTAGTACGGCATACCACCCGCAGACAGATGGCCAAAGCGAGCGGACGATTCAGACGCTCGAGGACATGATTCGAGCATGTGTGTTGGACTTCGGAGGAAGTTAGGACACGTATTTGCCGTTGGCTGAGTTTTCCTATAACAACAGCCACCATTCGAGTATTGGTATGCCACCCTTCGAGTTGTTGTATGGGAGGAGGTGTCAGACTCCCATCTGCTGGGGAGAAGTAGGGCAGCGAGTGATGGGCAGCACTGAGATAGTGCTTCAAACGACAGAGTAGATACAACAGGTCAGACAGAGGTTGTTGACAACTCAGAGTCACCAAAAGAGTTATGCAGATAAACAACGGTCCGAGCTTGAGTTTCAGGTTGGAGACTTCGTACTCCTGCAGGCATCTCCTTGGAATCGAGTGATATGATTCTGGAAGTGGGCCAAGTTGGGGACCCGGTACATTGGTCCATTCAGGGTAACCGCGAGGGTGGGCAAGGTAGCATATCGTTTAGAGCTACTAGCAGAGTTGAGTCAGATACATGATACCTTCCACGTGTGTCAGTTGAGTAATTCTATAGCCGATGAAACGGTAGTAGTGTCGTTGGAGGATGCCACTGGAGGATATCCAGATAGATGCGAACCTGAATTACGTTGAGAGGCCAGTTGCAATTGTGGATCGGAGGATCAAGGTTTTGAGGAACAAGGAGGTGCCCCTAGTTCAGGTATAGTGGCAACATCAGAGAGGGTCCAAGCTGACTTGGGAGCTGGGAGTCGGAGATGCGGGAGCAGCATCCGGAGCTGTTCGCGGCATGAGACTTCGAGGACGAAGTCTGGTTCTACTGGGGGAGAATTGTAACATCCCAAATTAGGTATGCTTTATGGACCCTTATCTTTGGGCGATTGTCAACTTTGGTCTCTAAAGGAAAAGAATGGATAACGAGTACGTGGGGTGTACGCTCGGCGTACTCGTGCGCATATTGATCGTGGAGGATTGCCCGGTACGCGGGGCGTACCCGGCCCATACATGAAACGCTAAGCTTTTACAATGCCATCTATTTAAAGACCATTATGGCCTCTTTTCTGGCCACCATTTCCAGAGACTTAACCCCCAAAACCCTAAATCCCATTCATATAGCAAAAGAGTGACTTGGAGGGCTTGTTGGTGCATTCTTGGACTTTTGAGTGAAGAGACAACTTTGGGAAGAGGAGGAGTTAGAGCTCAAGCTTTTGGATCTGAGTTTAGTAGTGGGGAAGACATCTTTTGGAGGTAAAAAGCACCAAGCTTTCTCTCTTTTCTGTTTATGTTTTGTATGGGGATGTTTTAGGATTTTTGTCCCCTAAGTTAATAACTTTATGTGTTGATGAGCTACTAGAACCCGAGATCTGTCCCATGTTAGCTCATTAGGGGTTGCTAAGTCACAAAAATCCAGTCTTGGTCACTAAGATCCAAGCATGCTTGAGTTATGAGCTTTAAAATTTTGGAAATGAAGTGATTTGGGTGTTGGTGACTTTTACAGCCATGCAAAGGCTTAAAGTCACCGACTTTATGGAAAAAGAGGCTTAGGGGCAGTGAGATCTGAAAGTTGGATGTGTGTCTTAATCGTTTAAGACTCAAAATATAAAGGAGAATGAAACTGGGATTTACGTGGGGCGTAATCCCAATACGCGAAGCGTAGGGGGTCGCGTTCCCCGATTCTGTGAAGTCGCTGGGTACGCCCAGTGCACAGATCTAGTACGCGCAGCATAACCCGGAGAGTTGACTTTTGTTGACTTTTAGGGTTTAGTCAATGAATGGATATTTGAGCCTTAAGAGGGGTAAAATGGTCTTTTAGCCTTCCGAGAGAACTTAGAAAGGGATTAGTCTAGCCTTTGAGAGTTGTATTGATTAGAGTAATTATTTCTTGTGATTAGGCGGAGGCTAGACCAATATTACCGAGTTTGAGATTTACCGAGTTACCCGAAGTGAGTCTTCTCACTATACTATACCTAGAGTGGTAATTAGAGTTATGTGACAGAGTACCTTGTATGCTTTTGTGTGATGTGATTCTTATGTGATTTTTGCTATGTATGATTCAGAGTTTACAGAGTTAGGGCCGGAAGGTCCACAGAGTTAGGAGCAGAGGGTCCACAGGGTTATGGGACTGGAAGGTCCCACTGAGACACACCGACCAGAGGGTCATACAGATTTATAGCCTCGAGTGGCTAATATGTGTTGTATGTGGTATTTTGGGGAACTCACTAAGCATTTATGCTTACCGTGTTATGTGTTATGTGTTTCAGGTACCAGTGATGATCGCGGGAAGGCGCCAACATGATCCATACACACAGACAACGGCTTTTATTTGTGATCTTGGGATATTTTTGTTTGATAACAATTGTTGAACATGAAATTTGAGAATGTTTAAATGATAACTATATTGTTTGAAAAATGAAAATTTTGATTTGAAAATTTACGTCGTTACAACTGTAAGAATTGAAATATGTTTAGATATGATATGTGTGATATGTATTGTTTAGATTACTATTTCATGTGGTAGTTCAAGACTTTAGTCACTATCCACTAAGTAATTCCGATATGTATTCACTATGAAAAGTTCAAGTTCAAAAGACACTTTTTCTTATGCATTTTATATTTTGTATTTATGGAATTGTATTGCTTATTTTCTATTCAAATGGGGGGATTGTCTTCGGTTTGAATTGAAAATGTGGGGGATTGTTGGTGTCTATATAATTTTGTTAAAGTTTCTTATCCCACATAGGAAGGAACACCAAACCTTGGGATGTTTAAAAGGCTTGCTCTCTTAGTTCTACTACAATGGACTAAGAACTTAAGGTGAGCTAGTGTGGGGTTATGGGCTTTGAATTACTAGTGGACTACTACTAATTTAATTATATATTAAATGGTCAAAAGATGGCCTTGGCCCTTGGGGCTCTTGGGGTCTTATGTGATAAATCTAAAATTATTTGTTATTATTATTATTTTTATTTATTATCGGTTTTATTCAAATAAGATTAGTTTTGAGAAGTTATCAAAACTGAATTTTGACAGTTTCATCTCGATCCTATTTATTGGAGTCAAATCTGTTTTGTCGGGTTCCTAAATGACGAACGACCAAACAAATAAATCCCTTCTAAATAATTCCATGAACGCATACAGTAAATTCGCCAAAAATCAAGTTCCACTGCAAGAACTTGATTGAAGATAGTTGTATCCTCTATTCAGACGTCCATATACTATTGCACTAATAGGGACGAATTTCTATTTTAGGACATTGCTTTGCAAGCCTCTATCTTGTTTTCAATCTGTAAATTTCATTTGTAAATTTTATGTTTATGTTTATTGATAATGTTTCAATTTGGTTTATGTAATATAGATTCAAAATTATACTGTTGATTTACACAAGTTCTAACACTCGGTACGCCGCACAGGCAATAAGTAATTCCGAACTCGTGTCTGTGACATTAGGCTCCCACGTCCACTCATACCCCTTGCGGTGCAACCACTGCACATTTATCAGCGCCACAACCTTTTTCCTCAAGGTTTTCGTCTTCCGATCTAAAATTACCACCAGCCTCTCAATGTAATTCAGACGGTCATCCACCTGAATATCCTCCAAAGGTACAACTGTGGAATCATTCAGTAAACACTTCTACAGCTAAGAGACATGCAAAGTGCTCTGAATATGATTGATCTTGGCTGGGAGATCAAGATGATAAACTACCCAGCCCACCCGAGCCAAAACCCTGAAAGGACCAATATACTCGGGGACCATCTTACCCCGCTTCCTGAACCAGATGACACCTTTCCAAGGTGACACCTTCAGGAGAACCATATTTCCCACTTGGAACTCAAAGTCTAACCGGCGCCTGTTGGCATAGCTCTTCTGCCTACTCTAAGTTGTCTAAAGCCTACTCCGAACCTGTTGAATCAACTCAGTGGTCTTGAGCACAAAATCAGTACTCCTTTAGACTCGCTGGCCGACCTCGCCCCAAAAAATCGAGGTCCTGCACTTCCTCTCGTAGAGCATCTTAAAAGGAGGTCGATTGATGCTGGTGTGATAACGGTTGTTATACGAAAATTCCGCCAATGGAAGATATGTATCCCAACTCCCACCGAAATCCAACACGCACACTCACAACATGTCCTCAAGAGTCTGAATAATCCGATCACTTTGACCATCGGTCTATGGATGAAATGTCGTACTGAAATGGATATGAGTGCCCATCTCATCAGGAAACTGCTTCCAAATTTTGGAAGTAAAGAGAACATCCTAGTTTGAAAACATTGATACTAGCAACGCATGACGTGTCACCACCTCCCAAACATAAATCTCGGATAACTTCTCTGCAAAGATACTCTCCTGGATTGGGATGAAATGCGCGCTCTTGGTCAATCGATCTACGATGACCCGATAGAATCCACTCTGCGCACGGTCCTGCAAAGCTTCATGATAAAATCCATGGTGATGTCTTCCCATTTCCATACGGGAATCTCCAACGACTGCATCTCTCCGTGACGTCGCTGATGCTTGGCCTTGACTTTCCTGCAAGTTAAGCACCACTCCACAAACCATGCTACATCCCGCTTCATGCAGGGCCACCAATAATCAGGATGAAGATCCCTAAACATCTTTGCCGCCCCAGGATGAATGGAGAATATGGACTTATGAGCCTCCTCCACCAGAACTTGGCGCACACCGCCCTGATACGGAACCAAGACTCTATTTGATGCAGAATCAACAATTTGCGGCTATCATAATCAAAGGAAGCCACCTGGCCTACAATCCGCTCACTCTTCTGGTGCTCTTCCTTCTTAACCTCAACTTGTGCCTCACGAATCTGCTCCAACAATGGAGTAATCAGTGTCATCCTCAAGCATACATCTCGGATCGGAGCCGTGACTGCCTTGCGCCTGAGAGCATCGGCCACCATATTGGCCTTTTCTATGTGGTAAAGGATTTCATATTCATAATCCTTCACCACATCCAACCCTCGACACTGCCTCATATTCAAATTTGGTTGGTCCATCAAATATCTCAGGCTCTTGTGATCCGTGTAAATGATACACTGGACCCCATAGGGGTAATGCCGCCAAATCTTGAGGGTGAAAACCATAGCCCCCAGCTCCAAATCATGCGTCGGATAATTCGCCTAATGAGGCTTCAGCTGTCTCGAAACGTAAGCGATCATGCGACACCACTGCATCAGCACTGCACCCAAACCCATGATCGAGAAATCACAATAAACCACGAAGTCATCAACACCCTCCAGCAGGGCCAGAATCGGTGCCTCACACATTCGTTGCCTAAGAGTCTCAAAAGTTGCCTACTGCTCAGGACCCCAGCGAAAAGTCACTAACTTATTGGTCAGTCGGGTCAAGGGAACAATGATCTTGGAGAAATCCTGAATGAATCTCCGATAATAACCAGCCAAACCAAAAAAGCTCTGAATCTCAGATGGAGACCTCGGAACCTCCCACTGCATCACGGCGTCGACCTTGGCCAGATTGACCAGAATACCCTTCTGGTTGACAAGGTACCCTAGAAACTACACCTTGCGTAACCAGAACTCACACTTGGAGAACTTTGTGAAGAGTCTCTCCCTCCTCAAAGTCTCCAACACCACCCTCAAATGTTCCTCATGCTGCTCCTGAGTCTTGGAATAAACCAACATATCATCAATGAATACTATCACAGCCCGATCCAGCATCGGTTTGCACACGTGGTTCATGAGATCCATGAATGTGGATGGAGCATTGGTGAGCCCAAATGGTATTACCACGAACTCATAATGACCATATCGATTCCGGAAAGCCGTCTTCTGCACATCCTCATCCCAAACCCGCATCTGATGGTAACCCGATCGCAAATCAATCAAGATGAACCAAGATCGCCAATCAAAACCAAGCATACCCTAATCAGGCCATCCTATTACTAACTGATTAGTACTAGCTAGCAAATTTATAAGCTCATACATCAGGCATACAAAGGCATCTCTCCTTGATCTTTAGCTCTAAACTAGCATGCGATCATAATTCACAGTTCAAACATATCATAAACATGTATGGGTATTTTAGGATAACTTACTTGAGCTAGGCTGATTGCATGCACCACACCCTTTCTTATTTTAGAAAACATTTTCTTTAATATGTTTTTTTTTAAAACTTACAAAATCCTCGGTTTGAGTTCAGACACCCCCGAGAGTGTGCCCGAATCCCTCAAACCAAGGCTCTGATACCAATTTGTAACATCCAAAAATACGGTCCTAAAAAATTCGTTTTTATAATAGATGAAATAGTATTTTCAAATATAATCCATACATCTCAACAAAATCAAAGTATCAAATGCATCAAAATCAGAGTAATATCAAATGCGGAATAGCCATGGTGTATGCAGTGCAGTCAACTTGAGCCCTTCCCCTTGGAACCGAAAGTACCGGAAACACAAACTAAAATCCATAAGCACAAAGCTTAGTGAGCTCCCCAAGATACCACATACCAAACAAATCACGTAACAAGCCCCGCCTAAAGAGTTACGGGCCCTTCCCACACTCACGTAATGGGCCCCGCCCACACTTGCATAATGGGCCTCGTCCAATGAGATACGGGCCCCACCCACACTCACATAACAGGCCCCGCCTGATGAGATACGGGCCCCGCCCGGATAAGCAAACATATATAACACATACAAGTGTCACACAGAAAACAAGTATATCAACATAATCATCAAGGCCCGGCCTTGGTGCCATTGACTCGCTAAACCCAGTGAGGAAAACTCACCTCGAAAGCCGAACGAAACGAATGATCACCCACTGCTGGTCCTGCAGCTCCCTGAGCTACCAATTACCAATTAAAAGCTAATTAACATTTCTACATCACAACAAAAAAATCCCTAATTAGGGTAAAAAGACTATTTTACCCGTATCATAACTTGGTCTAAGAATGAAACCCTAAATCACGATCCAATAGGCTAAAAGTTAAACAATCCATCAATACCCAACATATGGCCCAATTTCCGACTGGGCCCAATCCCTTCACATAGGCCTTAGCATAAGGCCCAATAATGCTTCCCTAGCCCAAATATTCAATTCCAAACGGCTCACTAAGGCCCAAAACACAAAGTCCAAGAAAGTAGCCCATCCGAGTCCTAAAGACGCGAAGCCCAAATCCATTGAGTACATTGGGCGTACTCAATTGTACGCTAAGTATACATGCTACATGGCTTGTACGCTCGGCGTACTCACCCATTAAGCCATAAACCTAAAAAGCACTTAAATCCTGAAGACCTAGGGTTCCAATCACAAATCAGAGTCATATAAAGTGCCGTAAACCATAAAGTCATAAACTTGGTGGCTTTGCATGCCCCAAATGAACCAAATCTCGAAATATCAAACACTAATTCCATAAAATGAACCCAAACTCATGCATGGATGATTCAAAATCCCAAAGATGGCAAAATTATGACTCAAGGACCAAATGAACACCAAGACTAGCAACTCTAAGCTCCATAAATGACAATAACTCACAAGATCTTATATATGGGACTAAAAAGACCTAAAAACTAAAACAAAGAAGATCTAAGCATTAAAAAGCAAGTTCTGAGCTTTATACCTCAAATGAGTGCCAAATGATGAAGATAAATTGGATCTTCAATGTCAACTCCAACAACTCTCTTTCACCAACTTCTTCTTGTTCTTTCCAAGGCACCAAACTACCAAAAATGTATGCCATAAGGTCAAGAACACACCAAGATGATAAAAGGGGTCGATTTTAGGGTTACTGGCCAAGAGAGGCTGATAAGAAGGCTAACCCTTGGGCTTAATGACATTATATAGGGCATGAACCCTAAAATTAGGGTTTTTGGTCCTGACTACGTACGCTGCACGTACCTCTTCGTATGATAAGAATGCGTGCATGCCTTCACTTTCCTTAATGGACCACTACGCCCCGCAAAAACCAAGCTTACACACGGTGTACGAACTCAGCAAGCCTACTCAAATAAGGCCTAATACTACTAAGCCTACACAACTTGCATAACTAAACAATTAGATAAATGATTAAATTATTAAATAATACCTTGGAACCATCGGGTGTCACATAATTCATGGGGTGTAATAGATTTATAGATAGAAAACGAGATGTTAGAATTATGATCAATTGAGTGATCATTTTGATATGGAGAGTGATTATGCTCTTAATGGGCTAAGATAAGTTCTAAGGAGCTTGACATGTTGTTTGAATAGGCCTTGACCAAGGAAGATGGACCAAGTTACATCAATTGAAGTTTTGGAGTCGATGGTAGTTAGGTGTTGTTTGTTTTCTTGAAGCAAAAATTCGTGAAGTCTGCAAACTTGTAATATCCGAAGTCCAGGTATATCTTGTAAAACGTTGATCTTTTGAGCTCTTGTCCATTTTGGCCCTTATTCGAGAAAAGGTGGTAAACGAGTACGTGGGGCGTACTAGAGTGTACGCTCAGCATACTCGAATGAGTGCATGTGACGTGGAGGCCACCTAGTACATTGGGCGTACCAGTGGGTACGTTAGGCGTACTAGGCCCAGAATGAAACCCTAATTCGTAGTGAGCTCCCTATTTAAAGGATATGATTGCCTCATTCCTGGCCACCATTCGCAGACACCAAACCCTCGTAACTCTAAATCTTCGTTCTTATAGATGGAGAGTGCATTTGAGAGCTTGTGAGAGTAATCATGTGTTCTTGAAGTAGAGAAAAAGCTTTGGAGAACAAGGAGTGAGAGCCAGGAGTTTGGATCTGAGCTTAGCTGTGTGGAAAGCTTCACATAAAGGTATAAAGCTTCAAGATTTCTCACTTTTTTGATTGGTACATTCATATGAAGTATTTTAGGGTTTTGACCCAAAAGATGGAGACTTTACGGGATAATGAGCTCTAGAGACCTTGATCTACCCATTTTCAGTGTATTTTATGGAGTAGAGTCATAAAAATCCAATCTTAGACGTTATGAGTAAGCCATGCATGAGTTATGAGCTTCATGAGGAAAGAGGATGGGTGTTTTGAGTTTTTGTGACCTAATCAGCCATGCAAAGGCTGAAAGTCACTGACTTTATGGATTAAGAGACATTAGGGAGTCTAGATCTAAGATATGAGCCAATGTCTTAACTGATTAAGACCAAAAATATGAGGAGACTGAAACTGGGGTGTACGCCGGGCGTGATCCCATTATGCACAGTGTAGGGGTCGAGCATCCCCGATGCCTGCATGGCAGCCGAGTATGCCCGGCGTAGAGAGTTGGTACACGGAGCATACTCCATGCCATTGACTTTCGAATGACTTTTAGGGTTTGGTCAACATGTGGTCTATTAAGCCCATGGAGGGGTAAAATGGTCTTTTAACCTTCTATGAGTGTATGGAAGGGTTAGTTTAGCTTTGTGAGAGCCGTTATTAATTAGGGATAATTATTGTGTGTGTTAGGCGAAGGCTAGACTGGTGATACAAGTTCGAGGTTATCCAATCCTTGCAAGGTGAGTCTTCTCACTATACTTTACCTAGAGTGGTATTTATGTGTGACCAGAGGGTCGTATTTGCTTACTTGAGTTATGCATTTGTCTGTGTGATATATATTTTATATTATGTGTTTCTGAGACCGGACCGAAGGGTCCACCGAGCTGTGAGACTCGAGGGCCCTCACTTAGGCTGGACCAGAGGGTCCAACTGGAGGGTCCCACTGAGACACATAGACTGAAGGGTCTTACAGAGTTATAGCCTCGAGTGGCTAATGTGTTGTATGTGGTATTTTGGGGAACTCACTAACCTTTGTGCTTACCATGTTATGTATTATGTGTTTCAGGTACTTCTGAGGATCGCGGGAAGGCACCAGCTTGATTGTACACACACCTGAGCTGGAGTTATATTTATTGTTGGATCCTATGTTTATGATAAACTATTTTTGAAATATGTTTTGACATTGATACTTGAAGTTTTGGAGAAATATGATATGTAATTTACCGTGTTTGAAAAATGAAAATTTGTTTTGAAAATTTTACATCGTTACAATTTGGTATCAGAGCCTTGGTTTGAGGGATTCGGATGCACCTTCGGGTATGTCCGAACTCAAACTAAGGATTTGAGAAAAAAAATTCAAGAGAAGCGAATTTTCTAAAACGACTAAGAGTTTCTAAGAGAAAAACGAGAAACAACAGTGCATACAATCAGCCAGAGACCGAACGGTGAATTCCCAAAATACCCTTATTTTCTGTGTTATGAGATATATTATGCATGCTAGAGAGAGTAGGCTAGGTATTTCAAAATTTAAGACTAAAGTGGCCTGATTTGTGATGCCTTAGCCTAGGGGTTACTGCTACCAGTGATTTGCTTCGAGTACGAGTATGTAGCAGAGAGGAGCTTATGAGAGGTCTACTAAGAGAATAGTCTGTGTTTGGCGAGATATAGAGTACTTGTGAACTAGGATCCTAGGAGGATGACTTGGAATGGACACATATGCGGTGTGGAATGTAGTATTGTGCCCGTACTACTGGAAACACCGGATCGTGAGTAATCCAAGTAAGAATCCTTAAAGTGCTAAGGAACAAGTAGCGGCGAGTGATCGAGTGTGAGTATTCTCGATCGAGTCTCTGATTATTTTGTGTTAAGTTTCTGAGACATCATGGTGGGTACGCGCCACAACCCGGAGCTATCCGAGAGGCCATCCCCGATATGTTTGGGTCTATTAAGACCACTTTGATTGAGATGTTTGATGAGCGATATGTTGCTATTACCGAGGTGGCTGTTGTTACAGTCACCCCAGCTGTCGCTGCTGCCAGGCCACAGGGGGGTGACTCGTTGTTGTATCGAGAGTTCAGCAACACGAAACCACCAGAGTTTGATGGGACTCAGGATCCGATTTCCACAATAAGATGTGTTAGGATTAAAACCCTAATTGAGATTTGATGAACAAGATGCGGAAAATAAGAACAAACACAATAATGAAGATTATGTCGAATGATCACTCGATTTATTGAAATATGAGGAATAAATTACACTTAAGAAATAAGAATCTAACTCTACAAGAAACCTCACGTGGCGGCTACATTTTGCCTCACACTCTTAACCCTAATAATGAATAATACATGACTATTTATAGGGAAAAGACAAGTCTTGGGCTTTTAACCTAGAATTCATCAAAGGGGCCCATTGCCATCATCCATGGAGTGCTTTGAAACCCTACAATCTCCCCCTCAAAGTATGGAATAGATGACAATGCTTTAACTTCCAAAACAAGCATCTAGCAAATAAAAAGATCTACAACGAGGAATATATGAAGCAATCCACGAATCTTGATTCTTCAATAGTCTTCAAACACGGGCTCTAGGATATATAAATCAAGCACTGAAGTAATGTCTTTAAACTTCATTTTCGAATGTAATCCCAAAGAATCTTCATGAAAACCAAACCCGCCATAAAACCCATCTCAGAACAAAGAAACTGAATCACTTCTTGTCTTTGAAGAGCTCCCCCTCCAAGTCACAACGATCTTCAAATAAGCTAATGATATAAGCCATCAAAAAATATCATGTAACAACCCAAACTTTAAGATTCGTAACACCACTTGATCGAGAAAATACAAGAAGTCGGAGATATAACAAGTCCTTAGCAGAGCTCGATGAAGAACTCTTGCAGTAAAGGATACTTCTCTGTAAAAACCTTAGTAGAGCTCGATGAAGAACTTCTGTAAAAAAGCTACCTTCATAATTCTCCCACAAGCTTTATCAAAAATCTTCGACTTTGAAAAGTCACAAATCCAATTTCGAATGGCCATACCAAATTCTCCCCCGATTTATAATCAAAAACATGATTATAAAGCCTTCAAAAGGTCATGAGAATGATCTTGAATGGATAAAAATTTACTATGCTCCCCCGCGACAAAAAGATATAAAAAAAATCCGAAAAAGTCGTGAAAACTTGACGTTAAAAAAAACGACTTTCCGAACCGCCAAGACTTGATGGAATCTTTATTTTTCTGTTCACAAAAAAAATATGAGCGTTAAAGAATCCAAAACTGTTCACCGGCCCTCAATGTAGTAACTTTTCTGAAAATTGGGCCGAAATTGTCACTTTCTAAAAGACCGGGGCTGGAATGGTAATTCAGCATCAACAAACCCTTTTATATGTAACAAAATCTGCAAATGGTCCAAAACTGCCAAGGCATGAAAAGTATAGGGACCAGATCGTTAAATTCTTGAAGTGGCAGGGACCGAGTATGAAACATTAATTCATCTTCCCCATTTATACAAACACAGCGACTGGAACATGATTTCAAGCGAACGCGAGTCTGAGCCACTTTCGTTTCAAGCACAACCAACCGAACCAAGGTTCGTTTCAAGATCGCCATTGATTCACGCGAACATAACCGAACGTTCGGTTCGTTTCTTATTCCAAATCGAGCTTCATCAGGCGAAACTCCTTTCGCTTTCGGTTCATCCTTCGATCGCTCCAACCATTAACAACCGAACCCAGTTTCAAAAGCAAAACCGAGCATCCCGATTAGAATAAGGAGCGAAATCTTAGCCAAGCCGAATCACAGGTTCGCTTTCGGTTCATCTCCTATTTCAGTCCCAGCACAAACACGCGAATCCAAGATCGAGGTTCGTTCCATGAGCTGCTAACGCGAATCTCCCCCCTTTCGTTCCAAGTGCTACCAACCGAACTCAAGTTCGCTTTCTGTCTTCCTTTCTTTCGTTCCAAGGCAACAAAAAAACCCAATCATAGATTCGCTTCAATTTCATCGATTATACCCCAATGAGAAGCACAGTAAACGAGCGTTCATAGGTAAGGATTTCACAGCGATTTTGACTTTTCGTTGGTCAGGAATTGCGAATAAGCACACAACCACCCCAATTTCGTTCCGATTAAGATACCAAGCATATCCGATTTTGAAAACGAAACAGTGTCAACTGCAAAAGGTATCAAGATACGTCTTTTTGCCATCATTCAGTTCACATATGCCTTTAAACCAATTTTGACTTTATTAGTTTGACCCCAATAAACACCAAATAATTTTCTCAAATCGATTTCAAGATCAAACACCACTTCAATTGAGTTCATCATCATCGTTATCTGTACTCAAATCCCTAAATCATCGAATCTCCAAATCATCATTAACTTCTCAGATCAATACAATCAAGAAACAAACTCGATGTTGGAACATGAATAAACAGAAAGTCTCAATTAGAAAATAAAATCAATTAATAAAATCAAAATCGATTTTGATATTGGTATTGTTCATAAATATCGGCTCAAGAACAAGAACAATAATTTTGAAGGAACAACAATCATAGATTCGAGATGAGTGAATTGCAGTATGCGATTTCAAAGAAAAGAATATATGGGCCAAACCAATGAACAGTAAACGAAAACAATGGGCTCAATGAATGGAATGAATGAACAGTAAGAAAAAAATTGGATTCGCTGAATGCATATGGATCAAAAATTCGGCTAGACGATTTGGTTTAGGGCAAAAGAACCAGATCAGATCCAAAAAAAAACAGATTAAGAGTAAAAAGAGAACTGGATCAAAATAATACCCATATGAACAGTAGAAAACACCACAAATCTTCATGAACAGTAACTTGAACAAAATTTTGATTCCATACCGCCAAAACACCAAAAATCTTCAATAACTTGTGAAGAAAATCATCAAATCAAGAACCGATACTTCAAAAATCAACAGATTTTCAAAGACCCGCTCTGATACCACTTGTTGGGATTAAAACCCTAATTGAGATTTGATGAACAAGATGCGGAAAATAAGAACAAACACAATAATGAAGATTATGTCGAATGATCACTCGATTTATTGAAATATGAGGAATAAATTACACTTAAGAAATAAGAATCTAACTCTACAAGAAACCTCACGTGGCGGCTACATTTTGCCTCACACTCTTAACCCTAATAATGAATAATACATGACTATTTATAGGGAAAAGACAAGTCTTGGGCTTTTAACCTAGAATTCATCAAAGGGGCCCATTGCCATCATCCATGGAGTGCTTTGAAACCCTACAAGATGGATCTCTGATATCGAGGGGTGTTTCTACACTTGTTCATGTCTGGAGCATTTGAGGGTACGGTTCGCGCTGAACCAGCTTCGCTTGGGGGCAAAGGACTGGTGGAAGTTTGTGACAGCCAATTACACTTCTGCAAAGCTCATTGTAGTGACATGGGAGAGGTTTACTGTGATGTTTCGAGATGAGTATGTTCCCCCAATGGAGAGGGAATGGTTGGCCCAGGAGTTTCTATACCTCAAGCAGAGGACAAAGTTAGTGATAGTGATTACGAGGATGTTCCATGAGAGGGAGATGTTATGCCCTGAGGACGTGTCTACCGAGCAGGCACGTATGAGCCAGTATTTGAGCATTCTGAGTAGAGATATTCGATAGTTCATGGCGAACTCGACTTATCGGTCATTTTCTGAGCTTCAGGCAAATGCCTGAAAGAGGGAGATTGAGTTGGAGACTCAGTCCAGGGATGAGGCGGAGTCTCAAGGGAGGGATCGGTGACCGACATAGTCTCAGCCGGCAGCCAAGCGGGCAAAGCCCACTGATTCGAGATCTGGAGGCTAGAAGGGCCGCACTTCCGGGAATTTCGGAAAGAGTCATGAGGGAGTATCTCGAGCGGGTGTTTTCTACAAGTGTGGCAAAAGGGGCATATTGCGAGGGATTTCCCCAAGGGGTTTGTAGTATGTTTTTATTGCAACCATACCGGCCATCAGAAGGTCGAGTTGCCACACCTGCTCCTGGGATTTGCCCCTATTGTTTTACGAGCTACAAAGAACCAACCAGTGAAGGTCGGGGTACCAAAGGTTCGTGGGAGAGCCTTTCAGCTAACAGCGGAGGAGATTCGCACAGCACCTGATGTCGTGGCCGGTATGTGTTCTTGTACTTATCCTATTTCGAGTTATATTGTGCTTATATTGTGTTATGCTTAGTTACATTTCTTGTGAGTTCTGTATCTACCTTGGTGTTATTTGACTCGGGTGCGAGTCGATCCTTCGTATCATTAGCGTTTAGTCATCACATCGGTATCCGACGAGAGGCGTTGAGTCGATCTCTAAGAGTTTCCATAGCTGATGAGCATGCGATTATTGCGACTGATGTGATACAGGGATGTATGCTCGAGATTTTTGGTGTTGAATTCCCGATAGATCTGGTTTCGATCGCGATGGGTGATGTCTGTGTCATTGTGGGCATGGACTGGTTGAGTCGATTCGGAGTTGTGATCGACTGCTAGCGTCAGTTGGTGACCATATGAGACCCTAGTAGAGGAGTGCTTATGGTGTATGGCGAGGGTACCGGATCCGGGTCAGCATTCTGCTCAGCTTCTAGGGCAAGACAAAGTCTACAACAGGGTTGTAGGGTTTTGTAGCATATGTGATGGATACGCAAGTTGCTGTTTAGAGACCAAGTTCTATCGCTGAGGTTTCGATAGTGAGTGAGTTTTCGAATGTTTTTCTCGAGGAGTTACCGGGTGTGCCTCCCGAGAGACAAGTGGAGTTCCAGATTGATTTGGTTTCGAGGGCGGCGCCTATCACAAAAGCACCTTATCACCTTGCACCGCCTGAGATGCAGGAGGTATCCTCATAACTCTAGGAGCTGTTGGGGAAGGGCTTTATCCAACCGAGTAGCTCTTCGTGGGGAGCGTTGATCCTTTTTGTCAAGAAAAAGGATGGTTCACACCGGATGTGCATAGATTATCGGTAGTTGAAAAAGCTGACACTTAAGAACCGTTATCCACTTCTGAGGATCAACGATCTGTTCGATCAGTTGCAGGGTGCGTCTTGGTTCTCGAAGATCGAATTGAGTTCTAGATATCATCAGATGAGAGTTCGAAAGGAGGATATCTAGAAGACGGCCTTTAGGACTCGTTATGGGATTACGAGTTCATGGCGATGCCTTTTGGACTCACCAATGCCCTGGCGGCGTTCATGGATCTCATGAACTGGGTGTGCAGGCCTATGCTGGATCGATCGGTGATCGTGTTCATCGACGATATTTTGGTGTATTCACGATCTAGAGAGCAACATGAGGAGCATTTGAGAGAGATTCTTGGAGTATTGAGATCGGAAAGGCTTTATGCCAAATTCTCCAAGTGTGACTTCTGGTTACGAGAGGTCTAGATCCCAGGTCACCTCGTTAATCAGAATGAGATTTTGGTCGATCTAGCCAAGATTGAGGCGGTTATGAGATGGGAGGTGCCGAGATCCCCCACCGAGATTAGGAGTTTTCTAGGGTTGGTCGGCTACTATCATAGATTTATCCGAGATTTCTCCAAGATTGCCTTCCCCCTCACCAGGTTGACCCGGAAGGGCGTTACTTTTGCATGGGGTCCCGAGCAGCAAACCTCATTTGAGACTCTTCGCCAAACGTTGTGCGAACCCCCGGTGTTAGCGCTTCCCAAGGGAATGGAGGACTTTGTGGTTTATTGTGATGCATCTATATCCGGATTAGGTGCGGTGCTAATGCAACGAGGGCACGTGATAGCATACAAATCGAGGCAGTTAAAGCCTCATGAAATGAGATATCCCACCCACGATCTAGAGCTAGGGGCGGTGGTGTTTGCCCTCAAGATCTAGCACCACTATTTATATGGGGTTCGGTGTACCATATACACGGACCACAAGAGCCTGAAGTATCTCATTGACCAGCTCAACCTGAATATGCGTCAAAGGAGATGGTTGGATGTGGTGAAATAATGTGAATATGAGATCCTGTATCATCCGGGTAAGGCTAACGTGATAGCCGACACCCTGATCCATCGAACAGAGAGTGCCCTGATTCGAGATATATGTATGACGATGACAGTGATGACTCAAGCCCTGAATACCATTCGAGAGGCCCAGGCGGAGGCCGTGAAACCAGAGAACAGCAAGAGAGAGCGAGTGATTGGGCAGGCGTCTGAGTTTGTGACAGATAACCGAGGACATATAACTTTCCAAGGGTAGATCTGGGTGCCCTATACGGGCGGAGCTCGACGTATACTGATGGAGGAGGCACATAGATCGAGGTTCTCGATCCATCCAAGGGCCACTAAGATGTATTTAGACCTAAAGAGAGACTATTGGTGGCCCTGTATGAAGAGGGATGTTGCATGGGTAAATGAGAGGTGCTTGACCAGCCGGCGGGTCAAGGCAGAGCACCAACGAACGCATGGTCCATTGCAGCCTTTAGAGATTCCCAGTGGAAGTGGGAGCATATTACCATGGATTTTATCACCAAACTACCGAGAACGGCGTGTGGAGTTGACACGATTTGGGTGATTGTGAATAGGCTGACGAAGAGTGCTCACTTCCTTGCTATTAGTGAGAGCTCTTCTGCAGAGAGATTGGCCGAGATCTATGTGAGAGAGGTGGTAGCTCGGCATGGAGTGCCGATCTTGATAGTTTCGGATCGCGACGTGCGTTTCACTTCCAGGTTTTGGAAGAAATTTCATGAGGAGGTGGGCACGCGCTTTCATTTCTGCATTGTGTATCACCCGCAGACGGACGGGTAGAGCGAGCCGACGATTCAGATGCTTGAGGACATGTTACGTGCATGTGTCATGGACTTCGGGGGTAGTTGGGACACCTACATAGCACTGGCTGAGTTTTCTTACAACAACAGCTATCATTCGAGTATTGGTATGCCTCCGTTTGAGCTTTTGTATGGGAGGAGATGTCGGACTCCCATTTGTTGGGGAGAGGTGGGACAGAGAGTGATGGTTAGCACAAAGATAGTGCTAAAGATGATCGAGCAGATTCAACAGGTTAGATAGAGGTTACTGACGGCCCAGAGTCGTCATAAGAGTTATGCAGACAGGCGACGATTCGAGCTAGAATTCTAGGTCGGAGATTTTGTGCTCCTAAAGTTATCCCCATGGAAAGGGGTGATCCAATTCAGGAAGCGGGGTAAGCTGGGGCCCCAATACATCGGTCCTTTCAGAGTGACTGCCAGAGTGGGTAGAGTAGCATACCAGTTAGAGCTACATGCGGAATTAAGTCAGATCTATAACATCATCCACGTATCCCAGTTGAGGAAGTATGTTGCTGATGAGATGGCAGTGGTACCACTAGAGGACATTCAGGTGGATGCGAGCCTGAATTACATCGAGAGGTTGATCGCAATTTTGGATTGAAAGTTTAAGGTTCTGAGGAACAAGGAAGTGCCTCTGGTTTAGGTCCAGTGGCAACATCATATGGGGTCCGAGCTGACTTGGTAGCCAGAGTCAGAGATGCGGGAGCAGCATCTAGAGTTATTTGCGGAGCATGACTTCGAGGGTGAAGTCTGATTCTAGTGGGGGAGAATTTCAACATTCCAAGTCCATGTATATCTTGTAAAACCTTGATCTTTTGAGCTCTTGTCCATTTTGGTCCTAATTCAAGAAAATGTGGTAAACGAGTACGTAGGGCGTACTAGAGTATACACTCAGCGTACTCGAATGTGTGCATGTGACGTGGGGGCCACCTAGTACGCTGGGCGTACTACGCCCATAATGAAACCCTAATTGTTAGTGAGCTCCCTATTTAATGGACATGATGGCCTAATTCATGGCCTCCATTCCAAGAGACCAAACCCTCTTAACCCTAAATCTTCGTTCTTATAGCTGGAGAGTGCATTTGAGAGCTTGTGAGTGTAATCTTATGTTCTTGAAGTAGAGAAAAAGCTTTGGAGAAGAAGGAGTGAGAGCCAGGAGTTTGGATTTGAGCTTAGCTATGTGGAAAGCTTCACATAAAGGTATAAAGCTTCAAGCTTTCTCACTATTTTGATTGGTACATTCATATGAAGTATTTTAGGGTTCTGTCCCAAAAGATGGAGACTTTATGAGATAATGAGCTTCAGAGACCTTGATCTACCCCTTTTCAATGTATTTTGTGGAGTAGGGTCATAAAAATCCAATCTTGGACATTAGGAGTAAGCCATGCATGAGTTATGAGCTTCGTGAGGAAAGAGGATGGGTGTTTTGAGTGTTTGTGACCTAATCAGCCATGCAAAGGCATAAAGTCACTGACTTTATGTATTAAGAGACATTAGGGAGTCCAGATCTGAGATATGAGCTAATGTATTAACTGATTAAGACCAAAAATGTGAGGAGATTGAAACTGGGCCGTACGCTGGGCGTGATCCCAGTATGCGCATCGTAGGGGTCGAGCATCCCCGATGCCTGCATGGCAGCCGAGTACGCCCAACGTAGAGAGTTGGTACGCGCAGCGTACTCCCTTCCACTGACTTTCGGTTGACTTTTAGGGTTTGGTCAACATGTGGTCTATTAAGCCTATGGAGGAGTAAATAGTCTTTTACCCTTCTATGAGTGTATGGAAGGGTTATTCTAGCTTTGTGAGAGTCGTTATTAATTAGGGATAATTATTGTGTGTGTTAGGCGAAGGCTAGACTGGTGATACAAGTTCGAGGTTATCCAATCCTTGCAAGGTGAGTCTTCTCACTATACTTTACCTAGAGTGGTATTTATGTGTGACCAGAGGGTCGTATGTGCTTACATGAGTTATGCATTTGTCTGTGTGATATATATTCTATATTATGTGTTACTGAGACTGAACTGGATGGTCCAACGAGCTGTGAGACCGGAGGGTCCTCACTTAGACTGGACTAGAGGGTCCAACAAGCCATGGGACTGGATGGTCCCACTGAGACACATAGACCGGAGGGTCTTACAGAGTTATAGCCTCGAGTGGCTAATGTGTTGTATGTGGTATTTTGGGGAACTCACTAAGCTGCGTGCTTACCGTGTTATGTGTTTCATATACTTCCGAGGATCGCGAGAAGACACCGGCTTGATTGTACACACACCTGAGCTGGAGTTATATTTATTGTTGGATCCTAGGTTTATGATAAACTATTTTTGAAATATGTTGTGACATTGACACTTGAAGTTTTGGAGAAATGTGATACGTAATTTACCGTGTTAGAAAAATGAAAAATTGTTTTGAAAATTCTACATCGTTACAAGACCACATCTGCAACCCTTTACAGTAGAAGAGGTGGACCAAACGGATGCAGCCTGTAATTAGAATCATGTTTGTTTTTTAATATCTGCAGACTGTTGTAGCAAATTGAAATTTAAATAAACTAATTTTATAAACTGAAAATATTTCTCAACACCAAAATTTTAATAATTCTAGTTTTAAAATATTGAAAGAATAAGTTCGTAAAAGAATTACACATGTTAAAAAAGCTACAACCGAAACTGAAAATATTATTAACAAAAACAGTAAAAAAAATCAAAGTTTAAAAAAATCAAGTTATAATAAAAATTGTGGAAACTATAAAAAGAAATTGAAAGTTGAAGAGGTTTGAAAATGCAAGTCAAGTGTTGGGCCGCACAGAACACGCGCATAGGTTTTGTAGTCTGAAGCCTTCCAAAAAATAGATTGCTGGGAGAGGGCAAATATTGCACATGTGTTGCGCCGCACAGCAAAAGTGGTTTAAAGAAGTTTTAAAAAAATAAACAGCACCTTAGTTTTCACTAACTAACAAGGTGAGATATAACTCTCTCACTAGACTATGATTATTTATATTATAATCTTGTAATGATTATGTATGCATGTTTAACTATTAGTGGTATTGTCTTAAATACCCACAAGATATTAGATGAAGATATAGCTTGAATGTATAATTATATGTTAATGGTATTGTGTCAAATACCTACAAGTTACTGAGTGAAGATAGAGTATGATTATATGAACTATAATCTTATGAATAGGTATGTATGCATGGTTAGATCTTATTTGTACTGTGTTAAATATCTACATGTTACTGGATGGATGTTAGATTAAGTACTAGATTGATAGTAGAAGATTTCTAAATGAAATAATGTAATAGAATTAATGTGACAAGTGATATGCAATACTATATGAAGACCATAACATTCATATGAAAGGTTATGAGAAGGTAGAAAGGTGATTCCTTCGGGAATGTAGAAAGGTGATTCCTTTGGGAATGTAGAGAGATGATTCTTTGGAAATTTAAAAAGATAACTCCTCCATTAATGAGAATATGTGTTGTTAGAGAGGATTGAGAACGGTTTCCATGAATAGAACAAAGTGATTTCTTCTAAAGAACTTTGTTAAGTAATCCACGAGGGACTGTATGTAGAGGATCCATAAGGGATCATTGTAATCCATGAGGGATTTATGAAAAGAAAAGTTGCCAAGGGATCCGTGAGGGATCAAAGTGAAGGGACTAAGACCAAACGATTGTACACCGGTTAAGTTAGAGCTATGTTGACCCCATATATGATAAGTGAAGCTATCATATGAGATTAGACCGTTTGGGTCTAAGTGAGAATAGAATGGTAATGCATGAGAAGATGAGAATAAAGAGACAACATATGAGAAGAGATGAGAATAAAGTATTAGAAGAGGTGACAATAGAGTATGAGATAGGACGATGAGAGTAATAGAAGAGTATGAGATGAGATGAAGATAGAGTAAGAGTATGAGGAGAATATGAGATGAGGTGAGAAGATATGAGATGAAGATAGAGTAAAAGTATGAAAAGATTATAGGAAGAGTAAAAGAAGAGTATGAGATGAGATGAGGATAAAGTAAGAGTATGAGAGGAATATGAGATGAGACGAGAAGATGTGTGAAGATGAGATGAAATGAGAATATGAGAATAAAGTAGAAGAGTATGAGAATATAAGGATATAGTAGAAGAGTATGGAAATAGGAGAATAGAAGAGTAGAGTATGAAGACATGGGGTTAGAATAAAATAGTATGAGAAGAACAATGTAGAATGTCAAAGTATGAGAAGAAGAGACCATAATAATAGAGAGATAAAAAGAAATAAATAAGAGAAGTAGAGAATAATGACATGAAAATAGAATACTTAATAACTCACCATACTTGTTGTCTAATGTTGTATATTTTCATGTGTTTCATGTTTAGGTAGTAGTCGTTGTACGAGAGGAGATAGAAGCACCAAGGACTTGGACTAGATGTGAATTTTATTTGGTACTTCCTTGTTGCTTTAAATAATTGTTATGATATGTTGTAAACACGATAATATCATGGGATGTAATATATATATATATATATATATATATATATATATATATATATATATATATATATATATATATATATATATATATATATATATATATATATATATATATTGTAAAATTAGAATTTTGCGTGTCTATAGATAAAATATGATAAATCCCCAGATATTAGTTAAGAAAATTTAGGTCGTTACATGAACCCTCATCTTTACCTTCCATAAAATGAAGTCGTTCGATCCATTGACTTTCTCCGAAATTGAATTTGCGGGACATCTTTTGAATCGATAAAACAAACTGAGTTTTGACACTACTTGTCAGAAATAAATAAGAATAAATCATACACACAAACATAGTAGGAGGAAGTACTAGTATTTGACATGGTTTGGTCATTGGTACCTACGTCCACATGGCAATGGTACCTACGTCCACATGGCAGGAGGAAGTACTAGCTTAAATATGATAGTACTCTTAGAAACCTTAGAGGGAGTACTAGCTTGGATATGAAAGTAAAAATCAAGAGCACATAAACTTGGTAATTTTTTTAAAAGGAATATAACCTACTCAAGTGTCCAACCAAAATTTAGTGTTTGGAGTTTGGACCATTTCCCACTTTTTAAATACAAAAAAGTCAAGTTAAAATCTCTATTTGAGATTGTAACAGTGAGAATACAATCGAAAGACCATTATACTACTTGACAATGATCATATACGTTATCTAATATTACTTTCTTCAAACACATACTTTATACTTATATAAAGCAATGTTAGTACATATATTGAAAATAAAAATCAAGAGCACACAAACTTGGTAGTTTTTGTTTTAAAGGAACCTGCCCAAATGTCCAATCGAAATTTAGTGTTTGGAGTTTGGACCACTTCCCACTTTTTAAATACAAAAAGGTCAAGTTAAGACCTCTATTTGAGATTGTAACAAAGAGCATACAATCCACAGACCATTATACAAATGACCAATTATTAAGAGACCAAAAAGACAATCAACACCATTAATAACTTCTATCACATGAACCCAAAAAACATTATAGTTATTAATAAATCACCACTTCCATATAAATAAAAGCATTGGTTTCGTATGTGGGTTTATTTGGGTGTTCGATAATTATATTATCGTGCATTTATCTTGGTTTGCCGTTTGGGAAAAATATGAACCATGTTGATGCTTGGAAGGTAATCATTTATAAATTTGCCGACAAACTTTCTATTTGTAAGTCTATGAATTTATCGATTAGAAGGAGACTTACTTTACTAAGTCGATTTGGGAAATTTGAGGATTTTCTACGTATCTAAAGCTGTTGGGTATGGGTAACATGTTATCACATTCAAAATGTGCTACATCATCATCCTAGTTATAAATAGGTGTTATAACACCAAATGTGGAAATAGGCAACATCAAATAATATTTAATAACACTATTTATTTTCTATTTTATTTTTTTATTTTTTTATGTTTGTAATTCCCATTTTTCTATTTTGTTTTATTTTTTTAATTTATGTTGTAATAATTTTTAAACAACATATAAATTAAATAACACATAATTAAATTAAATATTAATTAAAAACTACATTACAACGAAAAAACATAAAACGACATTCCAACGAAAAAATAGACCGAAAAAAAAAAACAAAAAAAAAACATTACAACAAAAAAAAAACACTAATCTTCGTCTAAATATTTCTGCTCAATCTTCGTCTTTATTTTTTGGAGTGTCTCCAACCATCTCAGTGGCAAATTATTATCGCTAGTTTGAAGAATTGCCAAATATTTCGCAATACGATCATCCTCGGCTTCACGACGCACGAACTCAAAATGTTCTCGTTGCAAATTATATCTTTTAAGTGCGATTTCATTGTGCTCGTCAATTTTTTTTCATTTCGGCTTGCTCTCGTCGTTTACTTTCGGTTTCATCCGCGTGCCGTTGAGCACGTCTCGCTTTGTCGCGGCCTATTGGTCGTCGAAGAGGGGAGATATCTTCAATGTCATTCAAGTCGTCCGGTATCTCATCCGTGTCCGCATTGAGGTCGATGTTCGTGCATGCGTCGAAAACATCGACCGAACCCGAGCCGCGCGAACTCTTCGATTGTTGTTCCATAAATGTGTCGGTTTAATTCCACTTTGGGTCTTCCTTCACAATCTCCCAAATTTTTTAGTGCTCAAAAACATGACCGATCTCCACATGATATTGCTCCATAGCAGCTCTATAAACGTCAAAATCGGTCGCACCACTTTGCTTGTGTGAGGAAAGCTTGTTGTAGGTGGAATTGAACTTGGTGCACTTCTTGCTTATTTGAGTCCATTTGCTACTCAACATGTCGTGATTGCGGTAATTTTCATCTTTATTCAAAAGGCTACGAAATTTCTCGATCATGGCTTCCCAAAAGGCAACTCTTCGCATGTCGTTTCCTTGCGTTGGATTTTTTGATGTCCCGCACCAAGACACCGCCAATGCGTACTCCTCGTCCGCGGTCCACCATGTTGGAGGTTCGTCTTCGGATTGCTCCACCGCAACCGTTTTCCCTTTCCTTCGTGATCTCCATTTTGGGACGTTTTTTTTCTCCGCTCCCCCCCCCCCCCCCCCGCCCGCTTGCGTCTCGGGTACAATTCGTTGGGCGGGTTGTGGTTGTGTGGTATTTTGTCGCATTGTACCAAATGGGTTAAAAGATTTTGTGGAAGAGGGGAGACGGGATTGAAAAAATTGTCTTGAGTGTTGAGGATGTTCGCATACATTTCGTATTGTGCAAAATCGAGAGGCGGATGTGTATTTGTGTTTGGAGGAGGAGTGTTGGGGTTTTGATTCATAGTATTCAAAAGATAAATTTTTTGAAGAATTTGAAATGTAGTTTGATATGAGATAAGAAATAAAATGGATATATATATATATATATATATATATATATATATATATATATATATATATATATATATATATATATATATATATATATATATATATATATATATATATATATATATATAGGCGTAAAGAGGTAAAAACATTCAAAAAAATAAAAAATAAAAAAATTTACATTTTTGACCGTTTTACAACAGTTGAAAAACGAAATGTATACGTTGAGCCTCGAAGAAATAGACGTTTTCAAGCATTACCACGGTAATGCGTCGTAACGTAATGCGCAAAAACGCCACCCGGGTGTGATGTTCCAGGCGTTATAACGCCGTGTTTGGAGACCACGTCATAATAACGCCATTAGGTGTTGTCTGTTCCTAGTCGTCTAAGTTTAAAGACCCTGAGACGTGATAACACTTATGGAATCTTTACGATCTCATTTTTTGGGAGACGGCATGGGAGAGAGAAAATAGTTTGGATTAGATGGAAGAGAATTGTGGCTAGCAAGAAAGACGGTGGCTTTGGAGTGGGAATTCTCTCTTCTTTTAGGAGGTGTTTGGCTTATCTTTTGAGATGCCAAAAGTCTTTTTAGGAAAAGATAAAATGTAAAAGATGTTTGGTAAAAGCATTTTAAAAGCTACTTTTGGGTTTTGGATATAAGAACAACGGACTTTAAAAAGTCAAGAAAACCTGACTTTTTGTAACTTTTCCAAAAATGACTTTTGTCTCTCAAAAAGATAAATCAAACACCACTTAATTGGGAACTTTTATTCAAATGGAAGTGTGATGGTCTATTAATAACTAAAATGCTTTGTGGGTTCGGGTCATAAAAGCTATTTATGATGTTGATGGGTTTTTGGTCTCTCCACAATTGGTCATTCGTGTAATGTTACTTGTGTTATTATTGTTTGTGTACTCTTACAACTTTAATGTATAGGTTTTAACTTAAGTTTTTTTGGTAGTTTAAAAGTGGGGAATGGTTAAAAAGAAACACTAAATTTTAGTTGCACGCTTAGGTTTTCTTTGGTTTTTGTCTGAAAATCTTTTTGATATTTTTTGTCTGAGTTGGACAGCCCACACACATACATTAAGCATCGCAGATTGTTTGTTTTTTTTAAGACTGCAAACCTAAAAATGTTTGTGCGTCCTTTTCTTGGTGTAGATGTGAACCAAAGTCTTCAAACCTCCTCAGATATCTTTTAGCCTAAAAAAACGTATATATTTTGGTGTTTTTTTAAGGAAAAACTGCAACAAAGTCCCTATATATTGGCCTCATAATCGATTTAGTCCTTATGTATTTTTTTTATTCAATTAAGTCCCAAATACCGGTAATCGTATTCAATTTAACCCTTTGACCCGGTCAACAGGTCATCCAACTTTCAAAAATTACATTTTTGGCCTAGATTTCAAAATTTATTACAAATTTGGTCCAAAATTTACACTTTTTGCCAAGATTTTAATTTTTTTTACAAATTTGGTCTAAAATTTACCTTTTTTGCCCAAATTTTAGAATTTTACTATGAATTCATCCTAACTTTAGTTTTTTTTACAACTTTTTTTCTCAAAATTTTGTTTCTAATATGTTTTTTCTTTATAAACTCATATTTATACAAAAAAAAAAAGATATTTTCACATAAAAATCTTATTTTTTTCTACATAAAAACTTTTTTTAAAAGGTTTTTTGTATATAAAATATCTAGTTATAAAAATAGGTTTGGACTATTTGTGTGATATCTCTTAAAAAAATCAATTAAGAAACTAAAAGTAACCCTAAATTATAAAAATAGGTTTGGATTATTTGTTCTTTAATCACATTTATATGAAAGTTTAAACTAGTTACATTATATATGAAAGTTTAAAATGTATATAATATAATAATATTATATTTTATTCGTAAGAATTTTTTTAAGAAAAAAATTAAAATCATAACTTTGATATATTTTTTTATAACTTTTTAATAAATATATTATCTAAATAAATTATATCCATTCATGGCACGTGTCCGATCTAGGTTTTGATTTTTTATTGCCAATCAACCTTTTCTTATTTGGATTATTTATAATCTTGTATTTCCTTTATTATTTAATGTATGTTATATGAAATATCGGTTGCAATTTATTATCGATAAACATGTTTTTAGGGGAGTGAGAAATGACCAAAAATACAATAGCAACATAAATATATAAAATATTATAACTATCAATAACACAATATAATACTTTAACTAAAGTTCTAGAGAATTTACACATGAGTTTGGTTAAAAAAAATTACTCAAAGACCTAAAAAATGCTTGAGTTGAGCTTCACAACGAATTTTTTTAACCAAACTCATGTGTAAATACTCTAGAACTTTAGTTAAAGTATTCTATTGTGTTATTGATAGTTATAATATTTTATATATTTATCTTGCTATTGTATTTTTGGTCATTTCTCACTCCCCTAAAAACATATTTATCGATAATAAATTGCAACCGATATTCCATATAACAGACATTAAAAAAGAAAGGAAATACAAGATTATAAATAATCCAAGTAAGAAGAGGTTGATTGGCAATAAAAAATCACAACCTAGATCGGACACGTGTCATGAATGGATATGTTTTATTTAGATAATATATTTATTAAAAAGTTATAAAAAATATATCAAAGTTATGATTTTAACTTTTTTCCTAAAAAAATTCTTACGAATAAAATATAATATTATTATATTATATATATTAAACTTTCATATTATTATATAATGTAACTAGTTTAAACTTTCATATAAATGTGATTAAAGAACAAATAATCCAAACTTGTTTTTATAATTTAGGGTTACTTTTAATTTCTTAATTGATTTTTTAAGAGATATCACACAAATAATCCAAACTTATTTTTATAACTAGATATTTTATATACAAAAAACATTTTAAAAAAAGTTTTTATATAGAAAAAAAATAAGATATTTATGTGAAAATATGTTTTTTCTTGTATAAATATGAGTTTATAAAGAAAAAACATATTAGAAACAATTTTTTGAGAAAAAAAGTTGTAAAAAACCTAAAGTTATGATGAATTTATAATAAAATTTTAAAATTTGGGCAAAAAGGGTATATTTTGGACCAAATTTGTAAAAAAATTTAAAATCTGGGCCAAAAGTGTAAATTTTGGACCAACTTTGTAATAAAATTTGAAATTTGGGCCAAAAATGTAATTTTTGAAAGTTGGATGACCTGTTGACCGGGTCAAGGGTTAAATTGAATACGATTACCAGTATTTGGGACTTAATTGAATAAAAAAAAATATATAAGGACTAAATCGATTATGAGGCCAATATGTAGGGACTTTATTGTAATTTTCCCTTTTTTTAATACTTAGATTTATTTTAACTTTGTTTATGATAAAAAAAAGTTCGTAAAAAAATTACAATACTTAAAGAAAAAAGGCTCGACGACACAATTCTATCCATTCATTTTGTAGATAAAAAACATTTTTAAATTTAAAATTTTCGAATTTTTTTTAATATTATTTTCGTCATTTCTATTTTTCAAAAAAAACAAAAAAAATTACTATTTTTTACATATTCTAATAGAATATTATAATATTCTAGTAGAATATTATAATATTTTATATATCTTGCAAATCCATTAGAATACTAGAATATTCTAATATTCTAAAAATCATATTAGAATATCCACAATATAATATCTATTAGAATATTTTACGTATTTTTTTTAAAAAAAAAAACAGTAATTTTTTTAGGGAAATAAAATGACGAAAATAATAATTAAAAAATAGTTTTTGGATTTTTCCTTTTATTTTGCATTTTAAAATTATTTTTAGATTGCGTCTCACGGTCTCACAAAATTAGTATGGTTTCAAATGAACCTGAATCTCTCTCTCTCTCTCTCTCTCTCTCTCTCTATATATATATATATATATATATATATATATATATATATATATATATATATATATATATATATATATATATATATATATATATATATATATAAAAGTTAATAGCATAATATAAAAAACCGTTAAAAGCAACACAACTTATACAACATAGTTTCATAATTTTATCAAATTAGCCTGATGATTATACTCTTACACTTTATTTCTCTCATTTAAAAGTATGAACATATTGCCGACATAACCAGTTGTGCTCTCGCAATGTGAACTATTTTCAAGAGAATATAATAAAATATAATACTTTAATCACTACAAAAAGTTAAGAAATTGAATCAATTAAATTATAAAAATATATCATAATCAAGAAACTAAATTTACTTTTACTTTTACTTATTACTATTTGAGAATGGAAGGGGGTTCTATATCTCATTATTAGCATAGTAGGGATGGGCCCATGATAGGCGAGGCCTTAGGGCTAGAATATATAATATCGTGTATGATTTTTTATGTACTATCATGATTATATGTTATTGTCTGTATGTGTATAACGGGCGGGGCCCAGTGACAGGCGGGGCCTAAGAGAAACATATATGTATACCAAGCGGGGCTTGATGTCAGGCGGGGCCTGATGCCGAACACTATTCGATATCGGGCAGGGGGCTAGTATATGTGATTATATGTATGATATGTGGTAGTTTGGGGAGACTCATTAAGTTTCGTGCTTACGATTTTCAGTTTTGATTTCTGGTACTTCCAGTTGCAAAGAGAAGAACTCGGGATGACTGCAGTGCACACACCATTTGTTTAGTCTGGGATGTTTTACTCTGATATATTGACATGTGTTTTGATATGATGTTTTGATTTGATACGATGACTTATGTTTTTGGATGATATGATTTTGATAGCTATGGTTTATTTATTAATTAAAAATGAAATTTGTGGTCATGATGATTAGGATGTTACAATAATGGAGCACTTGAGGTTCATGGAGCATGTGAAAAAGGAACGTATCATCTGAGATGGATTTAGATCACAGAAAGAGGAACAGATCAAGTGACAAAGGAAAATATCTTTCATAAGGGGCTTTGGAGCACTTGGAGTGGCTTGGAACAACTTGGAGCATCTTGTAGCAACTTGGAGCACTTGGAACAACATGGAGTAACATGGAACATCATGTTGCATCATATAGAATGAAGTTGTGTTAAATTTTAGCATGATGCACCATCATGTCTGAAGTTACACCAAGGTGATGTTGAGACAAGGAGATATTGAGCCAAGAAGATGTTGAGCCTTGAAGATGATGTTGCTCTATCAAGGAGGGAATGGTCACGACGTGACGTTGATTTTTGGCTAAGTTTACCGTTGACCTTGTGGACTTTGATCGTTGAGTTTTTGACTAGTTTGACTTTTGGTCTAACTTGGGTAGAATTGATTATTTGACTATGGGCTGGTCTCACTCTGGTTTTAGAAAGATTGGGTTGGTTGTTCTGATGTTGAGCTAGCGGTTGAGCTTCTGTTGAGTAGTTCATGTAAGTCTCTTCACTATACTCATGGGTCGAAGGCACCAATGCCGATCCACAAGATAATATTTTTAGGATGCTAGCTGTATTTGTGACTCTTGCATGTGTATGTATGTTTTATATGGGTGGGTCCCATTATATATCATTTTGGGCAGGGCTCATATGTAGTTTAGGCAGGGACCATTATGCTATGGGCAGGGCCTGTATGCAGATTAGGCGGGGCCCATTTATATGTATATTTATGCGGTATTTTAGGGAACTCACTAAGCTTTGTGCCTACAGTTTTATGGTTTAAAAATTTTCAGGTACTTCCAGTTTCAAAAGGAAGGGTTTGGATTGATCACACTACATCCCCTGGAGATTTATTTCGCTATGATTGTTTATGATTTTACTATGATGTATTGAGAAAACTTTCACTCTGATCGTCTTTTAGGATAATGAAGCAATGGTTTTGACTTAATTAAAATGACATTTTTACTCGGAATTTTTGGTACTTTACAAAATTGGTATCAAAGCCTTGGTTTGAAGGATTTGGACACACTCACGGGTGTGACGGAACTCAAACTAAGGAGATCATATAATATTTTAAAAGAAAATGAGTTTTCCAAAAAAGTTGTTAAGAAAAAAGGGTATGATGCATCTAATTAGAAGAAATCGGGTAAGTATTTCCCAAAATACCCATACATGTGTTATGCTTATTGTTTTGGTATGAGTATATGATAATCACATGCTAGATTAGGGCTAAGTATCTGCTCAGGATTTGCATGATAGAATGATAGGAGAGATGTCTTTATATTTTTGTTGATTAAGCTTTTGGAACTGCATGCTAGTATGGATTTCAGATGGTTGGATAGAATGGCATGATTAAGTGAGGCACTGGTTTGGATTACTTGATGCTCGAATATTGCTTTCTTTGTGCTTTTTGGGACCTCCAATAATACCAGCTAACTATTAAGTGAATACGTTAGGTTACATGTTGTAGGAATTAGATAATTTTAGAAGGTTAGGTTTAACTTTATTGCATAACTCTTGTTAGAGTCCAACCGTTGTAGTGTGAGGCCTCGTAGTAGATGAATTGTCTAGTGCCTATAGCAAGTATTTGTATTCTTAAGGTAGTTAAAAGGTATTAAAGGGAATCTCTTCTACAACTGATGGGGGGAGAGAAGTGTGAAGGGAACATTAGGAAATCCTAGGAAGAATATTAGAATGTGCTTGTATGAGCATTTTCGAAAGAGAAATCCTATAGGAGATATCCTAGCATCGCAAAAGCAAGTTATTTGGAGGATGCCTTTTTATGTTTTGTGTCCTATAGAATTTTACTGTCGAATTTTGCTTGCTTTGTGCTTTGTGGGACCCATATTAACGTGGGCTAACTATTAAATGAATGTGTTAAGTTACATGCTACAAAGTTTAAATAATTCCAGAATGATTGATTTAGCCCTATTGCGGAGCTCTCGTTTGAGTCTAACCGTTGCAGGCTTGGGTCTTTTATTCGAAAGATTATTTATGTTTTGTTACATGTAATTATACCTGTGAAGTAGTTAGCTGGTACTAGTTGAGCTTCTTCAGTAGTTGATGGCAGGGTGAGGTGGGAATCCTAGGAGAGCCTACGAAGTGCCTTAGAGGAATTGGTGCACTGTCTAGCGATGTATATTCATTTGGGAGTGGGTATCTGTGGTTTGATCAACGGTAGTGGACATACGTAATTTCTAAGAGGATTCGGGACAATTCTTGAGGAAAGTACAGATAGGTGTGGAAGGTAGTATTGGGCTCATACTACTAAAAGCACAGGATCCATACTCAATTTCATGAAAATCTTGGGGTTTCTAAGGAGCCGATTTAGGGAAGATTGTATGGTGTGGAACCATGATTCATCACAATGCGTTTTGGTTTTATTCAGTTTATCGATTATGGTTATTTAGGCTAAGGATAGGACTGGTGACTGCCTGGGTCTTAGTTTCCATGTCGGTTTGGGTTTGAATGGTATAGAGCTAGGTGAGTTAGTCGATTTGTGGTCTCGAGGGCCTTACTCGAGGTAGTGCCAGTTGAGTCACGGAACTTTAAAAGGAAGCAATTGTGATGATCGGCTCAAATATTACAGTCGAAGGCTAAGTGATTTGTAGACGGATTGGGATGTCACTATCTACGTTGGGGGGTTATATTCATCCAGCTTCCTGTGTTCTGAGGAAAGGGAGAGCATGCATGTTATTTTCAGAGTTGGGATGTAGACCCAGCATGGGGCTAGATGGTTGCGGTTTTTGGCTGCAAATATGGTAGTGTATGAATGCACAAGAGGATTCTTATCATATTGTTGCCTTGAGATGAGATCAAGGATCTGCTTTCTTTGAATATAGGTGGGTTAGGTGCTAGTTGATGTTTCAGGTGATGTGAATCAGGAATGACAACTTTTTTTTGTCTCTGATGTATCTCGACTATGAGAATGATGTCTCTTGTATTTATGAATGATCCCCTTGATCAATTGATGGTTGGGGATTTGTAAACGAGGTGTGTGGTAGTCAATTTGCTTCTAGATAGAGAATCGGTTCTAAGGATGGACTACCAAAATTATTGCTTGTGTATTTGCATGGGATTCTTGATGTTAGAGGTAGTTATGCTTGGGAAGTTTCAGAGATCTCTATCTGAGATTCAAAAATCTCTTTGAGGTTGGTTGTTCTTTATTTGGAGGATCATCTTGTGTTGTGATATACATTCTGTGAGTCGAGGATGGTATGTATCCGGTTAAGTCGGTTTGAGTATCGGTTTGTTGCAACGTCAGTTGGTGGTGGTTCAAACCCTTAGTGGGTGAGAACTAAGTATTCTGCTTGGAGGATTATCGATCTATTGGGTTTATGGTGTCAGAATAAAGGGTCACGGGAACCTGCAGTTTGGGTATGCGAGACTTTTGTTTAAAATTTGGTCAAGAAGGGGGTGCAGAGCAAGTTTCCATCAAAGGTATGTGCTCATGAATGCCTAGGTTGTCCTCGAAGCAAGAAGATATTGGACAATGAACTCGTTTTAGGTGGTGGTTCCTTTTAGGAATGCCAATGAATAGAGCAAGAGACGTTTGAGTCGCTCAGACTGAGAATTAGTTGTTGAGGTGTAGCACCTGGTTCCTGGTATGTAAAGTTTATCTAAGTAATTTTCATTTTAGCATTGGACTCGGCGAGTTGCAGGCCCGACTCGCCGAGTAGAGACGGGAGTTGGAACACATTTAAGTTGGCGACTCGGCGAGTCCATATTCTGGACTCAACGAGTCCCCGCAGTCTGATGAAACCCTAATTTCAAGGGTTTGCACCCTATTTAAATCATCTTATGCGCCCCCAAGCTCGCCCCCTTCACCCTTAGAGCTCCTTATATCGTCCAAACCTTGTTCCTTGTGAGATTGAAGTGCTTTGGTGTGTTTTCTTGAAGATTTTGAGAGAAAAAGGAGAGTAGATCAAGAAGAGAAGAAGGAGGCCAGACATCTTGGTGTTATTTCAGTGATTCCTTGAGGTATAACTTAGTTCCCCTCTGTTTTCATGCTTATATTCCCTTAAAGCTCCATTAAAGTCCTTTTTGAGCCATTTCCCAAGCTTGGGAATGATTTAGGGTCCGTAATAAGCTGATTAACCTTTAGATCTAGGCATGATTGAGCTCCAGGAGCTCGGATTCACTGCCTTTATGAAGCCATATTGCATGAAAGCCCTAGATCTACTCTTTTAGTGCATTTTGAGCCCTAAAACCTTCATTGGTGTTTATTTACACGTAAAGTTGGAAACTTTACGTGTTAATCAAGACCTAAGAACCCAGATCTATGTATGGCATGAGTTGGATTCAAGCAAAATCGATTATATAGTATTTGCATGTGAAAGACTCGGCGAGTCGAGTCGCGAGTCCCCGTCCCCCTTTTCGTGTTTGCTGGGTGGAGTAGTGAGTCATGGGGTGTGACTCAGTGGGTCGGAAGCCAGACTCACTCATGAAGGAACTCGGCGAGTCAATGCCCTGACTAGGTGAGTTCAAGGCAATCTTCTTACCTTAAGAACAGACTCGGCGAGTTGTTCATACAACCCGTCGAGTCTCAGCATAGAATGTTCTTCGGATGAAGATGAACTCGACGAGTTGTTCATACAGCTCGGCGAGTAGGATGAAGGACTATTGGACATCGGTTTAGAAGGAAAACTCGTAGAGTCAATGCCTAAATCGACGAGTAGAGAAGGGATTATGGTCAATCGAATGGATAGGGACTCGACGAGTTGGCGAGCCAACTCGGCGAGTCGGGTCAACTGGAAGTTGACTTTGACTTTGACTCTTGGTTTGGTTAGGGGTAAATGGTCATTTTACCCTGAGGTCGGTTAACAGTATTTGACTGAGTGTTTTGTGGGAGTTATAGCCGGAGGATTTCCGGGGCAGTAGCAGAAGACTGTCAGTTCCCACGCAGGTCAGCAGCTACTTTGAGGTGAGTTACCTTCCAGTAGCGGTGGGTTTACGGCCACAATGTCGGCCCACCATTAGGAGTTGTATGATAGATGATTGTCTCTGTGATATTCATCTAGGGTTTCTACTACCTGTGTTATGTTTATGTGCTAGTATGATTTGATGTTAGGTGATATGTGTTATATGGTAGCAGTAGGAGTGAAATAGTCCTCAGTATCCGGTCGTAAGGACCGAAAGGGAGGCCAGCATCCAGATATGCTAGGCAGTATCCGGTCGTAAGGACCGAAGGGGAGACCAGCACCCAGATATGCTAGTCAGTATCCGGTCGTGAGGACCAAAGGGGAGGCCAGCACCCAGATATGCTAGGCAATATCTGGTCGAGGGGACCGAAGGGGTAGGTCGGGCACCCAGATATGCCCAACAATATATGTGTGTTATGTGATTATATGGTATGTGGTACAGTGGGGGAACTCACTAAGCTTTGTGCTTACAATTTTCAGTTTTGGTTTCAGGTACCTCTTCTTCGAAGGGGAAGGAGCTGGCGCGGTAGCAGCACATCACATACATGCTTTGTATTCCGCACTATGAGATCTTCCTGGGGATTTGTTCTCTGACATTATTATGCTGTATAAAATGTTTTTCCAGACACGCGATATCTTTTATGAAAGGACGTGTTCGGTGAATGTTTTTTTCTAATGTTTTGCTAAGTATATGTTTTAAAAATGAAATTTTTGGCTCGTATTTTTGGGACGTTACAAGTTGGTATCAGAGCCCTGGTTTGAGGGATTCGGACACACCTTCGGGGGTGTCTGAACTCAAATAGAGGGATTAAAATATTTTTTAAAGAAGAAAATGTTTTCTAAAAAGCTAAGTAAAGAGTTTTAAGAAGGAACGAAGTGTGTGATGTGCGTGACCGACCGAGCTCAAGTAAGTATTCCCGAAAGTACCCATACAAGCTTATGTTATGTTTATGAATTTCAGTAGAACATCATGCTAGAATAGGACTAAGGATCTAGGAGTGATGCCTTATGTGCCTGCTTTCTGTGCTTCAGTGTATGAAACACTACATGCTAGAATTGAGTAGACAGTAGTAGGATAGCCTGTTTAGGTTATGCCTGGTAGTATGGATGTAGCATTGTATGTTAGTTCAGTTTCTCTCTATGAGGACGGATTTGCTTGATGTAGTTTCCTGTTGTCTGAATGCTTCTTGCTTTGTGCTCGTGGGACTCTGAGTGATGGGAGTTAGACATTAGGTGAATATGTGACGTCACATGTGATCAGGGTTGAATAATCCTAGAGTGCTGGATTTGGCCCTATTGTGCAGCTCTTGTATGAGTCTAACCGCTATAGAGCCGAGTCTGATACTCGAAGGATTATCTGAGCCTCACCACATGTGATGGTATTCAGGTAATGGCTAATTGGCATTACGAGGAGGCCTTCAGCGGCTGAGGACCGGGTAGGGTGGAGTTAGAGATTTTTCTAGGGCAAGCCTAGGATGAGTATAGCAGTGACCAGCGATAGTGAAGGGGACCTGGTGGAGTCAAGGCAGTCCTAGGAAAAGGTACGGATAGATGTGGAAGGTAGTATGGGCCCGTACTACTGAAAGCAGAGGATCCATACCCGAACCGGGGAAGGCCAAGATAAGACCAGGGAACTTGTAGTAGGTGTGATCCCTCCAGAGGTATCAGTATTGCTAACGATTATTATTTATGTATTTCATAATGGTGGTACTACGCTCGAGGCCACCAGTTGGCAGTTCAGGAGAGGGATCGGGTTCGGGATCAGGTTCCGAGCCAGTAGATGAGGGGCTACGCGAGTTCATCACGTCAGAGATCACCAGAGGCATCCTTGAGTCGACCCCCATTATCTTCGGGTCGATCAAGGAAGGGATAGTGGAGTTGATGGAGGATCACCTCCGGGAATTCAGGAGCGACATGGCATCTGGCCAGTCGGGATCTCGCACACTGTCCTTTAAGGACTTCAGGGGCAGTGGTGCGTCGGATTTTCACGGGGCGAAGGACCCCATAGCTGCCAGGCGATGGATTGCAGACATTGAGTCTGCACAATTGACTAGCTTCTACCCTGAGGGGTCGAAGGTGAGATTTGCAGCAGGATGTTTGAGGGATCGAGCTAGGGATTGGTGGGAGTTCGTTGGTGACTCGTTGGGGACCTCGGTTGTCGATGCTATGACCTGGTCGGACTTCGTGGCCAGGTTCAGGGTAGAGTTTGCGCCGACTGTCGAGCTTCAGCAGCTGGCCAGGGAGTTCCTAGATATGAGACAGACGACGGAGAGTGTGGCGGAGATCACCGCCAAGTTCCGGGAGAGGGCGTTGCAGGTGCCCCAGTACGCGGGTGATGAGGATATGAGGAGGACCCGCTATCATGACATGCTACGAGCTGATATTCGGGAGCATGTCAGTTTTTCAGCTTGCCCTACCCTGGACTCTATGATTGCCAGGGCAAGGGAGAGGGAGATAGATCTGGAGCACATCCGGAAGAGGAAGGCGGAAGAGGGGCATGTTATGGGGGCTTCGGGGAAGAAGCCCAAGGGATCGGATGCGGGGCCGAAAGGCCAACAGGGGTAGGGCCGCTGCAAGAAATGCGGCAGGGCGCACGAGGGAGCGTGCAAGATGGGATCGTCAGGCTGCTACAAGTGCGGCAAGTCAGGGCACTTCAGCCAGGATTGTACCGCCCCTGCACCTGTGATTCAGACGTCTGAGTTTCTGTGTTTCCACTGCAACCAGAAGGGCCACAAGAAGGCCAATTGCCCCCAGTTGACAACGTCAGCACCAGTAAAGGTGCCAACTCCAGCTACCCTACGGATTACTGATGGCCGGCAGGGCAAGGCAGAGGCTCCAGTGGTGAGGAGTCGGGCGTTTCAGCTGACTACAGAGGAGGCACGCGCCACACCTGATGTAGTGACGGGTATGATTCTTTCCCTTTTATTTTATTTTATATGATGTTATGTTATTGATATGTGCCCTGTGTTTATGCGTTAGGATCGTTCCATGTGAACGGTATCCCAGTTCAGGTGCTGTTTGACTCGGGTGCCACCCGGTCATTTATTTCCCTTGCGCGTAGCAAGAGGTTTACTGAGTCTTCGGGCATGTTGGATTGCCCTTTAGAGGTAGAAATTGTCGATGATCGATCGGTGCGAGCATCAGCAGTGTTCAGGGATTGTGTTCTAAGGTTATTTGAGGAGTGCTATTTGGTGGATTTGGTTCTCATCCCGTTGCGGGGCAACAAGGTGATTATAGGCATGGATTGGTTGAGCCCTAATGGGGCGGTGATAGATTGCGCACAGCAGCTAGTGCGGATCAGGACCCCGAGTGGGGGAGAATTGGTGATCCACGGCGAGAGGCCACAGCATGGACCCACAATATGTTCAGTAGTGAGAGCTAGGCGCTACCTCCAGCAGGGTTGCGTGGCATATGTCGCGTACGTTATGGATACCCGGGAGGCGGGTAAGGCGACTGTGAGCGAGGTTCCAGTAGCACGAGACTACGCTGATGTGTATCCAGAGGAGCTTCCTGGAATACCTCCGGAGCATCAGGTAGAGTTCAGGATCGATCTAGTTCCTGGTGTGACTCTGATAGCCAAGGCACCGTATCGGTTGGCTCCTCCTGAGATGCAGGAGTTGTCTACACAGCTGCAGGAGCTATTAGACAAGGGATTCATTCGACCAAGCAGCTCACCCTGGGGAGCCCCGATCCTGTTTGTGAAGAAGAAGGACGGGTCGCATCGGATGTGTATAGATTACCGGGAGCTGAATAAGGTAACGGTGAAGAACCGTTACCCACTCCCGAGGATTGATGACCTCTTTGATCAGTTACAGGGAGCATCTTGGTTCTCCAAGATCGATTTGCGTTCAGGTTATCATCAGATGAGGATCAGAGAGGAGGATGTGCAGAAGACCGCGTTTCAGACGCGTTATGGCCATTATGAGTTTGTGGTGATGCCGTTTGGGCTCACCAATTCTCCTGCCGCGTTCATGGACCTCATGAACCGCGAATGTAGACCGATGTTGGATCGGTCTGTGATAGTTTTCATTGATGACATCTTGGTTTATTCCAAGACGCAGGAGGAGCATGAGGAGCATCTGAGAGAGGTTTTGGAGACCTTGAGGAAGGAGAGCTTGTACGCCAAGTTCTCCAAATGTGAGTTTTGGTTGTGCAAGGTGCAGTTTCTTGGGCACCTCGTCAACCAGAATGGGATTTCAGTAGACCCAGCCAAGGTGGAGGCCGTGATGAGATGGGAGGTTCCGAAGTCTCCATCCGAGATTCATAGTTTCCTAGGATTAGCAGGCTACTATCGGAGATTCATTCAGGATTTTTCCAAGATAGTCGTACCCCTGACACGGTTGATTAGGAAAGTCGTGGTCTTTCGATGGGGGCCTGAGCAGCAGGCAACGTTCAAGATTCTGAGGCGGAGATTGTGCGAGGCGCCAATCTTAGCCCTGCCCGAGGGCGTAGAGGATTTTGTGGTATACTGTGATGTGTCTATCTCAGGCTTAGGCGCAGTATTGCTGCAGAGGGGGCATGTCATTGCTTATGCCTCGAGGCAGCTGAAGCCTCACGAGGCGAACTACCCGACGCACGATTTAGAGTTGGGGCGGTGGTCTTCGCCCTCAAGATTTGGCGGCATTACCTCTACAGGGTTCGATGTACCATCTACACGGACCACAAGAGTTTGAGGTACCTCATGGATCAGCCGAATCTGAACATGAGGCAGCGTAGGTGGTTGGACGTGGTGAAGGATTATGATTGCGAGATCCTTTATCACCCGGGGAAGGCCAATGTGGTGGCCGATGCGCTTAGCCGTAAGGCGGCACCGATCAGGGATGTGTGTATGAGGATGACGGTGGTGACTCCATTGCTAGAGCAGATTCGGGAAGCTCAGCAGGAGGCCATGAAGGAGGAACATCGGAAGAGCGAGCGAATAGTGGGTCAAGTCACCTCCTTCGATTATAATAGCCGAGGATTATTGACACTACACCGTAGGGTGTGGGTGCCGTATCACGGAGGCGTGCGCCAGATCTTGATGGAGGAGGTGCACAAATCCCGATTCTCTATTCACCCAGGGGCGACGAAGATGTATAGGGATCTTCGTCTAGACTATTGGTGGCCCTGCATGAAGCGGGATGTGGCTTGGTACGTCGAGCGATGTTTGACCTGCAAGAAGGTCAAGGCCGAGCATCAGAGACCGCACGGTTAGATGCAGCCGTTGGACAACCCGTTATGGAAATGGGAAGATATTACGATGGATTTTATCACAAATCTTTCCCGGACTGCGCAAGGAGTAGATTCGATTTGGGTCATCGTGGATCGACTGACCAAGAGCGCCCATTTTATTCCGATCCAAGAGAGTATCTCGACCGAAAAGTTGGCCGATATCTATATCAGGGAGATAGTGGCGCGGCACGGGGTGCCAATGTCGGCGATATCAGACCGAGATGTGCGGTTCACTTCCAGGTTTTGGAAGAAGTTTCATGATGAGTTGGGCACTCGTTTGCATTTTAGCACCGCCTTTCACCCGCAGACGGACGGTCAGAGCGAGCGGACCATCCAGACGTTGGAGGATATGTTGCGGGCATGCGTGCTAGACTCCGTTGGTAGTTGGGATACCTATCTTCCCTTGGTTGAGTTCTCGTACAACAACAGCTACCATGCGAGTATCAACCGCCCTCCATTCGAGATGTTGTACGAACAGAGGTGCAGGACCCCGATATGTTGGGGTGAAGTTGGCCAGAGGGTCATGGGGAGCACAGAGGCGGTGCTCAAGACGACCGAGAGAATCCAGCAGGTTCGAAGCAGGCTGCAGACTGCACAGAGTCGGCAGAAAAGTTACGCCGACAAGCGCCGGTCAGACCTGGAGTTCCAGGTCGGGGATATGGTCCTCCTGAAGGTGTCACCTTGGAAGGGCGTCATTCGATTCAGGAAGCAGGGCAAGTTGGGCCCGAGATACATTGGTCCGTTCAGGGTTGTAGCCCGGGTAGGCAAGGTGGCATATAGGCTGGATCTGCCAGCCGAGCTCAGTCAGATCCACAGCACCTTCCATGTCTCCCAGCTGTGGAAGTGCCTAGTGGATGATTCAGCGGTGGTGCCGTTAGAGGATATCCAGGTTGATGACAGCCTGAATTACATTGAGTGCCCAATTGCAATCCTCGACTGGAAGTCGAAGGATCTGAGGAACAAGAAGGTGGAATTAGTGAAGGTGAAATGGCAGCACCGAAAGGGTTCAGAGTGGACTTGGGAGCCGGTGGAAGAAATGATGGAGCATTACCCCGAGCTGTTTCAGGATCGGGCAGCAGACTTCGAGGACGAAGTCTAAAATAAGTGGGGGAGATTTGTAGCACCTGGTTCCTGGTATGTAAAGTTTATCTAAGTATTTTGCATTTTAGCCTTGGACTCGGCGAGTTGCAGGCCCGACTCGCCGAGTAGAGACGGGAGTTGGAACACGTTTAAGTTGGCGACTCGGCGAGTCCATATTCTGGACTCGACGAGTCCCCGCAGTCTGATGAAACCCTAATTTCAAGGGTTTGCACCCTATTTAAATCATCTTATGCGACCCCAAGCTCGCCCCCTTCACCCTTAGAGCTCCCAATATCGTCCAAACCTTGTTCCTTGTGAGATTGAAGTGCTTTGGTGTGTTTTCTTGAAGATTTTGAGAGAAAAAGGAGAGTAGATCAAGAAGAGAAGAAGGAGGCCAGACATCTTGGTGTTATTTCAGTGATTCCTTGAGGTATAACTCAGTTTCCCTCTGTTTTCATGCTTATAGTCCCTTAAAGCTCCATTAAAGTCCTTTTTGAGCCATTTCCCAAGCTTAGGTATGATTTAGAGTTCGTAATAAGTTGATTAACCTTTAGATCTAGGCATGATTGAGCTCCAGGAGCTCGGATTCACTGCCTTTATGAAGCCATATTGCATGAAAGCCCTAGATCTACTCTTTTAGTGCATTTTGAGCCCTAAAACCTTCATTGGTGTTTATTTACACGTAAAGTTGGAAACTTTGTGTGTTAATCAAGACATAAGAACCCAGATCTATGTATGGCATGAGTTGGATTCAAGCAAAATCGATTATATAATATTTGCATGTGAAAGACTCGGCGAGTCGAGTCGCGAGTCCCCGAGTTTTCCCCCTTTTCGTGTTTCCTGGGTGGGTAGTGAGTCATGGGGTGTGACTCAGTGGGTCGGAAGCCAGACTCACTCATGAAGGAACTCGGCGAGTCAATGCCCTGACTCGGCGAGTTCAAGGCAATCTTCTTGCCTCAATAACAGACTCGGCGAGTTGTTCATACAACCTAGCGAGTCTCAACATAAAATGTTCTTCGGATGAAGATGAACTCGACGAGTTGTTCATACAACTCGGCGAGTAGGATGAAGGACTATTGGACATCGGCTTAGAAGGAAAACTCGTCGAGTCAATGCCTAACTCGATGAGTAGAGACGGGATTATGGTCAATCGAATGGATAGGGACTCGACGAGTTGGCGAGCCAACTCGGCGAGTCGGGTCAACTGGAAGTTGACTTTGACTTTGACTCTTGGTTTGGTTAGGGGTAAATGGTCATTTTACCCTGAGGTCGGTTAACAGTATTTGACTGACTGTTTTGTGGGAGTTATAGCCGGAGGATTTCCGGGGCAGCAGCAGCAGCAGAAGACAGTCAGTTCCCACGCAGGTCAGCAGCTACTTTGAGGTGAGTTACCTTCCAGTAGCGGTGGGTCTACGGCCACAATGTCGGCCCACCATTAGGAGTTGTATGATAGATGATTGTCTCTGTGATATTCATCTAGGGTTTCTACTACCTGTGTTATGTTTATGTGCTAGTATGATTTGATGTTAGGTGATATGTGTTATATGGTAGCAGTAGGAGTGAAATAGTCCTCAGTATCCGGTCGTAAGGACCGAAAGGGAGGCCAGCACCCAGATATGGTAGGCAGTATCCGGTTGTAAGGACCGAAGGGGAGACCAACACCCAGATATGCTAGTCAGTATCCGGTCGTGAGGACCGAAGGGGAGGCCAGCACCCATATATGCTAGGTAGTATCCGGTCGAGAGGACCGAAGGGGTAGGTCGGGCACCCAGATATGCCTGGCAATATATGGGTGTTATGTGATTATATGGTATGTGGTACAGTGGGGGAACTCACTAAGCTTTGTGCTTACAGTTTTCCGTTTTGGTTTCAGGTACCTCTTCGTCGAAGGGGAAGGAGCTGGCGCGGTAGCGGCACATCACATACATGCTTTGTATTCCGCACTATGAGATCTTCCTGGGGATTTGTTCTCTAACATTATTATGTTTTATAAAATGTTTTTCCAGACACGCGATATCTTTTATGAAAGGACATGTTCGGTGAATGTTTTATTTCTACTGTTTTGCTAAGTATATGTTTTAAAAGTGAAATTTTTGGCTCGTATTTTTGGGACGTTACATGAGGGATTTGTCAGCTCTTTGTATAGATTGCTATCTATAGTCTAGGTTGGGCAGTTGTTGATTGGTAAAGCAACTTCAGAGTTTGGTATGTTTAGTTCCACATGGGTTTTTTTCATTAGTTTATTGGATCATCGGATTAGTTTCCAATGCATTCTCAATCATTGGTCATTTCGTTCATTGTCAATAGTTGAGGTTCTTCGAAAGTTTCGAGCTTTATCAGTTGAAGTTCAATGTATGCGTCGATTTATCATTAAAATCTGTTCATTATACACTTTGGTTTCTAGGTATGGGTACCCTCAATTTTTGGTTGTGGAATTATTGTTCATAGTAGGATCAAGTCTGACAATTTTCCTTGGTTATTGGAAGTTCGGATGTTAAGGTGGCATTGTTTAGTTTTCAGGTGTGCCTTTGGATCTACGTAGAATCCAATTTCGGCATGTTGCGTTGGTAGGGTTGGTATATGGATTGTCCCTACCAGGTGTAACATCCCAAAAATACAGACCAAAATTTTCATTTTTTTCTATAGCAGTTCATAAAACAATTTATAGAATCAAGTTAATTCAATTCATCAAAATCCATAGATCATAAGTCTCAAAAATATGCCATAACATAGTATCAATGTCAGAGTACAATCCCAAGAATCTCATATGCAGAAATCGTGTGTGCAATGCGCTGCTACCATGCTGACTCCTTTCCCTTTGAAGAAGAAGGACCTGAAACAAAAACTGAAAACCATAAGCACAAAGCTTAGCGAGTTCCTCCATCATACCACATACCATACATAACACATACTGTCTATCATATCTGGGCACTAGCTAACCCTTCGGTCTATTTCAACCGGTAACTTGCCTAGCATATCAGGGTGCTGGCCTACCACTTCAGTCCTTTCGACTGGTAACTTGCCTAGCATATCAGGGTGCTGGCATACCCCTTCGGTCCTTTGTTTTGATAATCTGCCTTGCATATCAGGGTGCTGGCCTACCCCTTTGGTCCTTTCGACCAGTACCGGGGACTATTTCACCCCCTACTTCTACCACATAGCATCCTAGTACATAAACATATAAGTCATATACTGCCTAGCTTATCCGGGTGCTGGCATACCCCTTCGACCCTATCAACCGGTACTGGGGTCTATCTTACCCCTCCTGTCACTATCACATAACATCATAGCATAGTAGTACATAAGCATAACAGATAACGACATACCAGATAATTATCACAAAGACAATCATCTCTACTATAGCTCTTACTAATGGACTGACATTGGTTCCTTCGACCAACTTCTACTGGAAGGTAACTCACCTCAATTTCGTGAAGTAGTTGAACTATCCTCGGTGCTAGGATCAACTCCTCTCAAACTCCTACACATAACAATCTCCTTCAATTATCCTTTCATACTCATAACCCCTTTAGGGTCAATTCTGGTCAAAGTCTAAGTCAAGGTCAACACCCTGGTCAAAGTCAACTTTTTGCCAAAGTCAACATTTGGTTGACTCGACTCGCCGAGTTGGTCCAACAACTCGTCGATTTCCATAAATTAGAGAACCTCGAACTCGCGATACAACTCGTCGAGTTACCCTCTAACTCGACGAGTTCTCCCTTATGACAGAATTGGGACTTTTCGTTTGAATTCGTCGAGTTCTCCTTCAATCTTCAAGCCCAAGCATGTCCAACTCGCTGAGTCATCTCCCAGACTCAACGAGTTTACTCGGTAACAGAAAAGGTTGGGGGACCACGGCTCAACTCGCCGAGTCATATGAACAACTCGGCGAGTCCCCCATAGACTAGTTCCATACAGTCGATTTTAGTCGAGCTTAATGCATACAAAACACAGATATGGTTTCCTAGGGTCGATATATCACATAAAGTTTCAAACTTTACGTTCATGCATGGGTTATTTAGCTCTAAAGGATAAAAGTGGTTCATATGATGCATGGAACTCCCATGGCCATAAATTTGGTACCTTTATGCCATAGAGTCCCTCAAAGATTCTGGATGTGAAGTTAGTACCCCAAAACATGCATGCATCCATGTATGGTTCCATAATATGCTTCATATGGCCCTAAACTACCCCATGAAGAGATCTAGTAAACAAATGGAAAAGGTACATACTTTATACTTCAAATGAACTGGAAATAAAGCACAAGCTCTGGATCTACTTGCTTCCTCTAGAACCCCCAAACTTCCTCTTCCTCCTCAAGCTTCAAAATCACCAAAAACACACAACAAAGGCTCAAGAACACTAAAAACAGGTTAGGGTTTCGTGACTAAGGTTTGGAGGTGGTGGAAGTTGTAGTTGAGGTCAAATAAAGTGTTTAAATAGGGTGCAAACCGTGAAAATTAGGGTTTTACTTTGGCAACCCTACTCATCGAGTTGAGGCTCTCAACTCGTCTAGTAGACTTCAAGCCCCGCGTCCAATAATTCCATTCCTACTCGATGATTTTGGAGCCTCCAACTCGTCAAATTCCTTTAAAAATGAGAAATTGATAATTAGAAATACATACCAGGAGTCGGGCGTTACACAATTGTTTTGACAGCATTTCTGAATAATTTTGGAAGTTTTATCGAGCTAGTTACATATTGGTGACATATGTTTCGTTTCAATCAAGTTGTGGGATCTTGTATCGATCGTTCATGAGCATGTTTCTATTGACGATCTAGGTTTGTCATTTTGTTGGATGTGCTGGTAATTCACCCATTAGATAAGGTTGTAAGGAAAAAGGAATGCAATAGATCTAGGTTTGGTTATATGCCTCCCCTTGTGGGTGTACATTGTGATAGTGCCTCAAATATGGTCATGAAGGGTGTATGTGGACCGGGTGAGATGGCATGAGAACACTTGCTCCGAATTTATTGGTATGGTTCTTCGGTAGTTTATAGATTTTGAATTAGAACAAAGTACGACTGCCTATCTCATTCTCTGGTTGTGGGCAACTATGTTTTCATCTGATTGTATTGGTAGCAGCCTGTATTGTGAAAGGAATTGTATATGATAGATGGTATAACCTGTGTTGTGTTCGGTTAGCTTTGGGAGGGATGTTTATTGGGTTCTTACAAGTCGGTGGATTAATGGTTGAGTATCTTTCGGCCCTTGTGGTGTTGGTAATGAGTCTTTAGACTAGTGATGGAATGACGTCAAGATCAGCGTAGTACCGTGAGCTTATCATTTTAGTGGTTAGATGGTGTCGCAATGTATCATGAACCAATGGTTGTATGATTCATAAGGGTGGGACCATGTAGTCATTTGATTGAGACTCTTAGGTCTCGGATCGTTAGTCTTATTGGCATTTGGGTGTTAGTGCATTGTTGGGAGTTGGGAGACTCAATGACCTGCTTGTTTGGATAATGTGGACAGTAAAAGGTTGTTGAAAGTATTAATTTTCCATCAGAAGTCTCTTACAGAATGTTGCATTATGCACCCCATTTGCTTGTGGCTGTTTATTAGGATCTTGCTTACCAATGTTGGGTATCAGTTCTGAAATCTCGAGTAATGGAGATCGTTGTAAAATCGACTTAATCCATTAAGATCTTAACGTCCAAACATCAGATCTACCCTCTCTGAAGTTAAAATTCCTCAAACGGTCTACTATTAATGAGAATTGATGCCTTATCCGAAACTAGACAAACTTTAATCCATAACCTCCATTTACAACCAAAATTCATAAACTAAGCCTTGACAAAATCAAATATTAATACCATCATCTTTTTTTTTCTTATACCAATCGATGATTTCATAAACTATCAGCGACCCATCTAAATTTTGGAAATCTTTAATAAAATCCGTTTGTTCTCTCATTACTAGTATCAAATACCTTTGAAAGACGGAGAGCCATAATTTTTTCCAAAATCTTATATAGAATACCAATGAGGCTAATAGGACGAAAATCACTCACTACCATTGGACTAAAAAATTTAGGTATTGAAGTTATGCAAGAAGAGTTACAACCATAATGAATTCTTGATTTTTGGAAGAATTTAGTAACAAATCCACAAATATCAAACTACTTGTTTTATTTTACCTCCTCCATCATGCATGCCATATGTAGTATCCTAAAATTCATGACCAAAAAAATTCATTTTTAATTATGTAATTATAAAAAAACTAGTAGTCTGAAAACATCAATAGTGTCATCCCATATCACAATCAAAACCAATATTTCAATAATCAAAACATGTCATAAGAAAACAATCATCAGATTACAACTCCCATAAATCTCATGTGTGGAAAATTATAGTGTCATGCGTTGCGATCATACCAGCTCATTTCCTTTCGAAGTAGAAGTACCTGAAACCAAAACTGAAAACCGTAAGCACGAAGCTTAGTGAGTTCCCCCATCATACCACACACCATAAAATAAACATATTGCCTAGCATATTCGGGTGTTGGCCTACCCCCTTCGATCTCTTTCAACCAGATATTGTCGAGAATATCTGGGTGCTGGCCTACCCCTGTCGGTCTCTTTCAACCGGATACTGCTGAGCATATATGGGTGCTGGCCTACCCCTTCGGTCTCTTTTAACCAGATATTGCCTAGCATATCTGGGTGCTAGCCTACCCTTCAGTCTCTTTCAAACGGTTACTGCCTAGCATATCTGGGTGTTGGTCTACCCCTTCGGTTTCTTTTAACCGGTTATAGGGTCTATTTCACCCCTACCACTACCACATAATATCTTAGCATATAAACACATAAATCACAAACTGCCTAGCATATCTGGGTGCTGGCCTACCCCTCCGGTCTCTTTTGACTGGTTACGGGGTCTACTTCATCCGTACCACTACCAAGTATTAACATAGAATACAAGCACATAAATCTCAAAAGATAGTGGCATACCAGACAATTATCACAAACATAATCATCTCTACTGTAAACAACTACTAGTGGCCCGACATTGGTGCCTTCGACCCACTTATACCGGGAAGGTAACTCACCTCGAATGCTGAAACTCACTGCAAGAATCCTTAGTTGTTGCCCTGATAACTCCATGAGCTATCAATACCAAAATATCACCCAATTAGCAATTGGGTCTTAATCCATGATCCATAATCCATACTTGGGGAAAATGACCATTTTACCCCTAGCCCAACAAGATTTATAACCAAGGCCCAAAACTATAAGATCCATAAAGGCCCACCAATAACCCAATTTTCCAAATTGGGCCCAATCCCATATAGGTCTTATCCTAAGCCCATATTCTCCTCCAATACACCCAGGTTACTCCAACACCCACTAGGACAAACTTGGTCAAATGCATCGGTCAAAGGTCAAATTCAACGCCAAACTCAATGGTCTGGTGACCCAACTTGTCGAGTTGGTCCTTCAACTCGTCGAGTGCACTCCCAAATCAGAATCATGATATTGTGATCCAACTCGTCGAGTTTTCCTATAACTCGTTGAGTTCCTCTGCTTTTCAACAGATTCGGGTTAACGCCAACCCAACTCGCCGAGTTCACCCATGAACTCGTCGAGTTCTTTGATTTGTCAACCTACTCAATGCATTAAGCCCTTTTTCTTGAATCCAAAGGCTCCAAACCTCAGATCCCCATCCATAGAGATGTCTAAGAGGATAAAGTTTCCAACTTTACTCCACAGGATCATCCATGAGGCTACAACTCAAACCCTAATTCCTTTAAGGAAGGTCTTGACCCATTAAGCCCTTAAACTCTCATTTCAATGTCCCAAAACACAGATCTAATGTCTAAGGGTGGATAAATCACAAAAAGTTTCTAACTTTACGTCCATGCATGCTTGAAACGCTCTCTAAGGTCCATTTAAGGCTTCATAATGAACTTATGGCAATCATGGGACATAAGGACCAATAAAGCTTGCAACTTTAAGCTTCAAGAGATCATTTAGGGGTCAGATCTGCCCTAACAACCCCTGGAATCCTCTTCTTCTTGGATAACTCGGTCAATGACCCAAAACCAAGCCAAAGTTACAAGAGATGAGATCTAATAAGCTACATGTCAAGGTTATGACTTTATACCTCCAAGATGTAGCATTTGATGTAGGGTTTCTGGATCCAAGACTACTCCTCCAAGCTTGATGTTTCTCTCTTCAATGCTTCCTTCAAAGATCTCCAACAATCACTCTAAAACTCACAAAACTCAAGGAACAAGTGGGAAAACGATCTAGGGTTTCTTCTGGACAAGGGAGGCTGGTAAGGAGGCCAACCCTAGAAGTTAAGTCCTTCAAATAAGGTGCAATACCCGAAAAATTAGGGTTTTCTCTTCCAACGCCAGCTTGTTGAGTTGGACCTCCCCAACTCGTCGAGTTGATCTTCAAAACGCGCGTGCCACATATTTCCAACATGTTGAGTTTATGCCTTAAACTCGACGAGTTGACCTTTATAAATAAAGTTTTATTTGCATAACTAACCTTCTAAATTCCGGGTGTCATACCATCTTAAGAGAAAACACTTGAGAAACCGAAAGCTCCTTAAACGGTGAACTTCTAGCAAGAATCGGAATTGTCTTAAACTTTTTAGAACTTGATTTTAAAATGAACAAAGAATTCATGTTTCACTTTGTGAAGAGAAGAGAAACTCAAACATATATATAACCAATTATATTACTGTGTCGCACCGAAGTGAGATACATCAACAAATTGGACTTATTACTGAGATTAACTTCTTATGTCCATCATGTTGGTCAATATGTTTGTGATTTACACCTCACACGATAAATTGGAATGAGCCGACATTGTCCAACCCAAATGTTAGAGATCCGTAAAAAAAAGTAATCATTCCTTTATAAAAATCATAGAAATTTTGTATAGAACTACTAAACGATTACATTTTTATAAGATAAAGGATATATTTAATTATTTAATTATTAAATTTCTATAACTTTTTTTAATATAATAATTTTCGTGTTATTATTCTTAATCAATCTGCCAGAGATGATTTTGATTTGCAAAAGCCAAAAAGATACGGAAAAAAAATATAAACTAGACCCCTACCCCCACACCCACCCCCACCTCGGTCGCCATATGGCTTAATTGAAGCGATTCCCAGCTGTTAATCATCTCACCCTGTCTTCTTAATTCACTCTTCCACTTCCATCAACAAGATCTGGTTTTTCTTTATCATAAACAGTGAGTCAACAGATACGCCTATCTTCTGAATTCTCTCCTACTCATCAAACATTCCCAATTTCATCAAAAACAACAAGCTCTCAAAGATCCGAACCAGATTCATCGGTAAAATTTCCCATCCTTTAACATTCTTCAACTTCAGAACCACATTCTAAGCTTCTCTGTTCTGCTTAATTATGTTCTTTCTGTAGTTTTATTGATTTTCATCCAAGTTCTTCGTAATTGGCATCTGGATCCTGTTATTTTACTTCAATTCGAACAGAGGTTGTTGAATTATGGATGTTATTTGTTTGATTTCTTGAAGTTCGTTATCATTTCTCATTTGGGTATTGCATAATCTTCCCGATCCAAGCTTTAGGAATTGTATAATTTGTTGAATTTTTGATGGAATTTTCTAATCCAGATTGGTGGGATATTCGTCATCTTAGATTTTCATAAAATTACAAGTTTAATCCTGCGATTCATCAATTTTTATGCCGATTATGTACATGGTGTAAGTTGTTGCAGATTTAGAGCAACACATTCAGATAAGATGAGAAATAGAATTTTTGTACTATGTCCACTGTCGGTTTGACTTTTTAAAGTCAATGAAACGATAATTTGTAACTCGAAATTGACATGAAAGAGTTTGAATTTTCTAAAATCTTGATAAGTTTATAAAACCTATACAAAGTAGAACAAATATCGGTGTCAAATTCACGATGCAGATCCACTTTTTGGATTTGAGTAGTTAAAATGTCAAAGACTCAAAGTTCATATCTTATTTTGAAATGGAAAAAAAGGTGAATTTGAGTTGAAAAACAGGCTAATTTGGGGAATGATTCAGTAATGGGGAGGAAAGGGAGCTGGTTATCTTCGATTAAAAAGACGTTGAGTCCAATCTCCAAAGAAAAGAAAATCCAGGTTCTTTACGAGCATAATCTGTTTCAATTATTTGTTTAATTCATCGTTAATTTACGATAATTTGTATTTCAACACCAGAAATCAGAGAGGAGAGCGTTTGTGGAGGAAAATCCTTCAGTACCCGATGCTTCAATTGTTGAAAACGCCGGTGGTTCTTATGATCCTCCACCGGAAGATGTGATTCCGATTGAGGTGGAGGCTGAGCCACCAATAACCGCCGACACAACAGCAGCGGCAGCCACCAGTAGTCGGTATGCCGGGAAATCAAGGGAGGAAGCGGCTGCTATCAGGATTCAAACCGCTTTCCGTGGTTACTTGGTATTTACTTGTTGAATCAAATCGCTCATTTGTGATATGACTGATAAGTGATACTGATATCAATCAATCAAAAACATGAAAACATTTGATCGATTTTAGATTTCTTTTTCGTGATTTACAGGCGAGAAGGGCGTTGTGGGCTTTACGAGGGCTTGTTAGATTGAAAACAGTGGTTGAAGGACCTGGTGTCAATCGGCAAACCGCTAACACACTCAAATGCACACAAAATGCAAATCACTTGCAGTCGCAGATCAATTCTCGGAGGATCAGAATGTCGGAGAATCAAGCTCTTCAGAGACAAATCCTCCGAGCTAAAGAACTCGCTAATTTGCAGGTTAGCTTCCATGGATTCCGGTCACTACTAACGGTTTACGTATGTTCGCATCTGTCATAACTGGATCTAACTATCGAAACAGAATGGAGATGATTGGAACGATAGCGTCCAATCTAAAGAAGAAATGGAAGCTAAGCTCTTGAGCAGATACGAAGCTACCATGCGAAGAGAAAGAGCCATGGCTTATTCGTTTTCTCATCAGGTAAACATTCATGTGTAAAGTTTAGTTTTTTCGGCAAATAATTTGAGCTGTTTGGGGGTTCTATTGAAACAGCAACCATGGAAGAAATCAGCAGCGACGACAAACATGCTTTTCATGGATCCGACGAATCCTCAATGGGGTTGGAGCTGGTCGGAGAGATACATGGCTGGGCGGCCGGCGGAGGCACAAGGAGGAGAGAAAGATCCTGGAAACAATGCCAAAAGTGGAATCAACATTACTGGAACCGAAATTGCAAAATCCTACGCTCGTCATCAGCTCAACTCCGCCCCTTCAACTCCTAGGTCAAAATCCGGTGGTGGTCCGGTAGCATCACGAAAACCCAAGCCTGGTCCTAGCCCTAGCCCTAGAGTTCCGATTACAGAGGCCAACGAAGACGATGACTCAAAAAGCGTTGTTAGTGTTCAATCCGAGAAGAATCGAAGGCATAGCGTCGGAGGTTTGGCCGGTTCTCCGGCTGCCGGTAAACGTATGGTGGCTGGAAGTGGTAAGTCGGGAAAAGGGAAATCGCGGGTACAGGGGCTGTCGGAGAACGGTGGTGGGAGGATGACGGTGGGTGCGAAGAAAGAGCTTTCTTTTTCGGGTTCGCCGGCGAAGCCCAGGCGGCATTCTGGGCCACCGAAGGTTGAAACCGCCGTGGAGTGATTGATTTATTGTTTTCCAAAGCGATACGATGTGTTTATATTAAAGAAAGAGGTCGGAAACAATCGACAATACTTTTAAACGTACAATTTGGAGGTGAAAATATGTTTTTTATATGTATTATAAATCATTATTTATTTTATTTAATTATTGTGTGAAATATACTATATGCTACGCTTCTTTAGGTTATTTATTTAATTGCTGTAATAAACTTTTGTATGACTTTTTACATGTCAGGCGGACATCATGACAAATCTAGAATAAAAAACGGTTCATTAATTTTTTCTATAGAAAACTTTCTATACGAATTTAAGATTTTATTGGAAAGATAAGTGCTAAATTTTTTCTAAGATAAATCACAAACATTGGTCTATAGAAATTATAGATAAATTAGAAAAGTTGGATAGATCGTTATACGTACCTTATTTATACATAACCTCGTTATTGTTTAAAAGCATTTAATTTTAGTTTTTAACAAAAAAAAAAATCGATTAAAACAAAAAGTTTGGTTTGTGATTACAAGTATTTTGCTTTTATTTAGACAAAAAAAAAACTTTAAATCTAAAAGCTATTTTATTTGCATTTAAGAAAAAAGCTATTGAGCTTTTCTAATTAATTTCAATAAATGTCCTTAGAAATATATTTATACATAATTTTTTAGTAAACATTTTATGTAATTTTATATATTGCAACAACTTCCAGTTATTTTTGTAAAACATTCATATAGCAAATAAAAGATTCAGTTACCTTTACTAATTAATTTTGTCAAAGATGTTCGTAGATTTAAACCACCATGTGAAACTGAATTCAACATTGAGACGTTTAAAGTAAAAAAAGAAAAAGGAACTAAAATAATGTTGTTTCAAATTATTATTATTACTAATGCCGACTTTTAAATAACCGTCTCTTCAATTTCAGTCATTCAATCTTTTTTCAAAAACTATCCTCACAGCATAAACTCGGTATTTACCGTTTTCCATAGCAATTCTTCCCCCCCCCCCCCCCCCCCCCACACACACACACACACATTTTGCATAATCGACGATTGTCCCCTCCCACAACTATTCAATCGGTTCTCAATCTCCTCATAGTTTTTTGGCTCGCACAATAGCTACCGGGCGGTTCCCTATCAACATGTGTTTTCTCCGACTTCATTACCCACAACATCCTCCTATTTCAATCCGCGATTACTAATTTCTCGTTCCATTAACTCCCCACTCCCCAGTTCATCTAGATAATCATCGATTTCAGTCTGCATCTCCTCCACTTCAACAATTTCTCCATCAAGAGCCAATTTATTTGCCCCATGATCTATAGCCATTAGCGACACCATTAAATTGGAATCCCTAGTTGATATGATCATAGAAATACCTAAATCAAAGATTCATCTCATCTGCTTCTTCTTATTCTTCCTACTTCAATCCTTTCATTGCTCATGTGATCAACGATCGACCAAAAATCAACTAAACAGATGGATGTCGAAGAACATCCATCCCAGGTAATTTTCTATTGTGGTGATTCATATTCTTTGATTTCTGATTATTAGTCTTCATTTATACATGATTTGTATAGATTGTTTTATTCTCCCCTGATGTATGCAATTATTGTTATAAAACTTCCATTTTTTAATTTGCATAGAATTTACCTTTCTTGTCCTTATAACTTTTTCATTCGGTGTTGAATATTGCCTAGTTGTAGAATTTGGAGAATCCGATTGCAAAGGAACTACGTATCGACCGAGTTCTTGATAAAGGACCCATGGGCCAGCAAGGTATTTTACTTTTGTTTCATGACATTCTTCAATATAAGTCTTTTTTGTAAAGTAATGATCACATAAATTCAAATTGATGACACACTTCACCATTTCATCATCTAAAGCAAAAGAATCTTGCTAATTACCAATTCATATTGACCAAGTTCTTGATAACATTTACAAAAGAAAGGAAAAGAACCACCAATCTTATGTTATTTTTTAGACCGGATTGAACCGTACGATTTCTTCAAAAACTGGATTAAATAGTGTGATAGAATCGATAAAAAACAACTTGAATCATTTTAGTTTATTGGACTTAGATGACTGAATTTTACTTAGCCCTTTAAAAAAGTAGTTCATATCCAAAGAAAATTAAATAGGTCAATCAATTAGGTTATCCGAAATATGCACAACTCCAAGACCAAAACAATCCACTACCAAATATAGTTTGACGGACCGGTTAAATCAACAGTTAAATTAATAATCAACCATTTGACCGATTCAAATTAAAAAGTCGGTTTTTTTAAATATTTGTTTTTCGCTTTGTTTTTTTTTTTTTGTTTTATTATTATGGAAAGAAAGAGTTGAATATATATATATATATATATATATATATATATATATATATATATATATATATATATATATATATATATATATATATATATATAATAAATTAGAAAAACACAGGAAAAGAAGACATTTCCTATTTTACGGTTTTACCCTTTTAGAGAAACCGAATGCTTTTTGTAGACTTCTCCGACCTCGTTTATACTTCCGCTCTCACCTTCTTCCGCGGCCATTGATTTCACACATTCAAATCTGCATATATTTTCATCTTCACTTGCATACACCGAGTTTTAGCATCACATATCATTCAGATTGTATCCCTCGAATCGATCCAAGCTCTTGAATCTCAGCCAACGACTCAAGAACGAGGCGTAATGGTAACTAAACGAACTCTTAGAGCATCTCCAACCCACTTCCATTTTCCAACTTTTCTCCCATTTCTTTCCCCATTTCTCTCCAACCCTACCCCATTTATTCCCTCCATTTTAGGGGAAATGAACAGTATAACACCATATTTGGTGTTATACTATTCATTTTCCCCAAAATTAGGATGAACATTGAGTTGTTAGTTTTAGTCCTCTTTTTATATATTTATACATTATTAGTTTATTTTATCTAAAAATTATAATTTAAATGTATTATTTAATACTTATAATATTTTATTATGTATTAAATTATATTAATTAATTATACATATAAAGTTTATTTTTTGTTTATCAAATTCATATGAAAATTTAAATACATATTGAAATTTTAAAATACGATAACGTATTTTACAAAAGCTTATAATTATGTGTTATAAATATAATCTTATTTATTTAATAATATTGTAATGAAAAAAATATAGATTATATATTTGTTAAAACCAAATTAGTTGAAGGAGTATAATTGACAATCTATATAAGTTGGAAAAATGGAATATACTTTTTGGGGGTAAAAATGGGGTAAAAAATGGAGTAGGGTTGGAGATGAAACATTATTTACCCTATTTTTTACTCCATTTTTTAGGGAAAAAATGGGAATGAGTTAGAGATGGTATTATCGTATTAATCTTATTTTTCACTTTTGCTTCATTCCAGCACATGCTTATTTGTTTCTTCACCATTGATTCACTTTACTCGTATTTGTGCTCTGTTGATCAGATTGATGATTTTCATTTTCTTGCATTTAATTGATGGGTATACTCTTAAATTTTACCGTATAAAAGGCCATAGACAATTGTGATATCTACTATCCTAAACTCAACAAATCATTGATCTTGAGGAATCTGATAGTAACACTAAATCTTCCTCCACCAGGCGACTCCATTGATGACAGGACTTGTAATTGCAGCTACTGCTTATGCTGGAAGATATGGCATCCAAGTATGGCAGGCTTTCAAGGCTAGACCAGCTTCGCCTGTTGCATTTAGAAAGTTTTATCAAGGTGGATTCCAACCTCAAATGACAAGAAGAGAAGCTGCTCTGATTCTTGGAGTAAGGTACATTATTTATATCACTACCAAATCTAGCATTCATCTCCATGTCTTTTTGTATTATGAGTTATGTGTTTTTAACGGTTTAAATGTGTAGGCAAAGTATTGAGGTTGATTAGGTAAGGGAAGCACATAGAAGGGTGATGGTGGCAAACCACCTAAACGCTGGCGGCGACCACTATCTTGCTTCGAAAATCAATGAAGCGAAAGAAATGCTCATGAGGAAAACTAGCAACACATGCTCGGCTTTCTGATCAATGTCAACTCAAGAAGAAGATTTTTAGTAGAAACATGGATTGGGCTTATTATACCTTAATGGGAAAATGAAATAAAATACCTTAAATCCATACATTATGCCAAAGTTTGCCAAAGTCTTCATTTCTCATGTGTTCTTGAGAGGAGTAAAGAGGAAACCCTTGGAGATTGAGTGAGAATTTGATTTTGAGATTGTGATATCGAAATTGTTGGATTTTCTTTTCCAGTTTCCATCAAATGATCATCCAATATATTCTTTGAATCCATCTATTTGTTTAGGATTGAAAAATAAGGATTGTCCATTGAAATCCTTACATTTGAGATTATTGGAGATAGAAGTGTTAAATTAATGGTTCTAGTTCTTTATGTTCACCTAATTTTGAAATGGTGATAAACAACGGATTTCAGTGACTATTTGGAGTTAATTGTTAAATTAATGGTTCTAGTTCTTTATGTTACCTCTTGAGTTTTGATCCTTACATTTTATTTTTGTTTAAGTTGTATTGGTGGGTTCCTAGGATTTATGTGTGAACAAATAATGGTGTATCTGATTGACAATCATGAAACCCTTGTTGGATAAGATAAGTTTAGATCTTATTGAACTAGGCTTGTGGTGCTTGTTTAAGGCCATAAATCGCCTTATTCAAGCGAAAAAATGAGACGAATAGGTGGAGTCTTCAAAGCCTCTTGGTTGCCTCATGTAGACATCTTCTAGTAAATCACAATTAAGAAATGTGTTATTGATGTCTAGTTGGCGAATACACCATTGATATTTGAGATTGCAATATATAACATCAATCAAATCGTTGTGGGTTTGATGACGGGACTGAATGTATCAAAGTAATTGATACCCTCTTTTTTACTATATCCCTGCGTAACCAAACAAGCTTTGTATCGCTCAATAGAGTCATCTGACTTTCTTTTGACCCAATAAATCCATTTGCAACCTACAACATTCAAATTAGTAGAACATGGAACCAGTGACCCGGTTCTATTCCTCATAAGAGCATCAAATTCATTTTTCATTGCCTCTTACCAACAAGGAGATTTAACAACTTGTTTAAAGGTCGAGGGTTCAATGGTGAGAGTTGAGGATAAAGAAGATGAAAAGACTTTTGGCTTAAGAGAATTAGTGAGGCCTCGAGTTACCATGTGGTGGTGATTGTTCACAGCATGTCTATAATGAGAAGAAGTAGATCGTTGTTGGCGAGCAGGAGAGTTAATGGTAGAGTTTTGATAATGAGGACTAGGAGCGAGAGAAGACGAGGAGGATGGGTGTTGCTTATATTTTGTGTAGGTGTGGGTGTGTGAAGTTAGGAATGTAGTGTTGTTATAGGTAAAGTAGCAGCTTGTTGTAGAAGGAGGGAAGTTACTTGAGAAGATGAAGGAGTGTTTCCATTCATAGAAAAGAAAGGGGAAAGGCCCCAAACATTTGAATAAATTAAATCAAGAGCTTTACTAGAAGCTACATGAGAAGTATGTAAATAAAGTCGATGAGTCTTCCCCAGTTGACATGAGTTGCAAACATTGGGAAAGTTATTGGATGATATTGGTAGCTTGAAGGAGGAAAGTAATCTTCTAAGGAGAGGATCATATGGATGACCTAAACGTTTGTGTCAGCCATGGAGATAAGTGTGAATGCTCGTGAAAGCCATGGTAGGGGCTGAATTTATTTGGTGCTTTATTGATTGAAGAAGGAATACAATAAAGGCCATCATTGACGTCCCTGTTTAGGAGTTTTTGGCCCTGCAATGACTTAACAACACAATGTTTAGGCTAGAATTCCATGTAGATATTATTGTCATTGTAGAGTTTAGAAACACTAAGAAGACGTTTGGTAATGTGAGGAACAATCAAAACAGTTGGCAATTTGAGATGATGAATAGAAGTAGATGCAACATGGGAGATAGGTAGGTTTGTACCATTCCAAACTTGAAGTTTGTCTGTGCCATGGTGTTCCTCTGCAACATTCATTTTCTGAAGATCGGGATCCACATGATTTGTTGCACCAGAGTCGAAATACCATGACGGATCAGCAACTATGGATGGACTGTGACACTGAGCCATATGAACTTGAGGAGCCTATCAAGTTCTTGGATTCAGCCAATGAGATGGATAGTCAATCTAATTGGACCTTTGCTAATAGTCTATCGCTTCATGACCTGGTTTGTTGCACAATTAGCATTGAGTGCGTCAACGATATGAGTCAGAAGAGTGGTTGCTGGAAGATTTAGTAGATGAGACACCAAAATTGTTGGAGTTTTACCTGGGCTGATGTCGATTCACATTGAGAGCTAAGGGGGCGGAGGTATTTAATGAAGAAGAAATTGCAATTGTTTGGAGAAGATGGTCCTGTTCGAGTCTTGCTTCTTCTAGAAGTAGTAATCCCATTAGGTCATCAGCTAAAGGATTAGAATCTTTCATCATAAACGCCGCAGTGAATGGGCCATATGAGGAATCGAGCCCGTTGAGGATTTATCCAATAAGGTCTTCTATAGAAATCTGATTAAGGTTCTTGACCAAGGATTCGACAATAACACGTTTCTTTTCAAGATATTCAATCATGGGTAGTGAGCCTTTTGACAGATTCTGAAGTTGGGTCTTCATAGCTATACGTGTGGCATTGGTTTGGGCTTCGAAAGTTTTGTTGAGAGTAGTCCAAGGAAGATGGGAAGAGGTTTAACGAGCAATAATCGTCGGGGCACGTTCATAGAGGGTGGATTTCTGCCATAGAAGTACATAACGATCACATTTCTTCCACAATTGGTACTCTGGGTTAGCTTCAATGGTGGGTGCTGCATCTGCACGCTCAATCGTAAGAGTTTCAGTCGGTGGTTTGGGATCAAGAACAAATGATTCAAGATCAAAGGTTTCTAGGGCAGATACAATGGTGGTACGACATAGACAATAGTTGGAGGTTTCAAGCTTTATGCTGATTGTGGGGATTTGAAAAGATGAATTGGTAGCAAGCCCTAAAATATTTTGATTTGTCGCCATGGAGAAGGAGCACCAAGGAGAAGATTTTTTTTTTTTGTCTGTGCTCTGATACCATGAAGAGTTGAAGTATTATAGAGGTAAATTGAATCTGAATTCCTCGATTGCAACAGAGGTATATATACAGCAAAATACATCTGAATTCCTAATTATTTGGTACACATGTTTAACTATAAACAGGTCTTGTACACGTTGCATAAGAGAGATGAGAACATGTCTTGAGCACCTGCTGACTATTGTTGACATGAGAAGTTATCGTTGTTAATAGACGACCTATCTTCGTAAACTGAGATATGTTAATCATAGGTTATACCTGTTTGATGATTGTAGGTGTTCTTTATCTTTCTGGGTGTTAGGAAAGCAATCATAATTAAGAACCCATTAGGAAGAAAGGTGATTTACATAGTACTTTGAGCATATGTCATCAAAAGGGTCTTATTTTACCATTATCTGTTTTATAGTGATATATAATACGTATTACTTGTTACTTTATCTACTATTTTTGCATTTTAAAAGTAAATGATAATGAGTTTAGAGAAGAGGATTAACCTTGGGTAAAGTTAGTGGTGTTCAAACACAACTATGTGTGAACACCATGAAATTAAAAAAGATTTTATACTTTATCTCACATTAATGTGTTAAAAGTTAGAAACAATATTAAAAATAATTTTTGAAAAGTCATTGGGTTCAAATCAATTTGATGCAAGTAAAATGACTTCAATTATAACACTAACATAGAATAGAGTAAATTACACGAATAGTCCCAATGGTTTAGGGAAATTTATGTGTGTGGACACTAACTTATTTTTTTAACTCGTAAGGTCCCTACTGTTTGTTTTTGTTATACGTTTGGTCTCTGTTTTACCTAAAAAGACTATTTTTCCCTTGAGTTTTTGATTTATTTAAATAAACACACCTCAATCCCACCCTCCCACCTTACCTTACCTACCCCACCATTTTTCTCTATTTAAATAATAGTCTGTTTAGGTAAGATATGGACCAAGCGTATAACAAAAACAAACAGTAGGGAACAAGCGCATAACAAAAACAAATAGTAAGGACCTCTCGAGTTAAAAAAATAATTTAGGGACCAAACACGCAAATTACCCCAAACCATAGGGACCATTCGTGTAATTTACTCAATATAATATTTTGAACTTAGTATGATATTTGTTGTATGACGAAGTAGCTCAACTCAATGATTCTTACAAACATTCTCATTGATCATATGTGTTTACATATGCTTTCTCTCTAGTTTCTCTAGTGTTTCAAGTGTGTTTACCGGTACATAAGAACCCACTACATATAGGGCAAAGGTTGGGTAAGTCAAAGGTTGTAGGAGTTATGTATATAACTCCTACTTATGCAAGACTCTAAATATAAGCAACCATTCATATTCTATGATTTACAACACTCTCCCTTAGGTTCTTAGATTTACACTGATATATACTTGCATTAATTTCTTCTTCTTGTATCTTCACATAATACATCAAACATTTGTCTCGTTAAAAACATCGTCGGAAAAAACCCTTTGGGACAAAAACTCTGGTCGTAAGATAAAAGAGTATGATTTGGATGCCTTGAGTGGAGGAAATAACCATAAATGAAGTGACTCATTAAAACCTTGTTAAAAGAAAACCCAGTGGGAAAGTGTAAGAACATGAAATTTAGAGAGATTTGACTTTTAGTCAAATATTGATAAAAAGAGTAAAATGGTCATTTATGAGAATTTAGAAGGTTTATGAAGTTATGACTTCATGAAAATGGTTAAAATAGATTTAAGTCACTAATAATAGGTTAGATGAGTAAGTTCAAGAGAAGAAATGCATGAGAAGTATTTTGGCCAAAATGATAAAATGAAAAATTTTATGTTCTTTTGGCCAAGTTTGTGACTTAAGAGATTAAGACCTGTATCAAGTCGGTGAGAAATGACTTAACAGAATTGTAGAGTTCCCACCCTCATATGGATATAAAGATCATAGAAAACGAGTTAGAAACAAAGAAGTTATGTGTGTTATAAGTTGGAGGAAAAGTTGTTCCCAAAACCGCAATGGAATCAACAATGCATTTTATTGATCACCAAGTGTCGTGGAATGGAAAACACATCGCCACACGTGGTGGAATAAGTGAGCAACCATTAACCAAAGTCAAATTGAAACATCCCAAAAATATGACTCAAAAATTTCATTTTTAAATCATTATTAAATCATAAACCATCCAAAGTCATGAGTAAAATCATAAATCATGTATCATAAAACATCATAGAATCTGTCTCAATCAAAACCTCGATACAAAATATCAGAGCAAACTCCGAGGCTGGGGTTGTGGTGTGTGTCATGCGATCATCCCAAGCTCTTCCCTTTGCTACCAGAAGTACCTAAAACTAAAAATAAAACTGTAAGCATGAAGCTTAATGAGCTCCCCCAAACTACCACATACCATGCACATAACATGTCAAACATAAATCAACTATGGGACACCGCCCAGCTACATCAAGACGAACCCAACATCAGACTCCTGTTTGGCATCGGGCTCACCCCGCATCGGGCTTACCCTGACACATACACAACATAACACAATAACCACATAATCTGCATTTGGTTTGCCCCGACATCGTCGAGCCCTTCTACTGACTCGCCGAGTTCTTTCTGAAATAATAATAGGGACATCTCAACTCTACTCGTCAAGTCCCTCCTTGGACTCGTCGAGTCCTAATCTTGTCCAACTCACTGAGTCATCCCCCCCCCCAACTCAATGCTTTTACTCACAACCAGAAAAGGTTTGGGGGACTCAACCCAACTCACCGAGTCCTAAGAACAACTCGGTGAGTTCCTTACATGCTAAACCCATACAGTCGATTTTGAATGATTCCAATGCTTCTAACTCATAGATCTGGCTCCTTTGGATAGCATAACACGTAAAGTTTCTAACTTTACGTGTATGCATGAAGTTATAAGACCAAAACACTCATTACAAGCTAGGAATGGAGATCTAAGTCATTACATAGACTATGGTTGCAAAAAGGTGGCAACTTTGAGCTTCTAGAGCTCAATAGATCCCAGATCTAAAGTCTCTACATCCCCAAAAGTTCAAATCTCGGAATTGCCTTGGAAATGGCTCTAAAACTCACAACATTCAAGCTAGGATAGAGATCTAATGGAATGATAGCCAAGGTGTAAGCTTTATACCTTTATGAAGACATAAATGACTCCTTATCTCTGGATCTCCAACCTTCCCTCAGCAGCTCCAAGCTTTTGCTTCCTTTTACAAGCTTAAGATCACTAAATGGCAAGAACTAGCTCAATATTTCACCAAAATGAAGTAGGGTTTCGAGAATGGGTTGTGGAGGTGATGGAAGCTAGGGTGGAGACCCATAATATTGCTTAAATAGTGTAACGACCAAAAATTTCAACCAATTTAAAATTTTCGAAAACAACCCGATTCCATTAAAGTTATTACAAAAAGGTTTTCAATACAATTTATTTTAAGTATTCCCAGAATCTCATCACAATATAAACACGAGGAGCGGTACGATCACGCCTTCGCCTTGCCACGATCTCCCGAAGAACCTGAAAAAACATTAAACCACAACTGTAAGCCCGAAAGCTTAGTGAGATATCCCCAAAATACTAACCACATATACCATACACGCATAACATGCCATACATATCCGATCACAGAACAGTCATGCACTTCAGGTCTACTGTGGGACTGGTCCGCCGCACCGGCACGTCTGGCCCACCCTCTTGGGGTCTGCAACCTATCCGGACCGCTCGCTGGGCCTTCGGGACAACCGGTCCGCCCTGGGTATCTTGGCCTACAGCACAAAGCAGGACCCGCCTCAACCCAACTCCAGTCCAAACAACCATGTGCACATATACATACAATCATATGCAACACACATGCTCTGAATCTGCTCGCAAGGACTCTCGAGTCCATGCATCATCTCCACTAATCAAGATCAATACCCGGGGCCAGACCTTCTGATGCTAACACATCGCAACATACTCAATCCATCTCCTCAACCAGACTAACAATACCTGCAGATTCTTCAGCATGACTGGACCGCCTTACCAGGCCTTCCGCCAATCTGGATCACTCTCAGGACCTTCATCCAATCTGGACCGCCCTACCGGGCCTTCAGCCTGGCTAGACCGTTTTCCCCCCTTGAGCCTTCTGCTTGACTGGTACGCCCACCGGCCTTCAGTCTATCCGGACCGCTCAAGTAACATCCATCATTCCGAGATATTTCCCTCAGGAAATCCTCCCATGCATACTGTTCTAGCCCTTTAAGGGTTCCGAACTCTATCTCAATCGCACATGCTCGATCTCGGCCTGATCTCAGGCCCTCCACTATCGAATGCCCTAGGTCTGCATCCTGCCCCGCATGCCTGCCACTTACTCATACCAGCCTACGCTCTTGGCTGACAGAACACTGTTGAATCCCAGACAGCTCAACAATCTCACATACTCATCGATCATCCGGAGAATTTTCCAATTCTCCCCCACTTAGGGCACTGACTATCAACCACCGGTCGCTATCACCGACCTCCCAAAACAACCCTGCACAACACCACACTTACACGCGGACTGATTTCCCACTAGCACTAGCAACCTTCACAAAATAACATTTCCACACTGATCATCCCGCTCGAAAAAACTCAATCTGTAGCTAACCACTCCTCAGAAGGCAGATGATACCCGACATTCAGACCAACGCCAGATTCCCACTAACAACCCCATGAATGATAACCAACGAAATTCCCAACACTAACCCATAACCATACCATAACTCTCAAAAACAACAAATACCACACCAAGAGCCACACAAAGATACTAGCACATAAACAATACTCCACAATAATCATAAGATAACAAGACATTAAGGAAGAAACATACCCGCGGCTGCATCCGACACTGCTCCGACCTCCTTTGCTGCAAGCTGAAAAGCACGACCCTGAGCCCTTGGGGGCTCCGCTCCACCCTGACCTCCACCTGTGATCCTCAAAGTGGCCGGTGCTGGAGCCTGCACCGGTCCTGCAGCAAGCTGTGGACAGTTGACCCTCAAATGTCCAACCTGATGATAATGGTAACAAATCCTCAAATCCCGAACCGGCACCAACTTCCGACAATCCCTCGCATAATGCCCCTCCTTTCCGCACTTGCGGCATGCACCCCCGAACCTACAAAATCCGATGTGACTCCTTCCACACTTCCCACAAGTGTGGCTACTCAGATCCCCCACTCTAGAATCAACGGTCTTGGACCGTTTTGGCACCCGCTGCAACTGCACCGGAGCCTGCCTCAGCTCACGCAAATGCAACTCAATCTCTAACTCACGCCGCCTGGCGGCCTCCTGTAACTCCAAAAAGGTCTCGAACCTCTGCGTAGACACAAACTGTCTGATGTCCCTCTTGAGCATGCTCAGATATCAAGACATCTGAGCCTGCTCCGAAGCAAACTCGGGGCAGAACATCGCCCTCTCAGTGAACATCCTGGTGATCTCAGTCACCGACTCCGAATCCTGCTTCAGCTCAAGGAACTCCTGAGCCAATCTCTCCCTCTCAACTCGCGGAACATAGCGAGTGCTGAACATCTCCCTGAACTGATCCCATGAAACCGTAACCCTCTACGCATCCGAATATGACCCTGTGGTCAATCTCCACCAATCCTTCGCCCCGAGCCTCAACAGGTTCAGAGCACACCTCACCCTCTGCTCAGCAAGGCATGAACACGTGAAGAAACACCCCTCCACGTCCGATAACCACCTCAAAGCAACAATCGGGTCTTGAACTCCATCGAAGGTGGGAGGCTTCGTATTATCGAAGTCCCGATACTGAAAGCCCCGACCAGCTCCTCCCCCTGCCGCTGCTACAGCTGTTGTAGCCGCCGCGGCAACCGTCTCTGTGAGAGCTGCATAGCGCTCATCAAAAATACTCAACCATGGCGGTCTTGATCGACCCAAACAGCTCCGGCAACTCACCCCGGAACAACTCAGCAATCTCATCACGCAGAATCTCATGAATCCTCGCATCCAACTCGCAGGTGCTCATCTGACCATTAATCTCGGGCGGTACTGACCCACCCAGAACTCCCTCTCCTGCTCCCGATCCTGATCCGGATCCACTCCCAGCATGCCTCGGAATCTCCATATTGAAAAACACCACACAAATCTCAGACACTTCCCACTATCCCGGGAACCAACTCTCTCAACCCAACCCTAGAGGTCATGGTTTCCCTGATATGCGTATGGGTCCTATGCTTTCAGTAGTACGGGCCCATACTACCTTCCACACCTATCCATATTTGTATGAAGTACTACCACAACACCCTAGTGAGAACATGCATAACAACGCTCAACCCTCACAACTAGAGGAACACTGGAAATCTCTCGCAAGGAAACCCTAGGCTACAGGCATCACAAATCAGGCAACATTATCATGAAATCCTGAAGATCCCTAGCCTAGCACTAGCATGCTGTTCTAACAAAGCTCAACAACAAATATCATGTATGGTATTTTGGGGTTACTTACTGGCTCCGGCTGATCGTACCTCCGCGTCCTCCTTTACTCATTTTGAAAACCATTTTAAATACTCTTTTGAAACTCTCCTCGATTTGAGACTGGAGTCACACGAGTGTTCCTCCAATTCACTCAAACCAAGGCTCTGATACCAACTTGTAACGACCAAAAATTTCAACCAATTTAAAATTTTCGAAAACAACCCGATTCCATTAAAGTTATTACAAAAAGGTTTTCAATACAATTTATTTTAAGTATTCCCAGAATCTCATCACAATATAAACACGAGGAGCGGTACGATCACGTCTTCGCCTTGCCACGGTCTCCCAAAGAACCTGAAAAAACATTAAACCACAACTGTAAGCCCGAAAGCTTAGTGAGATATCCCCAAAATACCAACCACATATACCATACACACATAACATGCCATACATATCCGATCACAGAACAACCATGCACTTCGGGTCTACTGTGGGAATGGTCTGCTTCACCGGCCAACAGTCCACTTGGTCCACCCTCCGAGTCTGCCGCACCGGCCAACAGTCCACGTGGTCCGCCCTCGTGGGGCCTGCAACCTATCCGGACCGCTCGCTGGGCCTTCGGGACAACCGGTCCGCCTTGGGTATCTTGGCCTACAGCACAAAGCAGGACCCGCCTCAACCCAACTCCAGTCCAAACAACCATGTGCACATATACATACAATCATATGGCAATTCACAGTCAACAAGCAGATCAAACAGATCACATAACATATCGTCATCCTAACCAGGATACCGACCTAACCGGTCACTAGCATAGCATCACCCTATCTCTCAGGATACCGATCTCAATCAGGTCTCTAACATATACCATCCTAGCTACCAGTATGCAAACATATCAAAGCAACAACATAACAACAACTACCCGGATCTCAATCCGATAAGGGCCGGCCTTGGTGCCGTAGACCCTGTTGATATAGTGAGGATAACTCACCTCGAAACTGCCGGCTGAAAGGATAAGATCCTGCTGCTCCAAACTCTGACACAAACTCCTCCACTAAACACCAAAACACTCAACTCAATAAATACCCTTAATTACCAAAATACCCCTGGAAGACAACTGGTCAACCGTTGGACAAGGTCAAAGTCAACCCCTGACTGACTCTACTCGCCGAGTCAACCCGATGACTCGCCGAGTCCCCAAGCTCAGAACTTCCCTCAATCCGCGACCTAACTCGCCGAGTCACCCCGAGACTCGCCGAGTCCAACAACTCTGAGTCCACTCGCACACAACTCACCGATTCTCGACTCAACCAGAAAATATTGGGACTCTTCGACAACACTCACCGAGTCCAAGAACAGACTCGCCGAGTCTAAGGCTATCTTCAACCTACTCGCCGAGTTGTTCTTACAACTCGCCGAGTTCCAGGCCATCTTCATCCAACTCGCCGAGTTGTTCTTCCAACTCGTCGAGTTCCAGCTCATCTTCAAGCAACTCGTCGAGTCTACCCATGTGACTCGCCGAGTACCACCGGTCTGAATCCATACAGAAGCATTCCAGGCCATGCAATTGATCCAAAACATAGATCTAGCCTCCTACAACCCATCCATCACGTAAAGTGGCAAACTTTACGTGAATCCAAAGAGATCTAGGCCTTTTACACTCTAGGGCTAGGGTTTGGGACATGATGGCTTCACTGAGCACTCAACCACAGGGACTTTAATGCACTCTAGCCCTTCTCCATTCCAGATCTGAGGTAGCAACCTCAGATCTAACCTCTAAACTCCAATATACCAAAAGATATGATCTCTAACACCCCCAAAATGATGAATCTAGACAATAGCAGCTCAAACAATGAAATAATACCTCAAAAGGAAGCTCCAAGAGAAGATTAATCCGGATCCTTGCAAAGCCCTTTGATCCAAGTCTCTTCTCCTTCAAGATGTCTTCAACAACCACTTCTCCAAGCTCCAATTCACTCAACAATGGTGTTTTCTCACGAAATCAGGGCTTCTGGAACTCAAGGGGTGATAAGGAGGCTGGGGAGAAGACATAATGTTCTTTATATAGGGCTTAACCTCCGGATTTAGGGTTTTCTCCACTTAGCACCAACTCGCCGAGTCCACCCATGCTACTCGCCGAGTTGGTCATTTAACACGCGACTAGAGTCGCGACCCTACTCGCCGAGTCCACTCGTGGACTCGCCGAGTCGCTCCTTCCCATTTTACTCTTTTAGCCCTTCAACTTTACTCTTGCTATTCTAGGATGTTACAATTCTCCCCCACTTAAATTAGGCTTCGCCCTCGAAGCCTATGGCAACTCAACTCCAAAAATACTCCCACAACACGCCACCTGGCCTTAACCGGACCAGGTCCCTCAAGGCATAACCATCGAAACTCGAACGCACTTCCTCTTTCCTTGCGGTGTCCTGTCCACCGTCTCGAGCCAGCCATCGGCTTTACCCTCTGATAACTCCACTTAACGACTGAGTACTACTCATGATGCAATACTGCTCCAAATCACAACCATCACTCGACCCATATGAGCTAGAAAATAACCATGCACCACCGGATTCCCGATCCGAGTCCAACTCTAATCATTCTGCTGACAGAAAGACACATTCTTCAGAGCAACTCCCATGAGTTCTCCTCTTGCAATCACATACACATGCTGAACTAGCTCTAGCACCCTCAGGTTAGGAAAACCCGATACACTGATGACATCTGCAAACATCCCCAGGAGGAACCACCACTACATACACAACTCCTTGATCAGAATCAAGCTGGGAGTCCCAGACTCCATCCCTGCATCCATCCTGAGACTCTTCACTCTACACCCACGGAATCCCTTCCACGTCCTCAGCAGACATTCCATCATGATGTCATTCCATACCACCACCGCAATTACGCTGCTCAATGACCGCCGTCGGACCACTCCGATCATAACTCTACACTGCTGCTTTCACTTCCGTGAATTTACTCTTCCTCTCGGAGCTACACTCCTCTCTCCCTCTTTCCTTACCAAGGAAATCCACTTGGCTGCCTTGTCACCACGACAAGTGCCATGGTGCTCACCCAACGCTGCACCACCCCTTTATAGCATAACCACTATCCATGCAACACACACGCTCTGAATCTGCTCGCAAGGACTCTCGAGTCCATGCATCATCTCCACTAATCAAGATCAATACCCGGGGCCAGACCTTCTGATGCTAACACATCGCAACATACTCAATCCATCTCCTCAACCGGACTAACAATACCTGCAGAGTCTTCAGCATGACTGGACCGCCTTACCAGGCCTTCCGCCAATCTGGACCACTCTCAGAACCTTCATCCAATCTGGACCGCCCTCCCGGGCCTTCAGCCTGGCTGGACCGTTTTCCCCCCTCGAGCCTTCTGCTTGACTGGTACGCCCACCGGCCTTCAGTCTATCCGGACCGCTCAAGTAACATCAATCACTCCGAGATATTTCCCTCAGGAAATCCTCCCATGCATACTGTTCTAGCCCTTTAAGGGTTCCGAACTCTATCTCAATCGCACATGCTCGATCTCGGCCTGATCTCAGGCCCTCCACTATCGAATGCCCTAGGTCTGCATCCCGCCCCGCATGCCTGCCACATACTCATACCAGCCTACGCTCTTGGCTGACAGAACACTGTTGAATCCCAGACAGCTCAACAATCTCACATACTCATCGATCATCCGGAGAATTTTCCAATTCTCCCCCACTTAGGGCACTGACTATCAACCACCGGTCGCTATCACCGACCTCCCAAAACAACCCTGCACAACACCACACTTACACGCGGACTGATTTCCCACTAGCACTAGCAACCTTCACAAAATAACATTTCCACACTAATCATCCCGCTCGAAAGAAACTCAATATGCAGCTAACCACTCCTCAGAAGGCAGATGCTACCCGACATTCAGACCAACGCCAGATTCCCACTAACAACCCCATGAATGATAACCAACGAAATTCCCAACACTAACCCATAACCATACCATAACTCTCAAAAACAACAAATACCACACCAAGAGCCACACAAAGATACTAGCACATAAACAATACTCCACAATAATCATAAGATAACAAGACATTAAGGAAGAAACATACCCGCGGCTGCATCCGACACTGCTCCGACCTCCTTTGCTGCAAGCTGAAAAGCACGACCCTGAGCCCTTGGGGGCTCCGCTCCACCCTGACCTCCACCTGTGATCCTCAAAGTGGCCGGTGCTGGAGCCTGCACCGGTCCTGCAGCAAGCTGTGGACAGTTGACCCTCAAATGTCCAACCTGATGATAATGGTAACAAATCCTCAAATCCCGAACCGGCGCTAACTTCCGAAAATCCCTCGCATAATGCCCTTCCTTTCCGCACTTGCGGCATGCACCTCTGGACCTACAAACTCCGATGTGACTCCTTCCACACTTCCCACAAGTGTGGCTACTCAGATCCCCCACTCTAGAATCAACGGTCTTGGACCGTTTTGGCACCGGCTGCAACTGCACCGGAGCCTGCCTCAGCTCACGCAACTGCAACTCAATCTCTAACTCACGCCGCCTGGCGGCCTCCTGCAACTCCAAAAAGGTCTCGAACCTCTGTGTAGACACAAACTGTCTGATGTCCCTCTTGAGCATGCTCAGATATCAAGACATCTGAGCCTACTCCGAAGCGAACTCAGGGCAGAACATCGCCCTCTCAGTGAACATCCTGGTGATCTCAGTCACCGACTCCGAATCCTGCTTCAGCTCAAGGAACTCCTGAGCCAATCTCTCCCTCTCAACTCGCGGAACATAGCGAGTGCTGAACATCTCCCTGAACTGATCCCATGAAACCGCAACCCTCTACGCATCCGAATATGACCCCGTGGTCAATCTCCACCAATCCTTCGCCCCGAGCCTCAACAGGTTCAAAGCACACCTCACCCTCTGCTCAGCAGGGCATGAACACGTGAAGAAACACCCCTCCACGTCCGATAACCACCTCAAAGCAACAATCGGGTCCTGAACTCCATCGAAGGTGGGAGGCTTCGTATTATCGAAGTCTCGATACTGAAAGCCCCGACCAGCTCCTCCCCCTGCCGCTGCTACAGCTGTTGTAGCCGCCGCGGCAGCCGTCTCTGTGAGAGCTGCATAGCGCTCATCAAAATACTCAACCATGGCGGTCTTGATCAACCCAAACAGCTCCGACAACTCATCCCGGAACAACTCAGCAATCTCATTTTACTCTTTTAGCCCTTCAACTTTACTCTTGCTATTCCGGGATGTTACAAATAGGGTGCAAACCCTAAAGATTAGGGTTTCCTCCTGATAGACCTACTCGCCGAGTCCATGCTTCGACTCGTCGAGTAGACCACTCAAATCCCGCGATCAAGCTGGCATCTACTAAACGAGTTAGGGCTACTAACTCGTCGAGCAGCTTTTATAAAATGAACATTTTGATGAATTAAATACGTACCAGGAATGGGGCATTACACAAATGGTCACCATGATGCGGTTTCAAGGTCAGAACACGTGTTTTAACCTGTTAAGAGCTCATTTCGATCCATTTGAATGGGGAATCGAATGGGAGTTCGAAGGTGGCGATTTTACTGCGCAAATGGCACCAAGACAAGCTAAAGATGGTGGATTGTTAGGATTTTCATCATCTTCATATTAAGGTATGATTTCTCCACTTTTGGTGAAAATGTTAGTTTGTATAGAAAAGTTGAATTGATTAATCTATAACTTGGTTTTGATGGAGATGAAAGTGCTTAAAAGCTTTACTTAAGTTTAGAGAGTGATTTCCATAGTGAAATTAATACAATGAGAGTTAGGGTTTGAAACCCTAACTAGTGATTATGATTGATGAATTATAGAGTATATTATAATGAATTAGGTAGTATGGGATGCTTAATTCATTGGTTGGAATGGATTAGAAGTAGAAAATGAGAAGTTAGAAATAAGATTAAATAAGTGGTCATTTTGACCAAGAGAGTCATTAAGCGCTTAATAGGCTAAGACAAGTATTAAAAACTTGTATATTCGTATGAATAGACTTAAGAGCAAAGAAGATGGATCAAGATGCATCAATGGAAGAATTGAAGAAAAAAGATTAGTTAGTATTCACTAACTAACATTGTGAGTTATATCACTCTCTCGCTTTAGATTATGTATGTTTATATTATATATATATATATATATATATATATATATATATATATATATATATATATATATATATATATATATATATATATATCCATGAATGTTGGATCTTGGGCACTAAGTGAATGCCTCCAAGTGATTTAATGAAGATAAAGGATGGTTATATGTATAAGAACATGTATCATAGCATGTACGTATATTTAGAGTATGCATGAGTTATACGTTTAGAACCATGTATCAAAGCATGTAAGTATACTTAAAGAACATATGGTTAGATGAGAAATGTATTTGTTAAATACCTAAGAGATGGTAGAAAGAGATAGAATATGATTATATGCATTATAATCATATATATAAGTATGTATGGTATGGTGTAGAATACCTAAAAGTTATGAGAAGAAGAATTAGATAAGTACTTAATGAGTTAAGTACTAGATGAGTAGTAGAAGATCTATTGATGAGATAAAGAGATGGCCTATCAGACATCACTTGCATCATAACATGTAGGTATAAAACAACACATACCATGGTGCTTTCCTTCTTTTTGTTAAAGTCGGGTTCTACCCACCTCTATGTGTTTAACAACAATTATGGGCCAAAATAAAAATGGGAAAATATAAGACATCCCGATAGCATAAGCAAACACACTTATTTGGCAAACTAAACCTCAAACTAGAATCTAGACTTTTTTTTAATTGAATTGCTCGAACTATGTACCTTCATGATCACCGTTTTCAGCTTTCAATTAGTTGCGGTTGATTTTATTGTCTCTCATTAGGCCTAAAACCGAACATTATTAGATATTTAACAGTCAAACATTTTGTTATGTAAGAAAGCAAAATAAATGATAAAACAATATAATGAATTAGCATAGTTCAGTTATTGTGACCTACGTCCATTGGCAGGAACAGAGACAGTTATTTGGCTTATTCAAAAGTGATTAAATTGGAATTCTAAGCTACGGACACTTGCCCGAGATCACATATAAATAATAAATTCAGGCCTAACGACCATCGACATACTCCAAACACTTATCTCTTCGAAATCGTTGTTCGGGTTTCCATCACTTCATTTCACATCAGATTATTCATTTGGATCACCAAACTCCAAGTTACACGTTAGCATGATTTTAAATTGTCTTTGGTGTCTTAAATCCTTACACCTAAAGTTGAATACAAATAGTCAATGGCATTTAGACATTTAGCTTTGTCAAACAAAACTGACAAACTTCCTAAGGTTTAGTTTACCAAAGACTTGGACAACAAAATGAAAAGTAAATAAGTGAAATCGAATCGAGATAATTTCTTACAATGAGACCCCAAGATCTCACTATAGATCTTACTTCATAATCGGTTTTATTGTGATCGAAATCAATTTTCAATTGTAGGATTTTAAGATTGAAAGATCTTAACAACCACAGAGAGGTTCAAAGTAAATCTTAAAATTAGAGTCTTAAAGGCAATGTTTTCTTGTTTTCTTGTTTTGATTAAAAGTTCAAGTCAATTTATTATCATATAAAATACACCCATTCGCGTCTTTTTTTAAGATTAAATTTTCGTAATTTTGTAATAAAGACAACCGAGCACCTACCAATTTAACTAAAGACCATGCTATACTATCATATTATATGGGCAGCAAGGGTGGAAAGCAAGTCGGCCATCCAAACTTCATTATACTTCTGTTCTTGACATCACCAGGCATACCCAGTTCTTGAATTTGCTACTTGGACGAAAAGTGTGAGATTGTTCGAATCATCTAATGCTTATTCAACAACAAAACCCCTAAATTTGAGGAGTTGCAAAGCCAATTCTCTTTTCGATATTTTGTTGTTCAAGTTCAGAGATATCCAGTTAAATGGTTAGTCATCCTTTTAGTTTTTACTCATTTGTGATTTATCCGTGTTCATGTGTTGTGGTGATGTGTTTAATCTTTAGTTTGTTGCATAAACAATTCATTTTTGTGAGATAAAGATTCATGGAAGAAAAAAAATTTATTACTTATACATCAGGGGAAAAGACCCAATTCTGACAGGTTATACGTGTTAAATATTTTTTTGAAACTCACTCGTTTGCTGAAACTAATTAAAAAGACCAAGTAATAACTTATTTATTTTTATTATTTTTTGCGTGTGTTTTTTTAGATCCGTATGTTTTCACAAATTAGTTTTTTGTTAAAAATTCTTTTGAATCCTTTTACATATTCGTTTTAAAGCGCGCATGCTTGTAAAAACATGTAAACTTTCATTTTTTTTTTTTTTTTTTTTTTTTTTTTTTAATTTATAGTTAAAGATAGCTCCATTGTAAATTTTGTTTTACCTATTATACATACATAAATTTTCTACAGCAACACCTTGAGATATCCTATATTCCTATGACAACTTTTTAATTCTAAGATTGCTTATAAATTAGGGCTAGTGTAGTAGTGTTAGACTATAAAGTACGATCAAACTGCCAATAATCGAATTTCCTTTTGATTCATTAAAAACAGAGATGGAAATCTGTGTTGTGTCCCTCTCTTACAAGGATGATATGAAGGTAACAGTTGACTTTAGGTACGTTCAATGGTCAACCTAATTGACCATTTGACTTTTGTCGAATATGTCATGGCAAATGGTTAACCTCGCACCCTTACCATGTGACATTACAATTTGATATATACTGATGTAACCATCCCATTTTGATTATTTTGTAATTAACCCATGTTATATTGTCCTTAACTTACATGTTGATATTGGGTTCAGAAATCTTTACGTATGATTTCCCTAATTAATTAACTTTACTTTATCTTTTGTTATATTCCATTAGCATTGATCAAATTCTGGAAATAAATTACATTGCATCGGTAGCATTGAGCTTCAACGTCCTTAGAAGAATCACCGTTTCTCGAACAAGGTCCATGACGAAAAATCAACAAACTAATAATGACAACAATAAGAACAGTGGAACACTTCCACTTTCTTCTGGTGAAACAAAGCAAAATAGTTTGTCACATACATTGGCTCAAATCGAGGTACCCCTTAAATCTTCTTTGAATGGGTTTGGTAGTAAATTTAATATGTTGCTTAACAACATAATATGTTACTAGCAGAAAAATTTGGAAATTTTGGAGCTATCTCTTCTTAATGAATGTTTTAATTGGTATTCTCTTATATTTTCGTATTACCTATCTTCCTATACATATTAAACGATGACATATATAGATTAAAATACTATCAATTTCATTAAATGTGATACATATAAACATAAAGAAAATATAGTAGAATATTTAATCTCTTTTTAATCGGAGTTGTGGGTAATTTTTGCCGACATTAAATTTTCCATAAAATGGAAAATATAGTAAGTTTGTTACATTAAATGATCAACGAAATAACTTATACCAAGAGAATCCTTACAATTGGACTTTTCTTTTTTAAAAAGACATTTATTTCAATTTAATCCATAAGTAGGTTATCTTTTTTTATTTGGCAATTTTAACATTTAGACAGGAGGTTACAAAGTTTCTTGAATCTGATGTTACATTGTTTCTTATTTGCAAAATTATATTACATATAATAGATACAACATCATCCCAAAAAGATTTAAATAAAACACATGTAGGTTGTGGTGTACAATAGTGACCATTCATAGTCAATCTGTATCATTGGTTAAGTGGTTAATGTTATGTACTATACCAATATATTTTAATGTTTTTGGGTTAAAGTCTCCTTAGACCTCCAAAGTACTGCTCACGAAATGAGTGGAAGAAAGGCTGTTGGTCGTTGTGGTTCGTACTCCCCACCACAAATCTCCACGACAATGACGAAGAACGGAGGAATAGGGTGGTGTTCGTGTTTGTGGTTCGTGCCACGGTGAACAACGGAGCCCTCCGTTGAGGTATTCCGGATGACCTTATATGTGGCTTTAGGAATTATTTATAGGGTTTTTGATACAAAAACCTTTAAACTTGTAAAAAAAATAAAAACACTTTTATCCTAAGATCGTTTTTATGCTTATTAATGTTTGAAATTTATAAGGTTTTATTTATTTTTTTAAAATTTTTTGTACTCTTGTTATTTTTTTACCTTTGACAGCAGATTTGTAGGTTCCCGTTAAATAAAACTCGCAAAAAAACCTTTAAGCTTACACTTAAAAAAATATTCTAATTTCTTTTTTCATATTAAATGTATCCATATAGAACAAACTTATTTATACATGGAAAATATTTTTTAATTAAACATTGTATTTTGTTCTTTTTAAATGGCATTTCATTATATATAGGTTTTTGGCATATTATACATAAACATATATTTTTGGAAGTATAAATACGTATTTAGAAGTACATAAAAAAATTTTAAACATATAAATATGTATTTTAGTATGTTTTTAGAAAAATTAATATGTATTTATATTTCCAAATACATAAAAAATTATCTATATTTCTAAAAAAAACTTAAAAATTGTCTTTATATTTCTAAAAAAACATAAAAATGTATTTATATTTTTTTTAAAAAAATACATAAGTATTGATTTTTACATTTCTTTGAAATATATTAATGTATTATAGATACTGGATATTAATATGTCATTTAAAAGCATAAACACTTATTTTTATATTTTTAAAAGTAGAGATATGTTTTTTAGAAATATAAATACGTATTTTTATATATTTTAGAAGTATAAATTTTTTAAGAAATATAAATACATATTTTTATGTATTTGGAAGTATTGACTTAGAAATATAAAAAAATATTTTTATGTTTATAGAATTATAAATACATTTTCTTTTCATATAAACACACTTTCAACTAAATTTATATTTTTAAAAGCATATATTTACATTTTAAATCGTATAAATATGGAAAAATCACGCATATAAAGAAATATCATTTAAAAGGAATGTAAATATAATGTTTAATTAAACATTTTTTTTATATAAATACATTTTTTCTGTATGAATAAGTTTAATATGAAATAAATGTGTAGGATAAAAACATTAAAAAAGATTACAAACTTAAGTGTTTTTCTTGAAAATTTTAATTCATGGTAATCTACAAACTTGCTGTTATAGGTTAAAAGGACAATAGTAGAAAAAAAAACTTGTAAAGTTAAGACTTTTATGAAAATAAAAACGAAATTAGGGTAAAATCATATTTTACGATAAACTTTAGGGCTTTTGTATCAAAAATATAAGGTGGTCTATCATTTTTTAAATGCCATATCATTTTTTAAATAAGCAAAACAAGGGTAAACAACATTCTCCATGATTCAAGAAACCTACAAGCCACTCTCTATTCGCTAAAACTCTCAAATTAAAAGGTAATATAAAAAATAGGGCCTAAACCGAATAAATGTAAGTCTTTTAAGAAAAACTAACAAAAATATTATCATATGGATCAGCAAAATGTTGGAACCATTCCTGCATTTTTTTCTAGTTATCATTTAATAAATACATCTTACTTACCAAAGATAAAGAAACCTTTTTACCGAGCTTGATAGTTTAGTTTCTCTGAAATCTGATGTACATTGTTCATATATAAATGCAATTTGTGTGCTTATTAAGAAACATGGATCGACCTATTGGGGATCTCACCATGTGTTATGGAATCCATTTGTGTTTTTGCTTTGATTATAACACTTCTAGTTTCATTAAAGAAATTTATACTTATTGAATATGATGCTAAAACATCCACAGGTTACTCCACTTATGATAGGAGTTGCAGCTGTTGTTGTTACTGCTGCTACTTACGCTTGTGCTAGTCGATTCAAGGCTCGATCAGTTTCACCCATATCCCGTAAATTTTATAAAGGGGGTTTCAAACCTCAAATGACTAGAAGGGAAGCCGCTCTTATTCTCGGAGTAAGGTACACTACCAAAATCTTATTGGTTGCTACTTTGGATATATGATTCAACTTGAGAATGGATTATAACTTTATAAGGAGATTAGTGAGTTGAAGTTAATAGTTTTTGGCAAAAGTACTTTAAGAATGGGGTAAATTACACAAATGGTCCCTGTGTTTCAGGGCAGTTTGCGTGTTTCGTCCTTAACTTTTTTTTTTTAATTCGGACGGTCTCTATTTTATATTTTTGTTACGTCTTTGGTCCCTACTACACTTAAAAAGACTATATTGCCCTTATTTTGTTTTTTAATTAAATTGTTATTTATTTATTAATTTATAATTTATTTAAACAATAAAATAAAGAAATTAAAATAACCCAACACTCACCCTCAACATATCCGCTTCTAAATCTAATATGATTTATCTATTCTCTATTCTATCTCCTTCTCCCTTCTTTAAGCCAAGGTAAGAAACTCAATAGGCTATCAGACTACCAACCAAGAAAAAACTAACTGCCACCGGAAAACACCATATGTTGTCAATCTGTAGTCTAAAGTCGTCGGTCTGCAATCTAAAGTCGCCAATCTGCACTATCAACCATATGCACCATCGATAGTCTTTGGATCTAACCGAAACTTACAGACGCCTTCGATCTCCACGGTCGTCGATAGTCGCCGATCTATACCACCATCGCATTCATATCCAATGTCATTGGTTTGGATATGCAACGTCATCGATCTGTACTATCACACCCACGAACACTCTCCTTTCTCGAATATTTCTCGTTTGATTTTTTGTTAGGATTTCTCGATGGAGTGTTTTTTTTGTGGCGAAAGTGGTGATGTTTTACTACGGTGGCAGAGGTGGTGGTTTTCCGCCTAGGTGGGGTGAGGATGAATGTGGGATGGATAAGAAATATAATGATAGAGAATGGTGTGGAAATCTAAAGATGGTGGTCCAGTTACGTCTGGTGGCGACGTCGTTCGGTAGCGGTGGCAGAAGGTGTTTCTCTGACAATTTGTTCGTTTTTTGTATGTTTTTCCGACGAAAGAGACATGTGCATTTTTTCCATACACTTTTTCTAACCATAATTTGGGTAGAGCAGATTTTTGCATCTTTCAACAGAGGTTGTGATTTTTCGGCGAGAGGAGTGAGATTTTTTGGCAACCGGACACAAGGAGGCAGGTAGGGATGGAAATGGGTCGGGTACGGGGCGGGGTTGACCATCCCTGTCCCCATCCCCAAGCGCCTAACCTCGTCCCCATCCCCGACGGATGCGACGAATAGAATCCCCTCCCCTTTGAATTTTGGGCTTTTCACCGGCCCATCCCCGATCCATCAAAATAATAAACTACACTTGCACAAAAAAAAAATCAAGTTTAATAAGTGAAAAAATAGATGCCATAATCAGATTATGTTTACATATTGCATAAAATCTAACAAGCATCAAAACAAGGAGTGACGATTTGGTATACGGACCGTCGAACAAAGTGAGGATTTAAGAACTCTTGGAATTAGGAACATAATTTGATATATGGACTCTCAGTCCAATACAAATCAATTCATTCTTAGTAGAATTATTTCATAATTAATAAATTATCAATATAGTAATATTATAATACTTGTCCCCAATTGGGGCGGGTCAACCGAGTTCCCCACCGGATCGGGTGAAATTACCCGTTTTTGTGAGGAATACTTGTCCCCAATTGGGGTGGGTCAACCAGGTTCCCCACCGGATCGAGTGAAATTTTCATGTCTAGAGGCAGGGGAGGGGGGAGGGTTCAATAGTGTGGGTTCTTGAATCAAACCAATATATATATATATATATATATATATATATATATATATATATATATATATATATATATATATATATATATATATATATATATATATATATATATATATATATATATATATATATATATATATATATATTGTAATACTTTTCCATATTTAATTAATATTTTTTAATTAATTGATAATTTAAAAAAATAAAAGAAATCGTAAGGGTAAATTAGTCTTTTTATAACTGATAGGGACCAACATGCAATAAAAAAAAGTAGGGATGGTCCGAGTTAAAAAAAATGTTAAAGACCAAACACGTAGATTACCCTAAACTACAAGAACCTTCAATTTACCATTAAGATTATGAATAATATCATATAAATTAATAATAGTTATTTGCATAAATAGACAAGGATTAATTGTAAATACAATTGATTATTGAGATAAATGTCATATTATCTAACTACCACCAACTTAGGTATGAAAATGAACTAAAGATAAATATGTATATTTCTTATAAGTTTTCCACCAACTTAGGTATGAAAATGAACTAAAGATAAATATGTAGATTTCTCATAAGTTTTCATTAGTGTTATTGCAATACCAAGATGTTATTATTAAAGATGAACCGCGTGTTGGAAATTACATGGGAAAATCCAAGGTTGATAAAATCATTATAATATAGGTGGGAGGGATAAACTTAAATACATTTGAAATAGTCAATCCCATACATGCACCTAGTTGTTGTTGGATGTGATACATGTTAGGCCAATAAATATTTATTAGGCTAACATTCGAGAAACAACATCATATTTCTTACTCTTCCACAAGACATTGAACAAAATACAAATATATAGAAACAAGTAGTAGTAGATTCATGATCATAAGGATCTATATCCCAATCAGCATCACTATAGGTAAGATTAAAACCAAGAGAAGTAATCAATGTAGAAATTTTTTCAAACCAAGCAAGATGGGTTGTTGAGACCATATAGAGCTTTTCAAATCCGAAAAACTTCACTCGATTGGTGAGCATACATGGGGAGGGGTCATGTATACCTCCTCATGAAGATCACCATTCAAGAATTCATTCTTGACATCTATTTGGAAAATTTCCACTGGCAAACGGATGAGACTCCTATCAGAGTACGAATAGTTGTCATTTTTGCAACTAGAGCAAATGTCTCCTCATGATCCATGACATAGTTTTGTGAGTAACCTTTGGCAAAAAGTATGTCTTTGTATCGTTCGACTAATCCACCAGACTTGGTTTTGATCTTATAGAACCAACAAAAACCGATAGTAAGATATTTGGTTGGGAGAGGAGTTATATCCTATGTATGAGTCTGATAAAGGACGCTAAGCTCTTTATCCATAGCATTCTGCTAGAGCGGATCATAAACATCCTCTTTGTGTGGCACATGTTCGAATAGACAATGTACATTGACGATAAAGGTTGCAAATAGTGATGAATTAAAAGAATACGCAAATTTTGGGAGCTTAGTGCCTCTGCAAGTACGAGTAAACATACGAGGTAGTAGAGGATCTAGAGTCACAATACTTCGCTCTGGTAGATGTATGCTAATTCGATCTATCAAGTTGGTCCTTCATGGATACGTTATTTTGTGACTTAAACTAGCAACACAGTAACATTCGACTGATATTTAGCCGATTTAAGGCATATTTTGGGTAGTTTTGGCCTATTTCTAGGACTTCTTTCTCCTTGTAAATCTCTTTTGGAGATTAATGGTTTCATATCTTCATTTTAGTCACTTATAAGTGATTTGTTAGCCCCATTTGATTGTTGATTAATACTACATGTCGTATGTTTCTCCTCATGGATGTACACAATGACCCCGATTGTGGAACCACGTTAAATACATGTGTTTCATGATTTATTTTATTTTCATTTACATTTGCTTTATCTTGGTATGTGTTGTTCTCTTTATCAAGTATTTCTCATATTTTTTAATCCTAGTTTGTTATCTATTCCGTTGTTAGGATTTCCACTTGGTTATTAGACCAAGTGTTTGATGTACCGTTGGGATATGTTTGGATTACTATGATTTGGACCCGCCATAGGATCCCCAACAATTTCCTAATACAAAAAAACTGAATAAAACAAAGTATAAACATCAAAACATGGATTTCATAAAAAAAACAAAAAGCTACAAACATGATCCATCGTCACACAAAAATTATACATAGTACACAACCATAGGATGTTTACAACATCCAACCTTGGGATTACGGTTGTACTAGAGTTGAGATTCCATGAACACCAAGGGAAAATGGAAAAGTATCGCTCCTATCTACTGTAACCACTAACCACACTTGAGAAAGGTTATCGTGCTCCGCAAAGAAGTGTCATCCAATTAAACAATTAATATAGAAATGGTTTGCTAATATCATTCAAAAACACGCTCCTTGATTTAAAAAGGTTAAAAAAATCTTAATTTCTTGATTGAAAGTCATCCATGTCAATAAGTTGGAGTTGTAGTCATATTTGTACTTTAAAACTCAGGGATATAACGAGCTTGGGCCAACAATATCAATTGTTCAAGACCAATGCATGACTTGGAGGAGGATGAAAATACTTGTTTCTTCTATAATTCATTGCACATTTTATGCTTTGTACATTATAGTATTTATATTATATTTTATCAAAGTGTGTCTATTTATGTTCCAATCCCATTACCAACTACTTGCTCTTGATGTGTTACCCTATTATAAACGAAAAAACTGCATCCTTTGCATAATTTCACTTTTCCATATCTAAAGTTTACAAGAATCAAAATCCATTTCATAAATTACAAAAATCCGGGTCGATTGTCTCCATGAAACAAATAGACAACTTGAGTGAAATATGAACATGTGAGTGTGACAGGATACTTTATTTTTACATATGTACAGGGGAAGCATCACAACAGATAAAGTAACTGAAGCCCATCGAAGGGTCATGGTTGCAAATCATCCAGACATTGGTGGTAGTCACTATCTTGCTTCCAAAATCAACGAAGCGAAATACAAGCTCATCAGGAAGCCCAACAACACTGATTCTGTTTTCTCATACGATTTAACTGTGGATTCGGATTCTGACTAACATTGTTTATACCTTAAGGCTTAAACTATCATGGATCTTTTTGCAATATATGTTTTTGTATAATTCAGAGAGTGGGATTTGGAGTTTATAAGGATTTGTTGTATTGAGTATTGACTATATTTATTGTCATGGGATTGTCTAATTACATTCCGATTGTTTCATTACACGAAATATCATTTTTTAAGATAAAACTGCAAATTTGATCATTGTGTGGATGAGATCCAAAATCTTTTCCATTTGTATGGATGGTCCAAAATCAGAAAATTTATGTGGATTTGGTCCTCACAAACTTTATTATATATGAATTTGGTTTATATCCTACCTAAAATGACTAATATGCCCTTTAAATGATTCATTTTTAATTTTTTTAATTTATTGTCTTTATATATATATATATATATATATATATATATATATATATATATATATATATATATATATATATATATATATATATATATATATTAAGTTGCAACTACAGTGTCACTCAAATATTTTACTATTTATTGGGTTTTGCTATTGTAAGTACAAAACAGGGTTAAGTATAGATCAAGGTATAATTTTTATAGAATGTAATATAAATTGTGAAATAAAAAATCTCATATTTATAATTTCTACCCTACAAAATTTTTAATTAAACAGTTTTTGTCTTTTATAATTTTAAAGTTAAATTATTGTATTTTTAAGTTACGTTGTTGATCCCTTACTATATTTTAAGGTTACATTTTTGGTCTTTTACATAATTGTTTTTATAGTTATAATTTTTATAAACATTACTTTTTTATTTAAACGTTATAAACTGTTACAGTATTTATTATGATATTAACTCATAAAATTAACTTGTTCAAGGTAGTCTTCAAACTTTATTTTTGTATGCTTTCTCTATACATAATTGTTTGGTTTGTAATGTTATTTTATACTTTTACGTTCCACTTTACGGAAAACTCTTTTGCAATGTGCACCACAAAAAGTATATAAATAAAGTTACGATCTAAACACGCTTGAAGGTTTAAACTATGTTGAAAGGAGTCTCAAAATTTCTCCCACCAAACCTAATCCATGTCACACTGTGTTTTTTCAACATACCAGGTTTCTGCAGCATCGCGCGGATGGTCTAAACCCTAGTTTATATTAATACCAATTTAGAAATAAAAAAAATATGGCCCACCTCTCCCTCTCTCTCTCTCTCTCTCTCTCTCCAAGAATTAACTCTATCTAGAATCTACCTCACTATACAACATTTTGTAAAACTTCACCAAAGGCGAATTCAGGTTTCGCATATTTCGTCTCCCTCCATTAATTGTTTTGGTCACTGATTTCATCTTAGTAAATTTTTCATTAATTGAGATTTGAATAAGAAAGGAAATTTCTATAGATTTTCATTTACCTTTCTATTTTCATCTATATTTTCTTTAATGTTTTTGGGAATCTTTTTCCAATGCATTGTGCTAGTTATTGAGTTTTCATGGAAAGACATTTCTAGTTCTGATCGAGTTGACTCAATGAGTCAAATGATGAATCTAGTTGACAATAATTCATAGGCCAAAGCCGTGATTTGAAGAGCAAACTCTAAAGATATGGAGAGGAAGGGAGGAAATACTGCTCCTAGTTCATCATCACCAGGGGCGGTTCTATGTGGGTGCCAGTAGTGATACCGACAACACCTGCTTTTTCTGTACACAGTGCAAAAAAAAATGAATTTTTTTCTACTATTGTGTCACTACTTAAAAAATATGCAACTACATAAAAGAAAATATGCCACTACAGGCGAAATGTTTTTCCATGCCATACCTAGTAGGAGATCTTGCGTCCGCCCCTTACCATCGCACACCTTGAGGTCCACTAACAAGGAAGTAAGAGATCTCTAACATGTAGAAGGAAATATGAGTGGTAAACATGATATGAAAGAGACATGAATATTCAGGTTGTTGTACATTGCAGGTGTGCACTTTTTCCTCAAAATCGGACATGAAAACCTTTAAATCAGACCTTAAAACCTCTGAAATCAAAACTTGAAACCTCTGAATTCGGACCTTGAAAACAAGCCATATCACCACCACCATCTTCATGATGCCATATCACAGCCAACACCACCACCTGCAATCGGTGGCAAGAAGAAAGAGGGGAGAGTGAAAACCGATCTAAGGTTAGGGAGAACATATACAAGAGAGGGGGAGATGGATATATGAGGGTATTTTCTTTATATTGGTATGTGTAGTTACAGGTGTATGTGTGTGTGTTTTGAGTTGTAGGTAGGTGTGTATGTGTGTGTGTGTGTGTGTGTGTGTGAGAGAGAGAGAGAGAGAGAAAGAAAGAAAGAAAAAAAAAAAAGAAAAAGAGAGGGTATATTATTTTTCTTTTATATTTAAATTAACAAACTACTAAAATAAATATAAAAATGAAAAAAAAGAAATTAAAAGGGTAAAATAGTCCTTTTAACCTTTTTAGGACCAAAAACACAGGAAAATCCTGCTTTTGGACCTTTCATGCAAGTCAGAAATTTTTTGGACCATATCTATATTTTTTGGGAAGCCATAGGGAGCAATTTTGTAGTTTTGTCTTTTTTTAAATATCAACATAAACAACATTGTAACATCTTTACATTGAGTTATTTTCATTTTAAACCCTAAGTATGAGAATTTATTTCATTTTAGACCTTGGATGTGAATTAATTGCAAATTGGACCAAAATGGAATTTTCGTAAATTATGGGAGTTGGGCAAGAACGTTGTACGTAAGTGGCCATTGTGCAAACCCTAATCTTTAGGGTTTGGACCCTATTTAATCATTCTTAATTCCTAAACCTACCTTCTTTCATCAGCCTCCAACCCACCTTCGTCCCCAAGCAAACCTTATTCCATTTTTAGAGCATTCTTTAGCATTTGTGTGTGTTTTGGTAACCTTGAAGGAGAGAGGAAGAAGAGAAGGTCATCTTGGAGGAGTGGGACTCTTTGGATTCATAATAGCAACGTCATTTGGCATCATTTGGAGGTAAAAAGCTTTGGACTTGATTAAGAGTTGTTTAGATCTTGTTTAGTTATGAAATGAAGTTCTTTTGGTCCCAAAAGCTTGGTATTATGAGTATGGATTATTTCAATCCATATAAGCTATCTTTTCATATGTTTTGGAGCATCTAGAAGCATAAAAATGTAACCTTGGTTGTTAGATTCCTTCCATGCATGAGTTACAGGGTCTTAATGGGTTAAGTAGTTAGGGTTTTCATGTTTGTACACTTAATGGTCATGCAAGACCATAAAGTTGGAAACTTTATGGTTAAGGATGTTCTTTTAGGTTTGGATCTAAATTATGGAAAAAAGAGATTAAGGATTAAGCTCTTGATAAGAAAGGAATGAAGCCCCTCGCGAACGTTGGGCGTAGCCCAGGAACACTTAGCGTTTGAGGTGAACCATCTCGTTTTCTGGTCAAGTTGTGTACGTTAAGCGTACAAGCTGAGTACGATGGCCATACTTAGAACTGTTGACCAAGTAGATCGATCTGTATAACGACTGTTATTATTGATAATATCTTATTTATAAGTTCATAATAATTATTACAAACATAAATATAAGTTATACTTAAAGCATGGTATACATAACTTAACTTACAAATTGTTTAGTGGAAAACCAGACTCTACGTGGGCAAAACTTTGAAACCGAAAAATATATTTCATCAGGATCTCTAACGCTCCATAGCTTCGCTACAAACACCTAAGAAGTACTAGAACTGGACCTCGAGGGTTTGTGAGAGGTTGGGAGCGTTTGTGAATGACTTGGCAAAGAGATGTGTAAGAAATCAGCCTTATTTATAGCCAAATTGTAACATGCCGATGATAAGGTACTTCTAATTTTAACCCTATAATTTAATTATGTTGCATTTTGGTCCCTAAGTTTAAGAAAGTGTGCAAAAGGAGCCCTAGTGTCATTTTCGTAAATAGGCATTGGGGGAGTACGCCATGTGTACGTGTGTATGTTGAGTACGCTGGGCGTACTTGCCAGATTTGGAAACCTTAATTTTTAGGGTTTAGCTCATATTTAAACATTCTTATGGCTTTATTTCCCCTCACCTCATTAGTCTCTATCCCTCTTGATACGTTTTGCAACCCTAGTTCACCTTGAGAAGCTATTTCAAGCCTAAGTGTGTATTTTGTACTTAGACGAAGAAGGAAGGAAGCCAAGCTCATCTTGGAAGAGTGGAGCACTTTGGATCTGGGGTTTCTACATCATTTTCAACCTTGCTAAGGTATAAATCTTGCAACTTTACCCCTTTATCATATAGATCTAGATTTGGATGTCTTTATGAAGATTTTTGGTCCTAAAGTGTTAGATCTTGAGCATGGCATGTTCTTGACCATTAAGATGTCCTTTCAGACCCTAGGAGGGTCTTAAGTCATAAAAATGAAGTCCAAATGGTTGGTTTTGTCTCATGCATGTTATGGAGGGTCTTAAGGCATTAAGATGTTGGGTTGTTATTGATTAAGCACTTATCGAGCATCCAAGGTCATAAAGTTGGAAACTTTATGAATCATAATAATATTTTGACCTAGGGTCTGCATTTAGACGTGTTAAGACGTTGTATTAAGCTCTTAATGGGAGAAAATGGAAGTCTGGGGGTTACGTCGTGCGTACCTGGGAGTACACCCAGCGTACGTAGTCAACGACACCGTTTTTGGTCAAGTGGAGGAGTACGCCCATCGTACCTCCAGAGTACGCCCAACGTACGCTTGTTGAGTTGACTCGGTTGGATTGACTCTTTTGATTTATTGATTTCGACTAGTTTGAACTTGACTTTGACCAAGTTTAACCTTAAGTGTATTTTGGGGTTTTGATGGAAATTGGTCATTTGGTTGGAATAGGTGTCGGTTAGAGCTGAGATTCGGAGTCGAGACCTCATCAGCATTTGTCCAGTTTGTGAGGTGAGTTTTCCTCACTATACCTTCAGGTCGAAGGCACCAAGGCCGTCCCTTTGGATTTGATATCCTGTTATGTATGTTATCATGAAGTAGTGATATGTTAGATCGATATCCTGGTATATAGGATGATGCTATGCTTAGTGATCTATAGATCTGCCTGACTATCTTTAGAATGTTATTATATGATATATATATATATATATATATATATATATATATATATATATATATATATATGTGTGTGTGTGTGTGTATGTGTGTGTTATATGTGCACATATTTGATTGGTGATTGAGGCTTTACTGCTTTTTGCGTAAGCCAACAGGTTGGGGGCATACCAACCCGATGGTTGATTGGGCCCGAGGGTATTCCATCCCAAGGATGACAGGACCCGTTGTAGATTGGCATTCCAACCCGATTGTTGATGGGTGTGGGGTATTCCAACATGATGGTTGACTGGACCCACAGTATGTTAGCATTCCAACCTGATGGTTGATTGGGCCTGCGGTATTCCAACCCAATGGATGATTGAACCCTACAAGTTGTTATTCTATATGTTATATGTTTATGTGATGGTACTTTGGGGGATCTCACTAAGCATTGGCTTACAGTTTTGGGTTATGTTTCAGGTACTTCAGATGACCGCGGGAAGGCGAAGGTGTGACCGTACACATCCTCATGTTTATGACTTATGATTTTGGGAGACTCTAATGTTGAAATGTTTTTTGAAAACTCTGATTGTAAACAATTTGTGAATTTGGGTTGTTTATAAAAAGTTTATATTTCTTGTAATTTTTATGGGTGTTACACAAATTCATAGAGCGCACCACGCCTATGCCACGTGTCATCATCTGGAGCCTAACCATGGGGAGGAAGGGTGGAAGGAGATGATGCCACTTGTCACCATCTCATGTTGCCACGTGTCGCTCATCCAATACCACTATTTTATTATTTTTCTAAAATTCGTAACTTTCACATACGGGCTCCATTTTCGATCGTTTTTATATCCACGTGTAGCTATCGATGAGTACTGCAACTTTCGTTTAGAATCCATCAGTTAGTTTTCAATTTATTGTTCGTTTTACAGTCTGAGAAGGCTTAGAATGTAAATAATGTTGCAAAATTCATAACGTCTTCATTCGAGCTCTGTTTTCGACGCTCTTGCAGTGAGTCCCATCTTTCCACACCGAAAACATTTTAATGGAACAAAATTGTTGTTGCAATTTTCCACATGCTTTTTGCGACACTTCTCACACTTTCTACTATCATCTCTTCTTGACTCGGTAAAATATGGTTTTCTTGAAACTTTTCCTATTTTCGAGGATCCTTCGGTTCTACTTTCCCAATGAAGCTTTTCTCCTCTTTTTTCTCTATCTCCACCTTTTCCCTTTCTTGATCTTGACATCTTAGTTCTATCTCACGATCTCTTACAACATCTATCATTTGACGGAAAGTGGTATACTTGGAATCTCGTATAAATTCATGTATATGGGTCCTCAGTCCCCATTGGTATTTGTCGGTCTTTCTCTCTTAATTATCTACCAATTTCTTACAAATCGGGCTTTATTGTTAAAATCAACGGTGTATTCTTGAACTAATCTTGTTCCTTGTACAAAATTGGGAGAATTCGTTCTAATTGCCACACTGTAGTTTTAGAACAATATTCTTCACAAAATTTTACATTAAATGGCTCCCATGTCAACATAGCCGCCAACTCTTCTCCCGAAGTACTACTTATCATTTCCCACTAGTATTGGGTTGCTCCAGTCAGCAAGTTGGTGGCATAATCCACCTTATCATTTTTCACACATTTGCTTGTACCAAGTTTATTCTCATTATGTGTCAACCATGTCATAGCATATATCGGGTCATCTCCTCCCGAACACTCTGTGGATTTATAGTCAATGAATACCTTAAAAGTTCATCCCGTCTTATTTGAAATCTCACCTTCTTGGCCTTCATCACCTTTCTTGCCTTGTTTCTATTTATTGACATCCTCTAGGATCTTATCTTTCTTTTGTTTTTGATTTTACTCCTCCCGAGCATTGGAGAGTAGGAAACACATCTTGGAGGGCCTTGGGGACTTCTTTCACAATTGTTGCTCTAAGTTTCGGGGCTTGTTCGGGTGGCCTTTCTTGTCCTCCTTGGCGTATAGAGCCTTGTGATCTTTCTTGTCCCCACGAGAACCGCCCTTCACGCGATCTACCTCCGTTACGGGTATCCACTATATTGCTCAAAAACTTGAACAATTTAGTTCAATTTTAATGTAAATCACAATCATCGTAACATTTATATCATATCATTCTCTCATTATTACTCATTACAAGTATATGGATAGTATGGAATAGCCATCTCAACTTACTCATTTGGTTTAGGTTTTAGGTAAAAAATCATTTAAAACCCAATTTCACTTAATCATCAAGCTCTGATACCAACTTGTAACAACCAAGTAAAATAAAGTACACCCAAAGTTTTTTTTTTTACGAAAGGAGTGTACATTACATTAACTAAAGACACAAGTCATTATCATACATATCCAAAAGAAGATAAATAGGATCGAGTCGGGATTTACAACATATCAAAATACATTATTAAAGTTTAGTTATCTAAAGATTATATGGCTACTTCATCATGAGCTTTCTTTTATCTGTCTTACTTGTACCTGCAATCATGAAAACATCAAAACGGTAAGCTTGGAAGATTAGTGAATAACAAATAACTTTATCATAGTAACTTAATTATAATCTTATGTAGTAACACATGAGGTATTATTAACCAAACTCTTTTTTATTTCAAATATATCAATTGATGAACAATTCTCCATATGTATCATCTTCCTAAATAAGGAAACAACATCTTCATATCAAACTCAATTATCTCTTATGAGTTTATATGTCTCATATCTTCGTTTGATAGTCTCATTAGGAATTTCATCCAATATATGATCTATTTATCCCTCATAGATCCATCTTACAACTCATCATAATCTCATCAATCATATTTATCCTAATGATCTCATCATAAGAAATCTAATTATCTCTCATGAATATATCATGTATACTTCTCGTGTTCAATCAATTCACATTTACACTATCATATAATACATAAATCATATAGTTCATATCTAATTATTCAATAACTTATAAAGATTAAATTTCACTTTTATATCAACAAAATCATAAGTGAATCAAAGTTACTCACCTTGTTCAAGGCTTATGTGGGTGATACTCCAAACCTAGAAGTTCTTTGTTCAACCTCTTCTCTGGATTTCATATTCAAAATCAACTCATATATATATATATATATATATATATATATATATATATATATATATATATATATATATATATATTGTTAGAACAAAAGTTCTTTAAGGATCGTTAGATTCTATGCAAGCAAACAATTATAAGAGTAAACAAGAACACGAGAATGGATTTGAATGTGTCGAATGATTAAAACTTTAACATCTCAGAAGAGCTTGACTAAGAACTTTGACTGTAGAGATGTTTAGGGTTACAAAATAATGAACGTAATTAATGACTCCAAAATACGCATACATGCATGCATATTTATACTATAACCCTACAAGATAATCACGGATGGACAGGCCCAATCCGGATACAAAACATGAGGCCCATGAAGCAACACTAACAGACTCAACAATCTCCCCCTTTGCGTCTTTGGAGCCGAAACCTCAATTCTGTTTAGCAACAGAAGACTTGTTCACTGTCTTGAACACCCTCGGTATTATGGCTAAAAGATGATAGCGAAACGTAATGTACCACCGAAGCATGTCTGTAAAATTCTTCTTGTCTGCTTCAGAGTTCTACTTGCACCGATGAATTATGTTGATTATGTGCTCCAAGCAGTCAGTGGAAAACAAGTGTTTATCCACAAGAGCAAACAGAAACCTGTGAGCTTCGCCTTTGGTAAACATCATTGTTAGATGTGTTGAATCAATCTGGCCCATCTTCATCTTGTTCACATCCCCTGGCTTTGGTGTAGGCTTGATTGTTGGCTTCTTGTTCATAACCTTTGCTATCTCCTGATCCATAGTTGCAACTTCATAGATGTAGGAGGCCAACATTCTCTTTAAGTGTTCCAGAATCGGCTCATATTTTGTCGGATTAGTAAGCAGAATGTTGTATAGCAAAATCCAATCATGGGGATTGAGATTAGGAAGGTCTGCAAGAGAGATAGTTGACACTGTATTTGCTGTACCACGAGTGATCTTGAAACTGACATTGATAAATCTCCCAGTAGGTGAAGGTTTGAGAACCTTAACTGTAACGATCTTTTGTGCACTCCAAGTTAGGTACTAAGGTTGTCCATACTTCAGATAGAAGTCAATCAGCTCACGGTCAACCTTCGGATGAGGAAAAGGAACCTCAGCGGTTGAATCAAAACAATGGAATGTGAACGCCTTCCTTGTAATTGGCATGTCAAACTGCGTTCGCTCCATTTCGCTTGTCTAATTTTTAGCGAGAGATTTGAGGATTCGGTACCGACTCTGCTTCCATCATACCCAAGCCTTGTAAGATTTTGTTAAAGAGTGCTTCAGGTAATGCTTTAGTGAATATGTCGGCCAGTTGATCAGTAGATCGAACAAAATGCACTTCCACGTTTCCATCTTCTACATGATCCTTGATGAAATGATATTTGAGCGCAATGTGCTTAGTTTTTGAGTGTTGTACTGGATTATGACAAATCCTTATTGCACTTTATGAATCACAATAGGGAGGAATCTTCTTCATACTCAGACTGTAATCTCTCGGTTGACTTTGAATCCATATTACTTGAGAGGTACAAGACGCTGCAGCTATATACTCAGCTTCAGCTGTTGAAAGTGACACACAAGTCTGCTTCTTGGACTCCCAGCTAACAGGTTTTCCATCAAGAAATTGGCATCCACCTGTAGTGCTCTTTCTATCTAGACCACATCCTCCAAGATCAGCATCAGAAAAAGATTGAATGAAGAATCCAAATCTTGTAGGACACCAGAGACCGAGAGATGAGGTTCGCTTCAGGTAACAGAATATGTTCTTCACTGCCACCATGTGAGTTTCTCTTGGATTAGCTTGAAACCCAGCACAATAACAAACAGAAAACATAATATTCGGTCTACTTGTTGTTAGATACATAAGGGACCCTATCATTTGACGATATAGTGTTATGTCGACAGTAGGTTTTTCCAGAGATGTGTTAACTTGGTGCCAAATGCCATAGGAACCTTCACTTTTGAGTCACCCGTCATACCGAATTTCGTCAGTAGGTTCTTTCTATAGGCCTCCTGGTTGATAAATATACCTTTTGTTCCTTGTCTAATATTCAAACCAAGGAAAAAGTTAATTGGATCCATTGCGCTCATTTCAAATTTAGTCTCCATCAACTTCCTGAATTCAGCTGTTAAGCTAGGATTCGTAGAGCCAAAAATGATATCATCAACATAAATCTGAACAATCATAAGATGTTCTCCTTCTTTCTTTCGAACGAAGGTTGGGTCAACCGGACCTTGTTTAAATTTTGACATTGTTAAGAAGCGAGTTAAAGTTTCATGCCAGGCTCTCGGTGCTTGCTTTAATCCATAGACCGCTTTATCCAGCACATAGCAATGATCAGGGAATTTCTCGTTCACAAACCCTGGTGGTTGCTCAACATAAACAGTTTCTTCCAATTCTCCATTAAAAAAGGCACACTTGACATCCAATTGGAAAACTTCGAAATTTTTTTAAGCATCATACGCCAAGAAGATTCTAACTGATTCTAACCTAGCTACAGGAGCGAAGGTTTCCTCATAGTCTATTCCTTCCTCTTGTCAATATCCTTTGACCACTAACTGAGCCTTGTTGCGAATGACATTCCCTTCTTTGTCCAACTTATTTCTGAAGGCCCACTTCAAGCCAACCACAGTGGCATCCTTTGGGGTGGGAATCAGTCTCCAAACTCGGTTGCGTTCGAACTCATGAAGTTCATCTTGCATTGCTTGGACCCAATCTGAATGATCAAGTGCAGCATTCACAGTTTTTGGTTCAACCTTGGAAACAAACGAATTAAACATACAAAATTCAACTTTAGAAAATAATGCAGTTTGTTTCAATTTTAATTGAGAACGAGTAAGAACGTTTTCTGAAGTTTCACCAATAATTTGTGCTTGAGGATGGTCCTTGGTCCATTTTACTAATGGAGGATAAGATGGATCATATGTCGGGTCTAATTTAGCGTTCACTTCTACTTCAAATTCTGATTGATCACTCTCGCCTTCGTCAGTTGTACTCTCACTCTCTTTCTCCCCCTCGACTGGTGAAGTGTAATCTTTGTCAGCATCAAAGATTGCATTCTCTGTGGGAGTAGGATTCTCCCCCTCAATAGTACTGCTAATAGGTGGATTTGAAGCAGAACTTTCCCCTTCGCCTGAACCCTTATGAGATGGGGATGGAATTTGATCCTCCCCCTCGAAAGATACTTTCTTTGTTTTCGATGCGGTTGAACTTTCCCCTTGAAACATTGAGTTTGTTGATGGTGGATTACCCTTAGCTGTAGGAGGTTCACTTCCTATCTCTTTGGCAGCTTCATCTATAATTTTCTTCAGATTATCAATTGAGTTGTCTTCTGCTTTTGCTTCGGAGTGTGCTGCTTTCTCTGGTTCATCAAACAGGCGCATGTATTCTTCAAACAGGTTGGCTATTGGAACCGAGACTTGTCCAGATTCTAGAAAAATTTATCCTAAGTTACTGTCACTTATTTGAACTTTCTTCATGTAATTATCATCAACGGTGACATAATAGGTTTCTTCAATTCGTTTTGAGCGTTTATTCAATACGCTGTATGCTTTTGATGTAAGTGAATAACCCAGAATAATTCCTTCATCGGCTTTGACATCAAACTTATTTCCGTTCTCTTTAGAATTGAAAATAAAGTACCTTGAACCAAATATGTGGAAAAAATTGACATTAGGCTTTCGGTTGTTTAAAATCTCATATGGAGTAATTGAGAATCTCTTATTTAGCAAGGACCGATTCTGAGTGTAGAAAGCGGTTGCAACAGCATCAGCAGAAAAATATAATGGAAGTGAAGCGAAACTGAGCATGGTTCTGGCTGCCTCACATAAAGAACGGTTTCGTCTTTCAACAATCCCATTCTGTTGTGGTGTGTAAGGGGCCAAAAAATTGTGAGTTATCCCCTTGTCAGCCAGAAAGCTTTCAAAATCGTTGTTCTTGAATTCCAAACCATTGTCACTACTGATATTCCTTACCGTCTTCCTTAGCTGTACTTCCACTTGTTTGATGAATGTCTTCAACTTGGCAGTTGCATCTGATTTCCTCTTAAGAAAGAAAACCCAGGTGAAGCGAGAAAAGTCATCTACAATAACAAGAATGTACTTACTACCACCGAAGCTTTCTATAGCCGAAGGTCCACATAAGTCGATGTGTAAGAGTTTAAGAGCTTCAATAATATTTGTATTGATTTTTGTAGGATGGCTGTTTCTGGTTTGTTTTCCCATCTCACACGCTGCACACAGATGTTCCTTGTCAAATTTAAGAAGAGGAAGTCCTCGTACGTGATCACCAAGCACCAACTTATTAATATCTTTGAAGTTCAGGTGCGATAATCGTCGATGCCACAACCAGCTTTCATCTGTATTTTCCATTGACAGCAAACATATTGCTGGTTTTCCTCGTATTGGATTGAGATTTAAAGGGTACATCTCTCCCTTGCGTTCAGATTTCAACAAAACCTTCTTGGATTGTTTCTTAATTATCTCAGATCCCTCATCATCAAAAGATACTTTTAGACCTGTGCCCACAACCAATTGTGACACACTGATGAGATTATGTTGCAATCCTTCTACATAAGCCACTTTTCGAATCAAGAAGTATCCATTTGTTATCATACCATATCCCTTGATTGTTCCATAGGAGTTATTTCCATATTTTACACACCCACCATCTTTCAGGGACCGAAACTGTAACGCCTGTGTTTCCGGGCTTGCCACTTTTAGCAATGTAATAGTCTAGGTTAACCTTTGTAACCCGTTTTGAAATAATAATAATGTATTATTTGAGTATTATGTGTTTTGTGCTTAATTGCTTAATTATGTGGTTTGATTAATTAAGAATAAAAATAAGCGTCAAAATTTAAGTGTAAAATAAACTTAATATCTTTGGTTAATGTTGTAGTACTTGAAACGAGGTTTCCGAATATATATAGAACGCCCAAATCTGACTTCGTATGAGGAAGTTATGATTTATCGAAGTTCTGGCTTAGCGGTATACAGCCTGAAATACTCGATTTGAGATCGAGCGGTTTTTAGCAGAAGCAATCTAAATGAGAATCGAAGATCTCATTGTTGGTATCGAAACGAGAAAAAGTTAGGCGAGAACGGACGTCAAACGAAGAAGTTATGAATTTATAACGAAAGTTTCTGTCCCAGCCTATTAAAAATAATTAATAAAAATAAATCAAAATTAGCCGATGGAGTCTAAACGAAAGTTGTAGAGCGTAGTCTCACCTTCGCGTGGATATAAAGAACGTCGAAAACGGAGTTTGTATGAGGAAGATATGAATTTCCGAAGTTTATTTAATATTTTGTATTTAAATTTAATTGGAAATTCGGAAGCATTATCCGAATGAGTCATTGATCTGATCCGAGGTACGCGCCGCGTACTCGAGTACGCCCCGCGTACTCCGAGGGTGTCGACATCGCAGCAAGTGGCTTCGGATGACGCATGCGCTTACGAACTTGAAGCAGTACGCGCTGCGTACTGCTGTACGCCCCGCGTAATTGAGGCTTCCAGCCTCCTATAAATAGGATGCGAGGGTTCCAGGTTCTTTTGCCAATTTCCTCTCATTTTCGTGTCGAAGCTCTGCGCAAAAACCCCCGAAGCTATCCCGAAGTCCCGGTATCATACTCTAGCCCCGAGGCAAGTCCCGAGATCCCGAAGATCCCGAAAAGTGCAGTTCCCGAGTCGAAGCTTTGCCCGCGAGAAGTTCGATTTTCGAGGAGATCTTCCAGTTCTGCTGAGGAATACTACTTCTATAAGTCGTAGTGCTGTCGGATCATCTTCTGATCAAGTGAGTGTGTAGTTATTTCTTCTAATACAATAATACAAAGTATTTTATATAAAAATACGTGCTATGTGTATATATTTGGTTGTGTTATGTGTCAATGTGTATTCACTCTCTTCTATCTTATAGATCTGCTTATTTCTTTATGAGATATGTGTTATGTGTGTGTGTGCCTCATCTGTTATGTGATATATGTGTTGATTAAAGTATGCTATGCAGGTTTTCTTTAAACTATGTATACAAATGTATATTTTTATCTACTAATATGTTGGGTAGAACATGGGTAGACAGTTGGTGTGTAATAAACAGATGAGAGGCCTCGTTGTTGTTTGATTGAGTCATCTAGCGGAGTTTAGATGACGACCACTGGCTATTCTAGACAGTCTTGTGGAAACATTAGCAGGTTCGCCACCTGTAGGTGTTAATGAACTTGGGTGTTCATTCGCTGTACTCCATCCCCCTCATGGTTGCCTTATTTGACTTATATTGCTGAGGTACCCCCGAAGCATGTGTTGTCGCCCCGATGAAATATTCTTAGACTAGGTCCCTTATGTTAGTTGTTTTAGGGACATTAAAGTGAGAATAACGGGAATGGGTAATTGGGTTATTGTTGGTTGGTGAAAATTAAATATGATATTTATTGTGGGTTGAAAACCCTATATGCTCACCAGGCTCCCAAGCCTGACCCACTCAGTTTTAAATTGTATTACAGGTAGTGGCGGAAGGGCATGAGATAGATGAACCATCAAGTTGTTTTGTTTACAAGTCTGCATATGTTTATATTCGTTATATGACTTGTAATGTATTCGTTTATGCTTATTGGTCTGTATCGGAACATGACACCCCGAGTTTTGATTACAATGAAAATACATTTCTTTTATGAAATGCTTCGGTAAACAATGTTTTATCATGTTTTGTTTTTGGGAACAAATTCTGAAACTCTTTCAAATCAAAAGGATTTACTCTGAAAATATTTAAAAGCATAAATGAAAATCGGTCTTTTCTGGCCGAGATTTTGGGGATGTCACAGTTGGTATCAGAGCATTAGTTTAAGCGAACTAGGAATTTGTTGGATTTCTAGACTTAAACTTAGAGTGCTAAGTGGAATTTTGAGATGTGTGTCTGTTGTGATTTAGACACGAGCACTAGTTTATTTTAGGAAAGTTGCCTAAAATGCTTTATGTGCTAAATGTTATATGTTGCCATATATGATATTATTTGTTCGGATCTATGGTCTGTTGCCGACCGGATCTAGAAACCTTATGTGTGTAGGATTCTAAGCGTATGTCTACGATATTAGAACTAGCATGTAAACATTTCGGAGTGATAAGGATGATTTGAATATCTATCATGATTGAGGATCTAATTTCACCTTATTCGGTGTGTAGATCAAAATGGTGAGAACAAGAAGTGGAGTTGGAAATGCTGACGAAAACAGGAATCAACCACCAGTGATTGAACCAATACATGTCGTAGCAGTAGCACCTAAGCCAATAACCATGGCTGGTGTGCAATTGATGATTCAGACGATGTTGGATCGTCAGATGGATGAAACTAGACGGTTGCTTCAACAAAATCGTGAAGAACTGTCGATTCGTGTGGAAGAGCCTGAACTGAATGAAGGGCATTCGGAAGGTGGAAACTTCAGTGGGTCTATTGGTCAAGCCAACCCACCGATAGTTAGGCAAGATAACCATGATGGAAGGAATGATGGAATGGGATGCAAGTACAAGGACTTTTTGACTTGCAAACCATCGACCTTCAATGGAAAGGAGGATCCGATTGGGGTTATGGATTGGATCTCCGAAATGGAGTTAGCCTTTATGACGTGTGGCTGCAGAGGTAAGTTGCAAACTATCTATGCCGTGCGTCAATTCCGAGGTGGAGCCGTTCGTTGGTGGAACACTTTAGGGAAGACTTTGAGCCCTAACGAGCCACTGCAATTGTCATGGGCAGAGTTCTTGGTGCAGTTTAAGCGCAAGTTCTGCTCGGCTCAAAATTTGTTGGAGTTGGAGAACAAGTTCCTAACATTGACGAAGGGTAGCATGTCAGTGGATGAGTACACCAATAACTTCACCGATAAGATGGAGTTTGCCTTGCGTATCGTTCCAGACGAGCTGACAAAGGTGGATCGGTATGCGAAGGGACTTCCATGGGAGTACTAGGTGCCAGTACGTCAGGCACTTACTCTAGAGGCAGCTATCTGGGCTGCCAAGTCTGTGGAGAACATGATCAAGGGGAGAACCACCGTCAAGGTTGAGGTTGGTGAGAAAAGGAAGTTTGAAGGAACATCTGGTTCCAGTAAGAAGAGCAAATTTTCGAAATCTGATTCGAAAAAGTTTAGAGGAAAAGGAGGCGAAGCGAAGTGGTGTGACAAGGGTAAGAAAAAGCACTTCGGGAAATGTAGCGAGGATGTGACCTGCTACAAGTGTGGAAAGGTTGGACATTTTGCCAATGAATGTCCGAACAACAAAAGGATGTGTTTTGGTTGTAATGAAGAGGGGCATATTTTGAAAGACTGACCGAAGAAGAAGGAGGCAGCTAGGCCCAACATTCCACCAAAGCCGAAGGCAAGAGCCTTCCAGATGACACTTGAGGCTGCTAAAGATGAAGCTGATGTCGCTTCAGGTACCTTTCTCGTAAATGAATTACCTGCTCATATATTGTTTGATTCTGGAGCCAACTACTCCTTTATTTCGCATGAGTTTGGTAGAAAGCTAGCTTTGCCTGTTGATAGACTAGATAATGCTTTATTAGTTGAAGTAGCTAGTGGCAAGTTTGTACATGTTAGCCATCGTATGAAAAACGTCTTGATCGACCTTAATGGGAATAAGTTTCACGAGGCGTTATTGCCTATCGAACTTAATGGTTTCGACATCGTCTTGGGAATGGATTGGCTTAGCGCCAATGATGCCGAAATTTTATGCAAGAAAAAGATAGTTAAAGTAAACCCGCCTGGAAAAGATTCGTTTATGGTGTATGGGGACAAACGGCGAGTGAATTCTGGGATCATTTCTCTAATGAAAGCCAGAAAGTGTTTGACCAAGGGATGTACATCATATTTAGCATTTGTGATTGATGCTAAGAAAGAAAAGAAGGTGATGCAGAGCATTCCAGTGGTGTGTGATTTTCCGGAAGTGTTCCCCGAGGATCTTCCTGTATTACCACCTGATAGACAAGTGGAGTTCAGAATAGACTTGTTACCAGGAACCACGCCAATAGCAAAAGCACCTTATCGATTAGCACCGACGGAGATGAAGGAGCTGATGATGCAACTTCAGGAGTTATTGGACAAAGGTTTCATTAGACCTAGTTCATCGCCCTGGGGGAGCTCCGGTGTTATTTGTAAAGAAGAAAGATGGAAGTATGAGAATGTGCATCGATTACAGAGAGCTGAACAAGGCAACAATAAAGAATAGATATCTGTTGCCGAGGATTGATGACCTGTTTGATCAATTGCAAGGTTCGAGCTATTTCTCGAAGATCGATCTTAGGTCAGGATATCATCAGCTGAAAGTAAGAGAGCAAGATATCGAGAAAACTGCATTCAGAACTAGATATGGACACTACGAGTTCTTGGTTATGTCGTTTGGACTAACCAATGCTCCAGCAGCGTTCATGGATTTGATGAATAGGGTTTGTAATCCTTTCCTTGATAAATCCGTGATAGTGTTCATAGACGACATTCTGATCTACTCGAAAAGCCAGGAGGAGCATGGCAGACACTTGCAAGAAGTGTTAGAAGTTTTGAAGAAGGAGAAGCTTTATGCGAAGTTCTCCAAATGTGATTTTTGGATTCGTGAGGTCCAATTCTTGGGTCACGTGGTCAACCAAGAAGGGATAATGGTTGATCCAGCGAAGATTGAGGCTGTGATGAAGTGGGAACAACCGAAAAGTCCCACGGAGATTCGAAGCTTTTTGGGATTAGCCGGATATTACCGCAGGTTTATCCAAGGCTTTTCTTCGATTGCTACTCCATTGACAGCTTTGACCCACAAATGAGCTACTTATGCTTGGAGTGATAAGCATAAAGAAGCATTCGAGAAGTTAAAGAAGAAGCTATGCGAGGCACCGATACTTTCTCTACCCGATGGAGTTGAAGACTTCGCTGTTTATAGCGATGCGTCTGGTGTTGGATTGGGTTGTGTTTTGACCCAAAGAGAAAAGGTGATAGCATATGCGTCTCGACAGCTGAAAGAGCATGAAAAGAATTACCCGACTCATGATTTGGAGTTGGCAGCGGTACTTTTCGCTCTGAAAATATGGAGGCATTACCTCTATGGCACGAAGTGCAAACTTTTCACTGATCATAAGAGTCTCCAATATCTCTTTAATCAGAAAGAATTGAATATGAGGCAACGACGCTGGCTAGAATTACTTAAAGACTACAACTGCGAGATACTTTACCACCCCGGTAAAGCTAATGTTGTTGCTGATGCTCTCAGTCGGAAGGTCAATCTTGAAAGGAAGAGGCCAAGAGCGTTGAGAATTGAAGTTGTCTCGACCATTGTGGAAAGTATAAAGAAAGCTCAAGAGGAAGCTTCTGAGAAAAATGACCGAAAGGAGGAACGTTTGGGTAAAACGTTGGTGTTTGGTACTAACGGTCATGGACTGAAGGTATTCCAAGATCGTATTTGGGTACCCAAGTCAGGAGGAATTAGGGATCTTCTGATGGAAGAAGCTCATAAAACCATGTACTCAATTCATCTGGGTAGCACTAAAATGTATAGGGACCTGAAACCCTCCTACTGGTGGCCGACGATGAAGCTTGATGTTGCAAAGTATGTGGCCGAGTGTGTGACTTGTGCGAGAGTCAAGACACAACATCAGAAACCTTACGGGAGTTTAGAACCATTGCCTGTGCCTATGGGTAAGTGGGAAGACATTGCTATGGATTTTGTCACTAAACTGCCCAGAACAAAGAATGGTCACGACATGATTTGGGTGGTCGTTGATCGATTCACTAAGAGTGCGCATTTCATAGCAGCCAAGGAGAAATGGTCTATGGAAAAGCTTGCGAATTCTTACGTGAAGGAAATTGTGAGGCTTCACGGTGTTCCGTTAACGATTGTATCGGATCGTGATAGCCGTTTCACCTCAAGGTTTTGGAAAAGTCTACAAGAGGAAATGGGTACCAAGTTATGTTTAAGCACAGCTTACCATCCGCAGACTGATGGTCAGAGTGAAAGAACAATACAAACACTTGAAGATATGCTGAGAGCATGTACCTTGGAATTCCTAGGTAATTGGGATGAACATTTACCGTTGGTAGAATTTTCCTATAATAATAGTTTTCACTCGAGCATTAAGATGGCACCTTATCAAGCTTTGTATGGACAGAAGTGTCGTACGCCGTCTTGTTGGCTTGAGGCTGGGGAAAAGCAGTTTATGGGACCGGAGATGGTTCATCAAACTGCTGAAAAGTTGAAAATATATAGGGAAAGAATGTTAGCAGCTCAAGATCGTCAAAAGAGCTATGCTGACAAGAAACGAAGACCGATGACTTTTGAGGTTGGAGATTCGGTTTTGCTTAAAGTCTCGCCGTGGAAGGGACTTATAAGATTTGGTAAAAGGGGAAAGTTGAGTCCAAGGTTTATTGGACCGTTTAAAGTCCTTCAGAGGATTGGGAACCAAGCTTACAAGCTCGAATTACCCGAAGAGCTGAATGGAATTCACAACACTTTTCATGTGTGTTATTTGAGGAAGTTCACGGGAGAAGTTCCCGATATAATTCCAATTTCTGAATTGAGAATTGATGAGAACAAAAGGTTGATTGAAGAACCAGAGGCAATTGTTGACCGAAAGACTAAGAAGTTGCGACGCAAAATGGTTGGGTTAGTGCTTGTCCGATGGAAACACACGAATGGGCCGAATCTCACCTGGTAGACGGAGAGTGACATGTTGAGTCGCTATCCGCATTTGTTTGTTGATGTGTGATTCCGGGGACGGAATCATTCTAAGGTGGAGAGAATTGTAACGCCTGTGTTTCCGGGCTTGCCACTTTTAGCAATGTAATAGTCTAGGTTAACCTTTGTAACCCGTTTTGAAATAATAATAATGTATTATTTGAGTATTATGTGTTTTGTGCTTAATTGCTTAATTATGTGGTTTGATTAATTAAGAATAAAAATAAGCGTCAAAATTTAAGTGTAAAATAAACTTAATATCTTTGGTTAATGTTGTAGTACTTGAAACGAGGTTTCCGAATATATATAGAACGCCCAAATCTGACTTCGTATGAGGAAGTTATGATTTATCGAAGTTCTGGCTTAGCGGTATACAGCCTGAAATACTCGATTTGAGATCGAGCGGTTTTTAGCAGAAGCAATCTAAATGAGAATCGAAGATCTCATTGTTGGTATCGAAACGAGAAAAAGTTAGGCGAGAACGGACGTCAAACGAAGAAGTTATGAATTTATAACGAAAGTTTCTGTCCCAGCCTATTAAAAATAATTAATAAAAATAAATCAAAATTAGCCGATGGAGTCTAAACGAAAGTTGTAGAGCGTAGTCTCACCTTCGCGTGGATATAAAGAACGTCGAAAACGGAGTTTGTATGAGGAAGATATGAATTTCCGAAGTTTATTTAATATTTTGTATTTAAATTTAATTGGAAATTCGGAAGCATTATCCGAATGAGTCATTGATCTGATCCGAGGTACGCGCCGCGTACTCGAGTACGCCCCGCGTACTCCGAGGGTGTCGACATCGCAGCAAGTGGCTTCGGATGACGCATGCGCTTACGAACTTGAAGCAGTACGCGCTGCGTACTGCTGTACGCCCCGCGTAATTGAGGCTTCCAGCCTCCTATAAATAGGATGCGAGGGTTCCAGGTTCTTTTGCCAATTTCCTCTCATTTTCGTGTCGAAGCTCTGCGCAAAAACCCCCGAAGCTATCCCGAAGTCCCGGTATCATACTCTAGCCCCGAGGCAAGTCCCGAGATCCCGAAGATCCCGAAAAGTGCAGTTCCCGAGTCGAAGCTTTGCCCGCGAGAAGTTCGATTTTCGAGGAGATCTTCCAGTTCTGCTGAGGAATACTACTTCTATAAGTCGTAGTGCTGTCGGATCATCTTCTGATCAAGTGAGTGTGTAGTTATTTCTTCTAATACAATAATACAAAGTATTTTATATAAAAATACGTGCTATGTGTATATATTTGGTTGTGTTATGTGTCAATGTGTATTCACTCTCTTCTATCTTATAGATCTGCTTATTTCTTTATGAGATATGTGTTATGTGTGTGTGTGCCTCATCTGTTATGTGATATATGTGTTGATTAAAGTATGCTATGCAGGTTTTCTTTAAACTATGTATACAAATGTATATTTTTATCTACTAATATGTTGGGTAGAACATGGGTAGACAGTTGGTGTGTAATAAACAGATGAGAGGCCTCGTTGTTGTTTGATTGAGTCATCTAGCGGAGTTTAGATGACGACCACTGGCTATTCTAGACAGTCTTGTGGAAACATTAGCAGGTTCGCCACCTGTAGGTGTTAATGAACTTGGGTGTTCATTCGCTGTACTCCATCCCCCTCATGGTTGCCTTATTTGACTTATATTGCTGAGGTACCCCCGAAGCATGTGTTGTCGCCCCGATGAAATATTCTTAGACTAGGTCCCTTATGTTAGTTGTTTTAGGGACATTAAAGTGAGAATAACGGGAATGGGTAATTGGGTTATTGTTGGTTGGTGAAAATTAAATATGATATTTATTGTGGGTTGAAAACCCTATATGCTCACCAGGCTCCCAAGCCTGACCCACTCAGTTTTAAATTGTATTACAGGTAGTGGCGGAAGGGCATGAGATGGATGAACCATCAAGTTGTTTTGTTTACAAGTCTGCATATGTTTACAAGTCTGCATATGTTTTAAATTGTTTCAGTTTTTTTGACTGGAACTTTCGGTTCTTCCTTTGGTTCTACAGGGATTTATTTGGTTCCACTCGTGCTGGGTTTGTCAAAACTTGAGGGTTTGTTTACGGGTTCAGCTACGTATCTTCCTTTAACCCTCCAAGAAGTCTGCTCAGATAAGCCTACAGTTTCATCTGCATTATCAATAGGAGCAAACCAGAAGTAGTCGTCGCACCCTTCAGCATTATCTTTGTCGACCATGATTCTTAATTCTGACGTCTGCTTTGAAGTGACTCCTGTAACTGCATAAACCTGATTTGGCACAGTTTGAACCTTTTGATAAACCATAGCCTTTTCCATGAGTTTCTGTTTCTTATCTTTAGACAGGCGAGCGAACTCAACCGAATTTTCAGAAATTAGGGGTTTCTCATTTTCAGTTTCGCTCTTCATAAACTCAGAACAATCAACCATATCTTCTACTGAGATTTCACTCATCTCACTTTCATCATCAAATTCAGAGGTGTTTTCTAAGTCCATTTTATTATCGGAAGTTAATTTGGCATTGGATTGATCAAATGACTGAATAGTGTCTGACTTAATTTTGAACCTATCATTTTCATCTAAAATATCTTTTAGCATACATTTGTGTTCCTTGGAATCAATGAAGGTTTCTATTTTGTCCAGTCCTATTTTGTAAGACATGGATGTCTCTTCGGATGACACTTCTGATTTACATTCTGCTATGACCTCATCTTCCTTAAATTCAAGAAATGGCAAAATCATCTTATGAATTTTCTTTCCTATCTCACAACTTAAATGTAATTGAGCTATATTAGTATATAAACTCTTAGCAATTAAACAAAAAACATTCCTTTGTTTTAAAAACTTTAGATTGTCTCTTTGCAAATAAATACTTTCATCCCTAGCCCTAACTAACTCTTGCTCCTTCAGCTCTATCCACATTCTTCTCTCCTCACTCTTCGTTGTCACCCTGCTGATTTGGTCAGTTGGGTTAGAATTTGTTAACCGAGTTTGCATGAGACTACCGCTTAGATTAGAAAATTTAAGTTTTAGTTCATTTAATTCTTCTTCATATTCTGTTATTGGAACTTTAAGAGATTCTAGGATAGATTGTACCTTTTTGATCAAACGATCATAGTCGTTGATCTGCTCACTGACTGGATTTGTTGCAAAACATTTGTTTTTAGTCAGGTCGATTTGTGACAACCCTATATTTTTCCAAAGCAATGTAACACTCAAAAGTCAAATACAACGAAACTATTTGGAATCAACGGAATTAACCTCAAAAATAAAATGTTCAAAAATCTAAAATTGGGATGCATCAAATGTTAGATATCCTGCCAAGGTTTCCAAAAACATAAAAGAACATTCAAAACCGAGTTATAATGAAAAGATTATGACCACTCAAAAATTCACGACACACCCGGTAAAACATTATTTAACGTAAAAAGTGAAATTTCATTAAAATGCATTTTAGCCTTAACTATATAAACAAAAGTCGTAGATTACGTTAAACAGTGAACGTGCATAAAAAGATCGCCCAAATTGGACCTCGTATGAAGAAGTTACGAATTTTCTAAGTTTCATAACAGCAACAGTAGAGACCTAAAAACTCGAATTGAAGATCGAACGATATTTAGCTAACGCAACCTAAACGAGAGTTGAAGGTCTCCACAACAGGAGTAAGATGATAAAAAGACAAACAAAAATAGACGTCGGATAAAGAAGTTATGAATTTTTAACGGACTTTAGCAGTCCCAGCCTAATAAAAACATAGTATTAAAAATAAAGTCAAAACTAGCCGACGGAGTCTAAATGAAAGTTGTAGATACAGTCTCACCTACACATGGATATAAAGAACACGAAAAACAGAGCCCGTACGTGAAAGTTACGGAATTTAGAAGATTGAAGTCGGGATTACGCCCAACGTAATTCAAGAGTACGCCTAGCGTACTCAGGTGCAGGGTCGAGTCCCATCGGCTGCAAGCTCTACGCCTAGCTAGACCCGAGTCGTAAGCCATGAGGCAAAGTTACGCCCAGCGTACTCCGGTGGTATGCCCAACGTACTCACGCCTTCAACCATATAAATAGAGGGCATGAACTTCGGATTTTGGCACACTTTTCTCAAAATCTCACTCACTATCACACACTTGTAAGCACCAGAGGCCATCCCGACACCCTCGGTTCCACACCCGAGCCCCCAACGAAGGTTCTACGCTACCGAGATCCCCGAGAAACTCAAAGATGCAGCTTTCCGCAGTTGAAGTTCTGCTCGACTCTAGTCTCACTCTCTTCAAACCGAACAAGTGAGTTCATACCCCTACTTTTCAAGTCTTTTCATGTTTTAGGGGGGGGGGGGGAAATACAAGTACAATACAAGAAAACGTATTGATTTATATAGATATAAATACAACTTCTATCTTATCATTATTCGATATCAGCATTTTACTTTACGTAAAAGGTTAGTATTTCACCAAGTTATTTTCACCAAATAGAACACATTTTCAGAAAAACTATAATGGGTATAGTTTTGCGAGTTATTCACACATTCTTACGTAAACATCTTGAAAAACGAAATACTTTCATCTAAAGCGAAACAAAGACTTTCGTATCGTAAATCTATTTATACTAAGTGTTGTGAGATATTCAACTTCAACGTACCCTCTAGTATGCATTTCAAGTCCTGTATTATAAACCATAATCTCTTGGAGGGAGAGAGTGATACTTGTGTATAGATCTATACGAGATTGACAACCCCGCACCTAAACTGTTAGCTACAGTTAGACTGGCAGGTCTGGGGTGACAAATGTCATAACACTACAACACCTGAAGAATGTTCTTACAGGCAGTCTGTGTCAATAGTATGGTTATAAGACTCACACAAAAGTATAAAAACAAGCTTGATTTACGAGACTCATAAATGCATTCGGTATTTACATTATTTTGAGTACAAAATTCATCTTTATCATTTAAGTACGAAAGATACTAACGCCCTCCAACTTTGGGAACTTTTCAATTTATATGTGGAAAATATTGGATTTTTTGGAGACTATGTTCATCTATTTTCTTCCAAAAAGACATACTTTTTCAGTACAAAAACACTTATGAACTCACCAACTTTATTGTTGACACTTTTTCGAAACCACTTGTATTTCTCAGGTAATCAGTAATACAGGTAACTACCAGCTTTTGAAGATGGAACGCTAAGGCGCTTATTATCAAAAATTTTAATCATCATATTGTAATATTCTTTTGGAAACATGTATAACGCAACAATGTACTTTTTATTATATATATGATGGTTGTGTTACTTTCTTTACGATATTCAATTGTTATGGTACTACGTAAAGTCACCCACCCCCGAATGTTTCTGCCATTCTGGTTTGGGGGTGTGACATGGTTCCACACTTGCACTTTCGGTTGATGAACTAGCTGTGACAATCAAGCACTTTCCAACTGAACCTACTTCCTTTGCTACATAAGCCTTTCCATGAGTGGGCTTTCACACCTCTTCATCTTCAGAGTCGGTTGACCAAACTTCCATGCCACCGAACTCGTCTTCATCAGCATTCTCCTGCACAATCAAGGCATTCATAGAACTGTTAGTTGCCTTCTTTTTCTTGATCTCTTCCAACTGGCGCATGTAGTACACCTCGTCATCTTCACCATCTCTTTTCTCAACCATTTTTCTCAACATGCAATCTTTGGCAAAGTGGTTCTTGCCATGAGAGTAATTGTAGTCGTATCCTGAGTCACATGTAAGCTTGCTCTCCTTCTTATCTTCATCCTTTTGAGAGGAGATCTTTGCTTCATCCTTCACCTTCTCAGAGCTGTAACTTCCCTGCCAGTTTCGGTTCTTGTTGACAGGGAATTTTCTCCTTGCAGACTTCTTGGGATTGGTGACCATCATAGCATACTCCTCGCTTGTAAGGTCACACTCAGACATATCAGACTCTTCCTCTTCTTCTGCAATACTTTTTCCTTTAGAGACAAGAGCCAGTGAACCCACACCAGAAACCACTTTCGCTTCTTTGGTTACTACACTTTCATGGGACTTGAGAATTCCCACAAGTTTTGCTAGCGATTAAGATTTAAACTCTTCATGTGCTTTTACTGTCGAAACCACTGCCATCCATTCCGGTCTGAGCCCGTTCATGAAAGTAACTTTCTGCTCAGTCAACTTCCTCTCTATTCCGTGCTTGATCATCTTACTTAGGAGATGCTTGAACCGATCGAAAGTCTGTATGAGCTTCTCCTCAGGTTTCTGTTCGAAAACTCCAAATTCTGACAGCAGCAAGGTTTGAATGGAGTGTTCTAGATCTTCATCGGTCGAATAGAGTTCTTTCAACCTATCCCAGATTTCTTTGGCCATTGTGCATGAACCAACCAACCGAAAGGTGTCAGATTGCAAGGCGAATCTGATCATCCTCATGGCCTTCACATTACATAACAATTTGTCTTTCTCGTCCTGCTGCATCTTGTCTACATCTGCCACCAGCTTGTTATATTCCTTTTGGGACTTGACATTAGTGTTCGTTCCAAAGTGAACAAATGGCCCAAGTGTAATAGCCTCCCAGATGAGATAGCCATTATCTTCAGATCTAACCATATAGTGTTCGAATTGATGTGACCATACTTCGTAGTCTTGAGTGTAGAGAATAGGTATCCTGGTTGTAGATCCAATGTTGTTTGAGATATTGATGGGGTTTGTTTGCGAATCTTCATGAGACATGGTGAGCTGCTAGAATCAAACCTATAAATTTGAGATTAGGGTTTTATCTGAAATAGAGTTGTCGTCGATATGAAGAGGACGGCTTCTATTTATACGATAAAAGCAGAAACCCTAAGGAATTCTGAATACAGAAGGAATGTGTATTGATCACACAGTCTCCCTCTTTGATACCAATTGTTAGAACAAAAGTTCTTTAAGGGTCGTTAGATTCTATGCAAGCAAACAATTATAAGAGTAAACAAGAACACGAGAATGGCTTTGAATGTGTCAAATGATTAAAACTTTAACACCTCAGAAGAGCTCGACTAAGAACTTCGACTATAGAGATGTTTAGGGTTACAAAATAATCAACGTAATTAATGACTCCAAAATATGCATACATGCATGCATATTTATACTATAACCCTACAAGATAATCACGGAGGGACAGGCCCAATCCGGATACAAAACATGAGGCCCATGACGCAACACTAACAGACTCAACATATATATCATTTGTTAACTCCTTTATATGGCTTTACTCATACATTTATCAATTCTCTATTTATAAGTTCATATCATCATCTTAACATATGCCAAAAATCTAAACATATATCAAGTGCTTAATAATCGTAAAAGACTCATATTATATGTTATGAACACCATATACCAATATATTTCATCACTCAAGGACTTAATTCATTAAGTCACACCCTTTACCCATGAACCTTAAATCCCATGAGCTTAATTTCTCATATAAATCTCCAATTCATGTATATAGGTTCAAAATCATTGAAATAAATTGTAATTAGGCTATATAACAATATCTATTGGCTCAATTCCATCTGACATCTCCAAAGTCACGGTCATTTTAAAATTTTTATTTATGCTTATTTAAAAATCAAAGTATCCATTTTAAAGAATGTTATTGCGGAATTTGTTCCCAGAAAACACGATAAAGATATTATCAAAGCATTTTCGAAGAAATTTATTTTGTTTACATTAAACCTTTGGGATGTCACCGTCAATTCAGAAACATAAGCATAAACTGACCTTACATTCATTTACACTAATGATCTACATTTCTTTTAATCTCCCAGTGTAATGTGTCCTCGTATTGATACATGTGATAAAAATAAACTGAGCGGGTCAGGTTGGGAAACCTGGTGAGTACATAGGGTTTTCAAGCTACAATAATACAATTATTATGTTCAATCATCAAACAATTAACCCAATTACACATCCTCATTATCTTCTTTATTCTTAAGGATCTACCCTAAGAATCATATATCCTTCATTCCTTCATTTCTAAGGATTGTCCTAAAGAATAGGCACGAAGTCCATCATTGCCCGGGTTTATATAACAGGCACTAAGTCCATAATTGCTGATGTTATCTGTTAGTCACTATGTCCATAGCTGCCAATGTTTATGTGTAAGGAATTAAGTCCATACATGCCAATGTTCGTTTGTGAGGCATTAAGTCCATAGTTGCTAGGGTTTTTATAATACATCTGGTGAACACATCGTTCACACACCTATAGGTTGCGACCCTGCTAGCGTTCCACTGGACTATCTATAATAGTCTGTGGTTGTCATCTATACTCTACTAGATGACTGGGCCATCGCCTGGGTAATCGCTTCTTATCATCTTTCACCTCTCATCATCTATATCATCATTCATTTCATCATCTCTCATCTCTCATCATCTATACACTGCTAGAGGAGCTGTTTATTTCTCTTGTATTTATATATATATATATATATATATATATATATATATATATATATATTACATGATATTTAAAACTTGCTATCTCACCGCGAGAACCACTATTTTAAATCATGGTAGGTGATCGTGGTTAGATTTTGGACCGCGATAACTGCATAGCTTATAGTTAGTGCCACATCGACCAACTACATGAAATAGGTGAGAGATGATGTTTTATAAATAAAACGATGAGAGAAAAATTTAAAGTGACTTTGTGCTTAACGGCTAGTTGTGACTTAGCTAATAAGTTAAAAGCTGCTTTTTATTCTAAATTTGCTTTTTCAATTGTTTTTTAAAATATAATACATATATTTATAAATATCGTTTTATTAAAGGTCTAAATGGTCCTGTTGAACTGGGTTTTTTGGAAAATCGGCCGGTTGCCACTAATTGCTAACAAGCGGTTTTAGATACAAAATACTGGTAACAAGAATAGTTCTCACTACAATTGATCAAAACGACATATACGATTTGGTTTTCAAAACTATACTTTTATTAGTCTGGTTGAACAATATTAGGAAACCACGTGAATTTTTATTCTAGATTCGCCACTAACAAGGATGGCTCAGGAGGGAATCAATGAAGTTGGTATGGGTATAGATGGGATGGAACAAGAGGGTCTAGGTATGGAAGGCATGGATCAAGAGGACAACAGAAGGAGGAGGCCAAAAATAAGAATGAGGAAGCCTTTAGAGAGGAGAAAATAAGTACAGTTAAAGAAAGTGGTGGTTGTCAAAAATGGGAAGGGAATGAGTTCATCCAACCCACTTATCTTAGATTAGGGTGCTTCTAACCCATGCTTTTGTTAAGAACATGTAAATTTTTTGGTTTTGGGTAACTGTTGATAGCCCTTTTTGTTTATATCCATCTAAACATTAGGCTTTGGGCCCCTTGATTATGGTTTTGGGCATTTACACAACTAGTCATTCAAACTTTTAGCTTTGGTTAATATTATATATTCTATGATAAAAATGATTTATCTTTCTTTAAGTTGATTATATTGTAAATGCCACTACTAGAAAAATAGCCTTTTACGGCGCACATATAATGACACACACTGATAGAGGACGCGCATCTATGCGTGCCCTAAAAATAATGTCAGATTTCCAAAATTTAAAGGATAGAGGACACACATTTCTGCGTGCCCTAAAATTAGTGTCTAACGAAACAAAATTAAATACACGAAGGGTGCTTATTTTAAGTGTGTGTCATCTACAAATGTCGCTTTATATTTTTTTTCTAACTAAATACGCGTTTTTAAAGATGGATCCTCTAAAATTCTAAAATTCTAAAATTTTGAATACCCCGCTTCCGCACCCTCTCCTCTGGATCGCCTTATCCTCGTAAAATCGCATAGAGCCATTCTCTCCCTCCTCTCTCTCTCTCTCTCTCTCTCTCTACACAGCCATTGGCCATTCACAATGATGTCTTCGTACCCTTTCCTTCTTCTTTGCTCCATATTTTTGACCTTCGTCGGAGCTATCTTCTGCTCCCCCGCCACCACCAACAAACCACACCTTTATTCATTACCCTAAAAACCAAACTAATCTTTCACCTCTCATAATCTCTCTCATAACACTTAGGTTTTTGGCAAGGAAAAATATCAACCCCCTACTCCTTTGGCGTGTTCTAATTTCTTACTGTATCTAGGTTAAAATCTACCATTGTAACAGAGCATCTTCTCGTGTAGTGTTTAGAGGGAAAGGAAATCCCTAAAATTTGAAACCCCATGTCTTCTCCTTCCGTTCGTATCCTTCTTTTCCCTAGTCTTGCTTCTTGACGCCATCATCTTCTTTCTCCACACATCGACTGTTAGCTTTATAGTTCCCATTCCCAATGCTTAATACCTTATTTCTATTTACTTGAAAATATTTGCCCTTTAGTCTAGATGTCTACTTTTCCTCCTTAGACAATGATTACAACAATGTTGGATGAAGCTGCTTGCCACCTGTACATATCCCTTCGCCACCACCTCCTCATGTCACCGATTTTCCCCATTGGCTACATAGTTTGTCCAGTTGAATTGAAGGCTAAAGTATTGATTTATTTATTCATCTCCTGCTTCAACTTAACACTTCATGCTTGGATTCTAGTTGAATCTCTTTTTTTTTAGCATAACTATCATCTTTTAAAATTAGGACTTGTGTTTGAATCATTTCATTGAATGACAGGTGAATCAGACCGTCTTCTCAATTTATTTGACATTGAAGTCTACATCATACATGTATTTATTTATTATTGATCTCCTGCTTTAAATTAATGTCTCGTGTTTCCATTCTAATCGGCTCTCTTGTTTATGTATTGTTATTGTCTTCTCAAATCAGAGCTTCCTCGAGTGATCTCACATTCAATCTTGATTTTGACTGGCGTTCATCATATTTTACAAGAAGCGATGATGCTAAAGCAGTTAACACACGATGTAAGGTTAGCTTCATCTTCTATCTTGAATTCTTGATTAGCCTTGTTCATTGAAGCTCACCTTACTTATAACAAACCTTTCTATTTGTCTTTGTGAAGATCAATATAGCTTGAGGTTCAGATGTTTTGGATATTTTCATTGTTGTTTGTGTTCTGATTGTTAAATCTGTGCAGGATGGCTGAAAAGGTAATTTGATTTTTACTAGGTGAAACTTTCTCCATTCCTTAATCCATATCAGTTCACTTCTTTCTCCTTCTAATTATCATAGAAGTCAAATCAAAATCAAAGTGATTGTGATTTGAATATGTTTGTAGTTTGGTTTGTAGTTTATGGTTACTATAATTTTTCCTCTTCAATTCTCTATTACTGGTTACCTTTACTCAATCCTTGTTGCCTTTTTCACTTGAATTACTTATAATCATAGACCTAAAAGCACAATTTGATATGATAAAATTCTATTATCTTTTTTTATTGAACATTAATCAAAAGTATATATCTATTATCTCAAATACTTTCTTATTTCTTATGCAATGTCTTTCATAGTTGGGAATTATTTCTTGCTATATTCAACTTATGTTTCTATTATGCAATAAGTTGACTTTCTTGAATTCATTGAAATAAGCTTCATCGTGTAATTTAGTTACTTATCACTCATTCTTCCTTATGTCAATTACTGTGAGTAAAGACATCAAAAGGAGATTCTTCAAAAACTAGTGCAAATTCAAGAAGAAAGCATTTGCCAAATAATCAAAGAAATTCGAATCCAATGACTAAGTTGCTGCATTGGTTGTTGAAGTTCTTGCTGTTGTTGCATTGGCTGTTCTTGTTGTTCAAGTTCTTGCTATTGTAAGTCGTTCATATGTCCCATCGATTGTTGTTGATCCTAGTTTTTTTTGTGCATGCTAACTTTTTATAGTAGACAAGTTTGTTTCTTGATGATCACTTTGATTTTAAGACTAGTAATTTTTTATTAATGTCTTACATCCCATATGTCTTGTAGTAAACTACTCTATATATAAATAGACCACCACTTGGACAGATGTTGATGGTGTCTATAGTGCAGACCCTAGAAAAGGTCAGAATCTTTTTACTTTTTTATCCAAATTAATAAAATCTATTGATAATTGAAATCTTTCTCAAGAACAAATAACATCTTTTGCAGTTAGTGAGGCTGTGATCTTGAACAACTTGTCTTATCAAGAGGCATGGGAAATGGTAATCTTATTCTTCTCTTTCTATTTTATAAATTATAATCATACCCTTATTGGGTCTTCTTAGATGTTGTTTCTTTTTAACTTAATGAGCTTAATGAAATGAGTTAAGCACATAATCTGACTTAATGTATTAAGACACCAATTATTTACCTATCATTACTCCTTCAGTCAGTTTTTCCATACATGACTTAATGAGAAAAAAGGACAAAACAGCCCCTTAATTTTGTTTATAACTTGGATGATGCAGTCATATTTTGGGGCAAATGTTTTACATCCAAGAACTATAATTTTAGTGATGAGATATGGCATTCCCATTGTTATAAGAAACATCTTCAACCTCTCTGCACCTGCCATTTTTGGTTCCGGGTACAGCAAGTGCCATTTTTGGTGCTGTAAAAGATCCAGCTAATGTCATCATGATTTCTCAGGTATTTATCTCACTCTACTTTTATATAAGTATAAAAAGGGTATTTTGGTCTTTTTAATGAAAAAGATGAATGAATAGAATCCCTTGAACCCATCCCTAGGAATAATGAAATTCATCAAACATGGAATCTGAAGGAATTGAATTTGGTCCATATGGCAACCAAAAACACCATGGAATGGAATCCAAAATTCCAAACCAAACCCATCAAATTACTATTTTATTTTTCTATTTATTTTTATTATTGTTTTATTTTAGGCTAGCAGTGAACATGTTGTCTGCTTTGCTGTCCCTAAGAAGGAAGTGAAAGCAGTTGCAAAGGCATTAGAGGCCAAATTTCGTCAAGCTGTAAGTGATGGAAGTCTTTCTCAGGTGTTGACTTTTTGTGGACCTTTTTTATAAAAACTTTCACTTATAATTTTCACAAACTTTTTACATAATAAATGTTAGTTACATTTTTGTGACAGGTGGCAGTCATTCCAAACTGTAGCATTCTTGTAGCAGTTGGCCAGAAAATGGCAAGTACTCCAGGTGTCAGTGCAACTCTATTCAATGCACTTGCAAAGGTAACACATTTTTTAATTTAAGTCATACATGTACATTATAATATAACATGATATTTATTTATTAAATGTTGAAATTCAGGCTAATATTAATGTGAGAGCTATAGCACAAGGGTGCTCCGAGTACAACATCACTATAGTTGTAAAAAAAAGAAGATTGTGTAAGAGCCTTAAGAGCTATTCATTCAAGATTCTAGCTTTCAAAAACATCAATAGTTGTGGGTATTATTAGGCCTGGGCTTATTGGTGCCACTTTACATAATCAGCTTAGAGAACAGGTATATTTTATATTTATATTTCATATCATTTCTTATTAATTTCTTATTAATCTAAACATTTATAACTTGCATCTTTTTCAGGCAGCAGTACTGAAGGAAAATTCCAACAAAGATTTACGTGTCATGTGAATCCTTGGATCAAAGAAAATGTTGCTGAGTGACACGTAAGTTTCATTTGTTGAAAATTTCATTGATCATTATATTAATTTTTAATTTTTTGATTTTGGTGATGTAAGGGTGTTGACCTTTCTACATGGAAAAAAGTTCATAAGAAGAAAGGGGAAAAATCTGATTTGGAAAAGTTTGTTCAACATGTTCATGGGAATCACTTTATTCCTAATACAGTAATAGTATATTGTACAGCAAGTACTGTTGTAGCAGATCACTACCATGACTGGTTGCGAGCAGGAATTCATGTCATTACCACTTGATAAGGTAACAATATTAAAATTCTATTCCTACAATGGAATGTAATCAATCATTCCATTCCATTCCATTAATTGTATTATTTGAAGATGAGAACTCTTCAAAGGCAATCATTTACTCATTACTTTTATGAAGCCACTGTTGGAGCTGGTCTTCCAATCATGCATACTTTACGAAATTTACTTCAAATAAAGGACAAGATTATACGCATTGAAGGAATTTTTAGGAAAAGGTTGCTTGCTTGGCTGATAATGATGCTAGGCTTGCTGTAGATCCAAACAATAATGATGGTAAAAGTGTATTTAAAGGCTTACAACCTTCCATTTTGTTATTTGTGTTTTAATGATGTTTTATTAGTTTGTTTAATTTTTACCCTGTTTATTCCATTCTTGGTCATTGCATATAGCAGACATACTGATACTGATTATGTGACTAGATAATAGTTAGTATCTATGATGTATCTGTCGATTTTACTAATGTGGGAAAGCACCTCAATGTATAATCCATAACCGCATTTTATTCTATGCCAAATAATAATAATAATAAAACTTAGGTGTCGATTTTGAGTCAAACTAACTAATGCTTATTCTTCTATTTTGTTTTAGAGTTTTGAAAGGTGAATTACCAAACACATATACTTAGGCATTTGTAGCATTAGTTTAGGAAAATTAAAAGTTGTCAGTTAGAGTATAGGATCCCAAAATAAAAAAAGATTTAGAAGAAAAATGGATAGGGTTATGTATTGTCCTTGGTAAAACATACTCCTTTAGACAAGTCATTCACCAACAAATGTTTTGTGGAGGAAGGTGAGTATATGTTATCACTTTACCTTTAAATGTTTTTCTGTTTATTTCTACAATGCCTTGTTATGTATTGTGTATGATTGGACTAATTGTGGGAAGCTATTCTTATTTGATTTTTTATTGATGTTTTTTCAGCTGGGGTTAGTAGTTGATCTTACAAATATGTCTTGTTATTATTCTATGAATGACTGGAAGAAAGAAGGCATAAAGTATGTTATGGTTAGTTTCTAAATACTTTCTGCTCATCAATTTCTGGAATATGGGTAAATTATGTTTAAAGGTTATTTGAGAAAATGAAAAAAAAACAAACGAGGGTAAATTTGTAAAAAGTTAGGACTTAATGAATAAAGGGGAAAGTCAATAAGTCATCAAAGTCCCTCACAGGTGTAATTTCAGATTATTCACAACTTTTGGACACACACAACTATCTTTCCTCCAAGACCTCATCCTTTAGAAAATTGAACCAAAGTTGGAAATAAAATCAACTCGACATGTATACCATCTCTTGGATCATTCTTGTGTATACATGTATACCTCATCTTCAGAGGTACTTATTTATTGTATTTTATTTTGTACATATATGGGCTGTATTAAAGCTTGGATTCTTGGAAAAAGGTATGTTACTACTAATGTGTTGATGATGAAAACATGTATCATGTGGAAACAGAAGCATAACAATTAGAAGTAGAAACAAGAAGGTGTTCCTTAATAGCAATGTAGTATTAGGTTATATAGTTAGGGAAAAACTCTTAATAACAATGTTCAATCGGATCCCCTTAATACCAATGTATTACAATTTTTTGACATGATGTTATGGATGAAATTGGTTGTTTTGGTATATATTTGTTTCCATATTTTTGTATTATGTGTATATTAGTATCGTAAAGACGCATTGTAAATGTATATCGTAAATGGTTGCTGAAGTTTATGACACGCAAATGCGTGTCATCTTCATTTATGATAGGGGCTTTAATGATACGCAATGTGTGTCCTAAACATGCGCCGTAAGGTTACGACACGCAAATGCATGTTGTCTTCCTTTATGACAGGGGCTTCCTTGATACGCATTGCGCGTCGTAAATGCGCATCGTCTATAGACGATGCACAAAAGTGTGTCGTCTCTCGTTATGACAGGGCCTTCCTTGACACGCATTTGCGTGTCGTCTGAGCGTTTTACGAAACACATATCATGTTAATTCCATTCTAGTGCTTTAATCATGATTACATTGTTTAGTTAAATGGATATCAAACCATGTTTGATTACAACCATACTTGATTCCGGTCATGCATGATTCCAGACACAAATGATTACAGTCATTATTGATTCCATTGTTTGTTGATCATCTTTGTTTATTGATTCAATTGATGTTTGATTCCATTGTTTATTGATTCAATTCATGACTGATTCCATTGTTCATTAATTCAATTCATTATTGATTCCATTCATTGTTCATTGATTCCATTCATTCATGATTACATTGAAAACACTTATAAATCCTACATAAACATAAACGTGTTAAGTCATTGCATTTCATAATGGGAACAACATAATACATGTTACACACACTCCAAAAGACATTGATAGTACCCTAACATACACAACCAAAACACATTAATACTAGCCAAACAAACACAACCAAAACACTACTTCCCATCCATCGTTTGTCTATCCTACCAATCCTTCAACATCACCAAAAGAAACCATAAACACATAAAACAATGATTTCCATCTTCCACCTTCATTTCCATTCTATTGATGAATGCCCATTCCTTCCACGGTTGTTGTGCCACTAGTTGTTCAATAATGCCTCCAAAAAGTTTCCCCTAAACTTGTTGTTGTCCATAATCCCAAATATTGCATTGTTCTCCAAATTAACCTTGTTCTGAAATTCTAGTAAAAGACTTGCATACCAACGGTTTGGTAGAGGAGGAACCACCCAATGAAAGTTTTTGCAGTCTTTGAGTTCATCCTGGTAATTTGGGCAGCCTATAAACCTTCTTCCTAGGTTTAATGGGGTCCATGAAGTCCATCTTCCAACGGTATCACCACAATAGCACATGCTTCTTAGACGATTCATCCATCTTCGATGATCCTCTACTTCCTATGGTAGATGTAGACAACATTTGTTGATCCTCCTACTTCGATTTATGTCTGGTCCGATTTTAGGGCACGAGTGAATGAAACTCTTATGCATGCATATGCGCTTTATATTTAACTCTCCTTTAATGACTCACCATCTACCTCATCATGTCCAATCCACATGCACATTTGTAACCGGTTAAATGAGGGTTACCAGATGAAGATAATTAAATTGTTAGGTTTATCCGGTTTATTGAGATTTTTATTAAAAAAATGATGACTTTATTGAAACTTTTCCCAACGTAGAAATCTCTTTTTTTTTAAAAACTCAACACTACTCACTTCTAGAATGCTCATTTAGAATGTTTAATGGGTTTTCAAATTTCAATTCGGATACAAAATTTAAGTTATTGTATCCTATTTATTTTTCAATTGTTAAATTTTTAATTTTTTATTAAATTTTAATTAAAAAATGAATCATTTTTTAGATTACATAATTATGTATTTGATTTCGAATCTTTTCTTAAATTATATAAATATTTTTTTCAGTCTGAGGTCCGAAATCCAGAATATAAATCGAAATGTATTATTTTAGGGAAAATGAATTATTAAGGTAACTAACTATTTGGTATGTTCATATCTAGGTAATATTTGTTTTTTGTACTCATTTACCTAACTAACTTGTTTCATAAGTTCACAAATACCCATTATTACCGGCAAACATGAGTTTCTGATGATGTGGCATCTATGTGGCCAATACATTGAAATACTTATCACCTACATGGCATTGTACATTTTTGTCATCATTTACAATATAAAAGATCCAGGATACGACGACTACTGATCCAAAAGAACCCTAGATCGATCGATGGTTTCTTCTTCTTCTTCCAAATGACAAGACGTATTGCAAGCTGGTCATCCATGTGATTGTAAACGACTATCTCTTGTGAAGATTTCAAGGACCCCCGACAATCTTGGAAGATCATTTAGAGTTTGTCAAAAATCACTGGTAAATCAATTTTTATGAATTTTTGTTAACTTGTGCTTCTTTATCCTTCAATTCAACCTTTTTTAAAAATTTCTTGAAGAATGGACAAAAACCCATGAGAGGATGAAATCAAAATAAGACTATAATATTTGGTGGAAACTTCATACCTTAGAGAATGAAATTAGTATATGTCGGTTAAAGATCGAAGAAGAGAATAACCCCAATTTGGTTAACAGACAAGAGTTGGAGAAAGTTAGTTGGAAGTTTTTTAGTCATAAAGTTGTGTTGGGTGTGTTGTTTTTCTTATATGTGAAAATGTTGTTTTGAATTAGGAATCCTTTTGCATTATGTAGATGATGATGTATAATGCATGACTAAATGAAAATGTTGTTTTGGTTAAGTGGAATGGAATTGTAATATTGTAATGGAAAATTTTGGAAATTCTAAATATTACAAATGAAATTGAATTTGACTGTTTTGAATGAAAAGTTTTATTATATGGAAAATTGGTTAAGTGGAATGGACTTGGAATGGAATTGTAATGAAACATTGGAATAGAATTGGATTTCTAAATATTATAAATGGAATGGAATTGGATCGTTTTTAATGAAAATTTTGATTGTATGGAAAATTGGTTAAATTAAAATGGACTTGGAATGGAATTGGATTTCTAAATATTACAAATGGAATGGAATTGGACTGCATCATGACTAAAATATTGGAATAGATGGTGAAAGATTACATGGAACAAGTTTGTTACAAAGGTTAAACATTACACATTTAAATATGCATTACTGCCAAAACATGTTTGAAAAGTTAAACATTACACACTTAAATATGCAATATCGCCAAAAGATTCCAAAAATTAAAGATGTCAGTCAAAAATGCCAAAACAGGAACAAGTGTCCAAGATTCCTAAAGCTAATCCAAATCATATGGATTGTTACTAGTGCTCCCCTCTTTCCCCTCCCACTTCTTTCTTATATGATTTTTTGTAATTCTTTCTGAAGTTTTCCTTATCCTCCGTCCCACTACAACTTGAAATGTTGGTACTTCATATTGTACTTGAACTACACCTTGACCTTGAACTAGCACTTCAACTTCTACTTCATCTTGAACTGGAACTGGCACTTCAGCTTGCACTTCAAGTTGAACTTGAATTGGGACTTCAACTTGCACTTCAATTCGAACTTGAACTGGGACTTCGGCTTCTAATTCTATATCATCTTCACCTTCAAAAGAATCCACTTCACTATCAGGTTCCATATCAACTTCATTGTCACTTTCCATTTCAACTTCAATGTCACTTTCCATTTCAACTTCATGCTCCGATTCAACTTCACATATGTTAAGTTATGCACACATATATACCACACATACCATGTTTTTTGACTTTCTTTTTCTGTGATGGTGGATTTTATGATTCCCCGGTTGGTTTTTTAGGACATTTGGTTCTATTATGCCTTGTTTATCTACATATGATGCATCTCATCACAGAGCCTCTTTTTGTGATTGAATGCTTTCTTCACTGGTTTCCCTCTCAATTTGATCCCTTTTTCTTTTTATTGATGGTCTTCCTGGTAGTCTTCTCCTTTTGGGTGGCAATGGCTTGATGCAATCTACATGAGGCTACATGTCACTACCATTGAGTGGCTTAATGGTATACCTATAACAACTTAAGAACATTGTTGTGGTAAACCATGGTGAGACATAGTTCTCTACATCCCTGTTGAGGCTTGAAATGCAAGCATATGCATGCACATAAGGGTATCCAGTTAACTGCCAACCACTGCATGCACGTGTCCTACTACCAAGGTCTACAACATATGCATCATACCCAAACCTCACTTCAAATTGTTGATAGCCAGATGGTACAACTTTCAAAAATATTTCTACATACACATAATGAATGGCATATATATATATATATATATATATATATATATATATATATATATATATATATATATATATATATAAGGAAATTATGATGAAGGACATACATATTAAACCACTTACCTTTGATGTTACCTAAGCTTGGCCAACTTCAGCCTAATGGAAGGACATATGGTTAAATCCCAAGATTGTCCCTTTCTCTTCAGTTTACAAAGCTTCTCCATCACATAAATTAGAATTTCTTCTAACATGGTTATTAGTGGTCTCTTCCTGGCAGCTTCAATGACTGAGTTAAAACTCTTAAATACACCATTTTAATATGCATCACAAGCCCTATCTATTTGAAAAATGATCTACTCCAAGTTTTAGGGTCCCTTTTCATCAAATGATCATAGGCTAGAGGCTCTAATTTCTTGATTTCATTTATATGTTGCTCAAAATTTTCCTGGGTAGTAGCTGTAGCAGCATACCAGAAAAGCTTCCTAAATTGTTGACCCTTAAATCTTTTCATGAAGTTGGCACATATGTGCCTAGCACATTTCCTATGCTCTGCTATTGGAACCCTTTCTTTCACAGCCTCAAGTAATCCCTATTAGCATTAGACAAAAAACATAAGCTTAAATAAATTAAGTAGTACTAAGATAGAGAGAACATAAATTGCTTACTTTGTGTTGGTCTGATATTAGGGTTAGTCCATGCCCAACTCCCATTCCAAGGTCATCAATCAAAAGGTCAATAAACCACTTTCATGTTTATTTACTTTCCACTGCAACCATAGCCCAAGAAATTGGGTATATATGGTTGTTTGCATCTCTACCTACAATAGAAAATAATTGCCTTCTACATATGTGTGACATCCCCAAATTCACGATCATTTTAAAAAATTTATTTATGCTTATTTGAAAATAAGAGTATTCATTTTAAAGAATAATATAGCGGAATTTGTTTCTAGAAAACATGATAAATATATTATCAAAGCATTTCCGAAGAAATGTATTTTTTTGTTTATATTAAAACTTTGGGATGTCATCGTCAATACAGAAACATAAGCATAAACAGACCTTACATTCATTTATACTAGTGATTTACATCTCCTTTAATCAGCTTCGTATCGACAACTGTGATATAAATAAACTGAGTGGGTCAGGTTGGGAAACTTGGTGAGTACATAGGGTTTTCAACCCACAATAATAAAGTTATTATGTTTCATAATCAAACAATTAACCAAATTACCCATCCCCATTATCTTCTTTATTTCTTAAGAATCTACCCTAAGAATAGGCACGAAGTCCATCGCTGCCAGGGTTTATATAACAGGCACTAAGTCCATAGATGTCGAGGTTATTTGTTAGGCACTATGTCCATAGCTGCCAATATCCATTTATAGGGCACCAAATCCATAGTTGCTAACGTTCATTTGTAATACACTAAGTCCATAGCTGGCAGTATCCATTTATAGGGCACTAAATCCATAGTTGTCAACGTTCATTTGTAAGGCACTAAGTCCATACTTACTGGGGTTTATCTATGTGACAGTAAGTCCATAGCTTCCAGGGTTTATCTATCAAGCACTAAGTCCATAGCTGCCAATGTTCATCTATACCATCTTTCATCTCTCTTTATTCATCTACTCATCTTTACCCAATATTTTTATAGGTATAAAATACATATACAGTTTAAATCAAATAAAACATGTATATTTTGTTCATCCAACATAGATATTAAGAACACAGATAATATGCACACATAGCACGTAATTTATATTAAATACTTCATATATATATATATATATATATATATATATATATATATATATAGGGTTAGGTTACACTACTAGAAAAAAGGCCTTTAATGACACGCAATTTATGACGCGCATGCATTTACGATACGTAAAAGCACGTGACGTAAAAATAATGTCATCTATTGAAAATTTTGAAGGATTTAGGGCGCGCATTTTTGCATGACCTACAATTTGTGTTAGAAAAAAATAAAAATAAAAACACAGAGGTCACCCATCGTAATAGGCGTGTCGTGTAAGTATGTCGCTTTATAATTCTTGAATGCGCCTCCAGACTATTTATTTTATCAAAAAATCGAAGGAATCATTCTAGGGTTCTTTTCAAGATGTAAGTGCTCTGGAACGTTCGCTACCATGGCTCACCTCATCTACCAACGATCTCGACTCATCTCTTTTAGCCGGCGAGCTTGGGCTAACCTTACCTCGACGGAAACCGCTACAGATGCTCAAGTTTACAAACCCTAGGTCTGGTTTAATCACCATCAGATCTTCTTTGTGATCTGTCTCGCACAACAAGCCTCCCTCTTAATAACATCGTAGAAGACGCAGGGCTTGAATTCTCTCACACACACAAACACACTTTCTGTGTACTTTCTCTTTCCTGAACTCGAAATCCTACATCTCCGATCTATTAACCTGTGTCCCCTTTGAAACCCTAAGATCAGAGATGCTGTCTCATCTACCCTCTCAATAACATCATCTTCCTTGTGTTTATTAGAAGACGCAGGCTTGAATTCTCTCACACACACAAACACACTTTCTGTGTACTTTCTCTTTCCTCAATTCTCAGGCCTGATTTAGACTCGGAATCCTACATCTCCGATCTATTAACCTGTGTCCCCTTTGAAACCCTAAGATCGGAGCTGCCGTCTCATCTACCCTCTCAATAACATCGTATTCCTTCTATTGATCAGAAGACGTAGGCTTGAATTCTCTCACACTCACAAACACACTTTCTATGTACTTTCTCTTTCCTTAATTCTCAGCCCTGATTTCGACTCGGAATCCTGCATCTCCAATCTATGAACCTGTGTACCCTTTGAAACCCTAAGATCGGAGCTGTTGTCTCATCTTTCATCCCTTAAACATGAACTAGTAGAGCGAGTTAACCGAGATTATGTTGACTTCGTGAATCTCAGCACCAAACTTGTAGATGTCGATGCTGCTGTTTTGCGTATTAGGGCACCACTCATTGAGATCTGTGAGAAAATATAAGGTACTAATATTTTATATCGATGATGTTTTTTTGTGTTTTTTCTTCTTTAATTAAAAGGGCGCACTTCATGGATTGTTTATTTGCAAGCATTGTTGGTTCAGTTTTGTTGAGATCTATTCTGAATTGTCCTGATTGTAACTATTATGTGTGTGTTAAAATTCTTGATGTTATTCTCGGCTAAGCAGGTGTAAGTTAGGATTATGAAATTAATATAATTACATTGAAGGCCAATGAGAACTTGGTCTAACATAGTCCTAAAAGCCTACAACGTTCTTAGCAAGAGCAAACTAAAATATTGCTATGATTGGTTTGAAAGGATAATTTGCAGAGTTCACTTGAAGAATGTGAGCATATACACATGGTACTGTTAAGTAGGATAAATCTACATTGAGGAAAGCTTTCATCATTAAGGAATTATCTAGAACTCTAAAATGTCAAGTACTTAACTAAAGTTAATGTGAGCATACACACACACACTTATCACTAAAAAAGATGGTGTTGTTGGTCGAATGTGAATTCTGGTTCATTACATATGTTTAACTTCTTCCATTTCAAAGACACATAGTAGTTAAAATTTGGTTTTGTAGGTATTCCAAGGAATTTTGCGATGCAATTGTGGCAAAATGCCTTAAAGGGAGGCCAAAAACGATGTAGAAGGCACAAATGGTGTTTATGCTTTGGCTGGAATTGCAGAAGCTGTTTGTGGTCCATGTTGTAGAGTAATTCAAGTTCCTCCTGTTGTTAACTGCTTGCAGCCTGTTGTCAACATAGTTCCATTACAGGTATTTAAAAAAAAATTGTACTCTTTATTTATTTCATTTTTTTTATATGTGTGGGGGTATGGGCTGCATTTCTGAGGGGAATTTTTGGTATAAAAGCAAATAAATGGATATACTTCAGGGAGGATCATTAGTGAAACATATTCTCTTCACAAGACAGGGTGTTATTATACATGTTTTTTCAATTTTTCTCTTCAAATTTAATTTTTATAAGAATTGTTTTGGTTAACTCATGGTGTTGAAGGAGCAGGTGTTTATGATTGCTTGCTCACATGTTGGAGGACATAAGTATGCAGAATATATAGTTTAGTTGAAGATGGAAAAGTGTCTGGACATCGGTAAAACAATCCATAATCGAGACCACAATCCAAAAATACCCTCCCTCCAAATATCATCTAAAACTTAGTGGGCTCGATCGCACCTCCAAGTATAAGACTCTACCTACAATAATCGGGACCACAGTCCAAAAATACCCTCCCTCCAATCCTTAGACTACAAAACCTGACTTACATGTTTTTTTACATGGATGAAGAGAAGAAGATGGGTACAGTTGTTAAGGAAGATTTTTTTGGTCCAGATAGATCAAACACCATGGTAATCAAGAGACTGATAGTATTACATTTATGAGCTTCTCAAGGTAACTTTTTCATTCAATATTCCCCCTACTCTTTAATCTGTTCTCGTTGTTGTCAGCATTGGCGTACCCATTGTATGCTTGTATTGACAATGCAAAACACGATCACCTCTACCAAACTTAATTTTACTTCTTCACTTCTCTGATTGCTTGATACCACAATCAATTCATCATCTTCTTGTTTGTTTCCTTAATTATATTTTCTTTCATGTAATCGGCGTTGAGGAGAAACCTTGATTAATGATGTCTTTGATTGATTCGGAATCTATCTCGGAGGCAACATTAGGAGCTATTGGAGCTGTTTTGAGCACAACCATCTTGTACCCTCTTGACACCTGTAAAGCTAAGTATCAGGCCGAGGTTCGCTCTCATGTACGACATAAATACAAGTACTTTTCGTTCTTGAACTTCCCTAAATTCATCTGTTTTGAGTGATCTGATTCTTGTTATGTTGTCAAACTTGATTGATTGATTTCCATATAGTTATCTTGTTGATTACTTTCATATGGGTGTTTGTGATCTGTTGAATAACTGAATTTCGTGATTTGATTTTTCACAGCCGTTCAAGATCAAAATTGATCTTAGTATTTTCTAAATTTAGCACCTTTTATGTTGAACTTATTAATTTATTTTTGCATCTAATTTGTAGAACAATGCTTTTAAAATATCAAAATTGATGGTAGATTGGGTTTTCTACAAAAGTAGAAGATGGCAACCATTTTACACTAGAAGATTACTATATCATCTTGGGAGATTTCTTAAGAATCTTGTATTTGCTATTGTGGTAAGTGCTAAGGATAGTTAAGGGAATTTACATGTATATCCATAATCAGTTTTCTTGCAAGAACTCCTAAATCGCTTCTACAAATCTAACTATTTTGACCCTAAATAATCAGAAAACTAATATTATAATGAGTTTTGACTCAGGTTGAAGAAACAAATCCTTAAACAAGAATGTTTAAGGACTCTTCCATATTTTTTTTACCTACGGGAAACCATCAGATGTGTTGCTAGAAGCAGTATCCAGTGGTCGAGTTTTATCATTATATCAACGCCTTGGAACAAAGAACTTACAATCTTTTACAGCACAATTTGTATACTTTTATGGATACAACTACTTTAAAAGGTTGTATAGGTTAAATACAACACAAAGTCAATTGGAACAAAAGCAAATTTGATTCTTGCAGCTTCTGCAGGTGCTTGTACTGCCATCATTACTCAGGTTACAAACTAATCAATCATCCATCCCTTTTTTCTCTTTCTCTTTTATTCTCATCATTGAAAAACATCCACACAAGGCTTGTCAAGACGGTGTAACAAACACAGCTTAAGCAACTCCAACAGATATGGAATATATGACAACAAACCTGCAGCAGTCTTCACATTAGAGAAGAGAGAAAAATCTAGAAAAGCCATAGAAATTTGTAAGTCTATGTATATGAAATAGAACACAAATTGGATGTTGTAGTCATTCAATGTAAAGAACTTTAACCCTGCAATGAATTGAAGGGAATTAGCTAAGTAAATTAAAATAATCAAAATAAAAAATGTAATTTAATGTTAACTGATTTGTACCAATAACTGAGCCGAAGACCACGAAACAGAACCTGTAAACCAAAGATATTGCAAGGAAGTATGTATAAGAAATCATCCAGTAAGGATCATCCCCAAGCTCATACATTTTCATCATAATTCTTTAGTTTTTTTGCTTCTCATACACCAGAGTTGTTAGTACAATCTGCAACAAGAATAGTAATTTATTCTTAAAACCATATTTACAAGGTTTGGCATGCATTTGATTAAGACTCAGACTGATGTCAATTTGAAATTTGAAATATTATCAATTTACTTACAGGGAATAGTTGCAAAATGACCCATGTAAAGAATAATGGTCCAAGGAGAGAAGAGAAATCCAGTCTTAACTATTATCTACAATTTATGATTCACTGATTCCAGTTCCTTTCATTGATTCCCTACATGAAACCTCTCCTCGAATTCTTCTCACATGACTTGTACCTTCTTCTGCAACATCTATTTTCTCCTTCAAGGTATGAACTATGAACTAAAATTTATGATTCCCTGATTCCAGTTCCTTTCATTGATTCCATTCCTGAAAATTATGAATGAGCAATTTACCATGATTTCTTAGTCATTAGGTGCCGATTTCACATACACATGAAAAAATTAATGGATCGTCTTTCTGTCATCTAGGATCGCCCCAAATCACGATGCATGCTAATAGAATGAGTGAACATAGGTTTGAATTAGGAAAAAAAATCAATTTTTGGATTGGATCAATAAAAATTCTATACTTGGGCATAGAAATGAACAAAAAAATTGGAAAATATGTTGTCTAAAATCTGTTGTTTCGCTTTGATTCTAATTTTGATGGATCATTACTGAATTGCAGGATATTTGATCTTTTTGTAACTCATGTTCTTATAGCTCAAGTCAACAGAACTACTGAATCTTGTAAATCGGTTCTATGCTTTTCATAATTGAAGAAAATGGTTCATGTATTTTGCTAATGGGTTATCTTGAAAATGTAAAAAATCTCACCTTTTTTAAATTGATTGAAATTATGCAGGAAATAGTAAAAAATGAAGGTACCTGAAGTAATAATTTGATGATTTGAAAGTCAATATTAGCATGGTACCGGACTAAAAATTGGGTCGATATCCGAGATCCATATACTGAGAAGATATTCTTCAACAATCTAGTCAGATCCCACTTCAGTAATTATTCCTTTTTCTACACAGAAATTTTTGCATTTTTCTTCTGGCAACATTGGTGACTGATATCTGGACATCCACACACTAGTAAGATTCACTAACCTCGTTATATTCATTTAATTGTGTCTACTGCTGGGGTTCTTTGAGTTAAATATTATGTTTAGACGTTGTAGTATTATTGCTCCGATTTGATTGATTTCTTAGTCGCTACATGGGCTTGATTCATTGAACTGATGTTTCTGGTTGTGGTTTTGGTTGGGATTTTTGCATCCGGTGGTTTGGTTAAAGACAAGTTAAAAAGTAAAACTAATTAGTAACGATTTTTTAAATAAAAAATCATATTATATCTAGGGATTTGACATCATGGATGGTAAAAAAAATATAAACTTCCAACTGTTTCATTCATCATTTTTAAATCTCCGAAGTTTATAGGGTCCCTTGTGTATTTATCAAGTATTTGATTGTAATGAACTGAAATTTTATTATTTATTTATTTATTTATTTATTTTTGCACTTATGTTGATATGTACATGTGTTTACAGGGTTGATGATGAAAGTGAATATCTCTAGAGTTAGAAGAGGAAAAGAAAGCTCAAGCTGAAAGAGATAAGATGCTTTAAATGCAAGTGTTGCATTCTTCATTCCAATTATTAGTATGAAACACGGAGTAGATTAGATGAATGCAAATTTATATATTGTAAGAAATAGAATTATATGACATTAAATTTTATGCAATGGATTGTATTTTTGGTATATGCTATTTTATTTCTATTATGAGACATTAAATACAAATTTAATTTGTAAATTAGTAAATCTATAAATAATGTTTTTTTTAACATTTAAAATTATGATACGCAAAAATGTGTGTCATCTTCATTTATGACATTGCCTTTCTTGACAATGGCTTTCTTGATACGCATTGCGTGTCATTAACACGCGCGTCGTAAGGTTACGACACGCGAATGCGTGTCGTCTTCCTTTATGACAGGGCCTTCCTTGATACGCATTGCGTGTCGTAAACGCGCGTCGTATTTGCGTGTCATAAATGAGCGTCGTCTCTCTTTATGACAGGGCCTTCCTTGACGCGCATTTGTGCGTCATCTGAGCCTTTTACGACGCGCAATGAGCGTCGTAAAGGCTGTTTTTCTAGTAGTGTTATTTTGTTTTCATTATCTATTGTGTGCATGTATGATTGATTCTGGACCAATCATTTTAGTAATTTTAAAAAAGTAACTAATGCATATTACATGTTGAAGATATAATGGATATTAATTACATCTTCAAGATTTAATATGCTTTAATTACTTTCTTAAAATAACTAAAATGATTGGTCCATAATTAATCATACATGCACACAATAGATAGTGAAAACATTTGAACCTAAGTCTATATATATATATATATATATATATATATATATATATATATATATATATATATATGTGTGTGTGTGTGTGTGTGTAAGATGAAAGTAACTATGCACTCACTTGTCAAAGTGATGATTCCCAACTCGGGCAGCGCTTCACTTCTTAATAATATTATTCCTTCGACGAAACCTACTATTATTACCACTAGGTTTTAGTCTAATATTTATCGTGACTATTTACAAGAGATATTGTTTTATAAGTGTTAAACAATACTTTTCAACCACTATGTACAGACAGGGGCCAGACATGTAACACCGGAGGGCAGGACCATTTTGGCATTATAGCACTTCTGAAATCCAACAACCCTATGTGACCCTTCAAACCAAATTTCCCGTACCACGAGTACTTAAAATATATTTTAAAAACCCTTTGTATATTATATTTTATAATATATTTATTGTTTATAAGTTTATAATAGCGATAATAAACTTAAACATAAGCTATACTTAAAGTAGGGTAAGCACATCTCACTTACCGGGGTTTTGGCTAGGAACCGGACTCTGCGGGGACATAACTTTCGTGTCAAAAAGCTCTTCTTTTCAGAGCCTTCTAGTGGGGTTTTCCTCTAGAACTTAGAAGTAACTAGGAGTTGGGGGATGTTTAGAGAGAGCTTAGAGGGGCAAAGAATGGTGAAGGAGTGAAGAAAAGTGTTGAACCTCGCATCCTTTATATAGGCCTCAGCTGCGCATTACATTGGGCGTACTCCTCAGTGTACACTGCGTGTACTCACTACGCCTTGCGTACGAGGCGACGTTTTGCGTAAGAAGGGACATGTGACGAGATTCGGGTGTGGCGTACAGGTTTTTGTACGCAGGACGTACATTGTACCCTCGCAACAACCTTATCAGTTTTCTAAATTCCATAACTTTTGCATACGAGCTCCGCTTTTGACGTTCTTTATATTCACGCGTAGGTGGAAACGTACTCAAAAACTTTTATTTAGACTCCGTTGGCTAATTTTGATTTATTTTTAAAGTTATATTTCAACAGGTTTGGACAGGTAAAGTCCGTTAAAAATTCATAACTCTGTCATCCGACGTCCGTTGTCTATCTTTTTATTGTTGAGCTCCTATTAATGGGTTCTTCGATTCTCGTGTAGGTTGTGTCAGTTAAAAAATCAGTCGATCTAAAATTCGAATTCCGGGTTGCATACCACTATGCCAAATCTTAGAAAAATCATAACTTCCTTAAACATTTTATTTTCATTCAAAAACCATTAAGTTCATACATCTTATTTTCAAAATAGTTTAAACATCAGAGTATCCCCTAGAACCATATCACATGAATCATAAAACATGAGGAGCGGTACGATCATGCCTTCGCCTTGCCACAATCTCCTGAAGTAACTGAAACAATACACTGAACTGTAAGCCCGAAAGCTTAGTGAGTTACCCCCAAAATACCAAACACATACAACCATAATCATAACATATTGTATCACAATACATAAAAGCCATGCCTCTCAAGTCTGCAGCGTGACTGGTCCGCCCTCAACAGGCATTCAGTTCCCCTGGTCCACACTCTGAGTCTACAGTATGATCGGACCGCCCGCACTGGGCATTCAGTCTATCTAGATCTATCCGAGCCTTCGGTATGACTGTACCGCCATACGGGCCTACAATCTATCTGGACCGCTCGTAGGGTATGTTGGCCTTCAGCACAAAGCAGGACCGCCTCAACCCAAACATCAAGCAAATAACCATGTGTACATATAATAGGAAATCACATAACAGTCCATAGGCAAACAAATCGATCTAGCAGATCATAAAGCATAGCATCATCCTTACCAGGATATTGACCTAACCGGTCACTAACATAGCATCATCCTATATACCAGGATACCGACCTAAACCAGGTCACTAACATAGCATCATCCTATATACCAGGATATCGACCTAACCGGTCACTAACATAACATCATCCTATATACCAGGATACCGACCTAAACTAGGTCACTAACATAGCATCATCCTATATACCAGGATATCGACCTAACCGGTCACTAACATAGCATCATCCTATATATACCAGGATACCGATCTAACAGATCAACAAGCACATCAACAGTGCAAGTACAAATATCAGATATAACTATCTCACAAATCATCGATCATAGCAATCTCTCATGACCAAGGCATCGACTTAACTAGGTCACTAACATACCAATCCTAACGGATCACATGAGCATAACAACATACTGTCTATTCTGATACCAATCTAACAGATCATAACCACATGTAGCATACTGTAACCAAGATAACAACTAAAAGGGCCGACCAAGGTCAAAGTCCTCGGTCAAAGTCAACCTTCCTGGTTGACTCTACTCACCGAGTCGCCCCGTCGACTCGCTGAGTTCCCTTACCCAGAAAACTCTCATGACACAACTTAACTCGCCGAGTTGCCCCAAGACTCGCCGAGTCCAACGATCTCTGACTCCCATCCTGTCCAACTCACTGAGTCGCCAACCGACTCACTAATCCAAGGCTTTAACCAAAAGAGGTTGGGGTTCTGCGACCTGACTTGCCGAGTCCAAGAACAAATTCGCCGAGTTGTTCTTCCAACTCGTCGAGTCCATGCGCGTGTTCATACAACTCGTCGAGTACACCCATGTGACTCGTCGAGTCTCTCCAGTTCTCAATCCATTCAGAGGCTTTTCGAGCCATGCTGAGGCTCCAATCTGTAGATCCACCCTTCTACAATCTATCCCTCACATAAAGTTGCAAACTTTACGTGAAACCAAAGAGATATGGGCCCAAAACACACTAGGGCTTGGGTTTTAGAAAAAAGGGCTTCACCAACAATTCAATAACTGATGCTTTATGACTTTCTGGACCAATACAAGTCTAGATCTGAAGTAGCAACCTCAGATCTGGACTCCAAACCCGAAGTGGATCTCAATCATACCAAAATGCCCCCAAATCTCATTCAAGAATAAATCTAGAAGCAACAAAGGAAAGGTAACAGCTCATTACCTCCAAGATGTGCCCAAAACTGTAGTAGATTCTGGATCTACACTACTTTCTTGATGCAAAACCTTTTGATCTTCAAGTTTCTTCCACTAGAACACCTCTCAAAGCTTCAATCTCCCTCCAATGGCCTTATACACACGAGCTAGGGTTTACTGGATCTCAAAGGGGGCTAAGGGAGCTGAAGGGAGGACATTAAGTCCTTTAAATAGGGTGCAAACCCTAAGATTAGGGTTTTTCTCATCCCAGCACCAACTCGGCGAGTTGGTCACTTAATTCGCGAACCAAACCCGCTCCGACTCGGCGAGTAAGCGAACCTACTCGTAGAGTCCCTTCTTCGAAATTACAATTTAAACTCTTAAATCGTACTTCTGAAATTCATGATGTTACAACTCTCCCCCACTTAAATTAGGCTTCATCCTCGAAGCCTACTGCAACACAAACTTCCTGATGATATTCCCACAATGCATCCACTGATCTCAAACCGACCCAGATTCCTTCAAACACTGCTATCGAATCCCTAAAATCCATTTCTTCCCTTGCAGGGTCCTGATAACTGCTTCAAGCCGTCCACCGGCTTCCTTTCTCTAATAACGATACTCATCACTAAGTGCCACCAGAAGACACTACCTTACTTCCGTCTTACGCATTTATTCGCCACCTGCGAAAACTGGATACCATTCTAAACCACCGGGTCTTGACCCAGTATTATCCTGCTATCTCTCGCCCATCTGGCGCCACTTCTACTAACTTGCACCGATGGAAACTCATCCTGTTTCCTCCCTGGATCAAATCCCTTACCGCGCTGACATGATGGAACATTTCACAGCTTCCGAGCAACCCTCCTGAACATCCATTCATAACGTTCATACACATCGTACCTGGCCCACTCAGCCTCGGGCTAGAAGAGCAGGCACGCCTACGATGGTCCAGCCATCCCTAGGATGAAACACCACTACACACATATCTCATGACCACAACCATAATTCGGGATCCAATGATCTACCTGTGCATCACTTCCGATCTCCCCTGACTCCGCGTCAGTGCTAACCGTTCCACAATCTCAACGGGCATCCAACCCGTATGTGCTTCCACACATTTGGTACAATCTCAGTGCTTATCACCATCAACTGGAGCACTTTCGATCATCCATTTACTATACTACCTTCCTTTCAGAGGACTCACACTCCTTTCGGAGCTACATACCTTTCCTTTCTAGGAAGTCTACTTAACAACTTTTACCGCACCTATAAGTGCCCCTGAGCTAAGCTCCACTCTACATTATCCATGTAGAGCAACTGCTATTCTCGAACTCCCACATACCCCGAATCCGATCACATAACCAACAAGGCCCACACACGGCCTCCAGCCAACTCCATCATCATGATCAATACTTGGGGCCAGACCATATCGATTACTATTGCATGGCGACATATCCACTCATTCTCCGCATACAGATCCACTTAACACATATAGAGTCTTCAGCATGACTGGAATGCCTTACCAGGCCTTCAGCCTATCTGGACCACTCTCAGAACCTTCAGCATGTCTGGACCGCCCTCCCGGGCCTTCATCCTATCTGGACCGTTCCCTGAGCCTTCGGCCTGACTGGTACGCCTTCTGGCCTTCAATCTATTCGGACCGCTCAAAACTGTTGTACGTCACCCTGAACCATCCTTCCCGGGAATATCTCCTATGCAGTCTGTTCTAGCCCTCTTGGGGTTCCGAACTCCAGTTTCGTTCCCGGAATCCTTTCCATGGCCTAAACCCAAGCCTCACATCGACCAACTACCTTTCCTGAAACCATGGTCTGTTCCCTGCCCCACTTGTCTATCACTTTCTCCAATCATGCCACACTCTCGGCTAAAAACACCGCTGGATCTAACATTTTAATTAAAACACCCATTCGGATCCATTCTCGGTCCCCAACTAGAGTATTACCCGATCCAAGAAGGTGAAACCTCGGAGACACTCCGAACAGATGAGATCACCAAGATTCTTTGAACGCCGTCCGACCCCTAATAATAACTTCCGATCAACCAAGATACACCGGAGTCCTCAGCCTACTCTAGCAGCATGCCCAAAACGTGGAACAGACCTATTGATTGCTAATGTGTAGCAGCCTACTCAATACCCGAACATAGATCTACAAACATAAACAGAGTCTTCAGCATGACTGGACCGCCCTACCAGGCCTTCAGTCAATCGTTCACCTTCTCGGAAATCCGAGGTCTATTCCCTGGCCCGCGTGTCTACCACACACGCTAAATAACCCGCACTCCCGTGCTGAATGCACTGCTGATAACAATTGTCACTCGTAGGCGTGTATGCCAGACTGTAGCTAGCAGCCTGAGTGTGGGATTGTCAATCCCAATATAGATCTACACACACATTGTTTCGATTCCCTGCTGGAGATTCTGGTTATAATATCAGGACTTAACTATATTGTTTAAAATGAAATACACGACCTGTATCAAATGTCTCATAAAAAGTATATAAGCGTTACATGTATTTTAGTTCTGAAAACCCAATCATTCTGGAATGAATTGTTGATTGTATGTTCTTTACTAGTGTTCTTAACTTGTTATTGAATAACTATGTACTTTAGTATACTTGAATTGTGTAAAATGTTCTATGAATCATAAATTATACCTATAATAATTTATATGTACGTCTTGAATTGTTACTGAGTATGAATGTAAACCCATTGCTCAACTTGTACAAAGGGTTAAGTGAATGATGAAAATATAACTTTTAAAAGATGTTTTGTAATATATTTTAAAGAGTTTAACAATAAATATTAATGACTTGATGTCAGTTTTAAAGTATAAGAAATCATTTATTTGAAACACAGTTTGAAGTATATGAAATCCCTTGTTTGAAACATAGTTATAAATCACACGTGATTGATCATATAATTAACATGTTTTCTACTTGCATCCCCCCCCCCCAATAAAAGCATTTAAAATCATTTAAAAGATAAGTTAAGGGGTATGAACTCACCTGAAGTGAGTGATGCGAGTGTTAGATCGGGATAGGATGCTAAGAGTCAAATGAAGACTTGAGCACACACGGATACTATTTAGCATATAATGACACATATATGTATCTAATTAGTGATTATACCACTATTCAAGCAATTATAAACACCCTAGAACATGGAAAACACTTTGGTTCAAGTGTTATAAGTACAAAAGGGTTGCATCTAAGGGTTGTAGAGCTTTACATTGGAGTTTATGGCCCATGGTAATTACCACATGAGTTTACGGCCAAGGGGTAATTTCCCCATGGGTTTACGGCCGTAAACTCATGGTATTAAGTACCAAGTTGTGTTATAAGGTCTTACAAGTCATAATGAAGTGTTTTATGATCAATTCTAGGCCTTAGGAAGGAATGGTGGCACCATTGCACCACTAACTAGGGTTTACGACCCAATGACCATTTCTCCACGAGTTTACGACCGTAAAATCAAGGTATTTTGTACCAATTCAAATTTTTAGGTCCTTAGCTCAAGTTGGAAGTGTTCTAGACTTGGTCCCAAGGCTTTGGAAGGGATTAGGGTTCATTTGCACCCCTAATTGGGGTTTACGGCCCAAGGAGATTTCCTTGGCCGTAAACACCTTTTGATCTTGTTTTCTTGATGTTTTCTAGGTGTAAACTAGTTGATTCAAGTGTGAAACAAGCTAAGATAAGAGTACTTACAATATAGAAGCTTGTAAGGGTGTTTAAGGCTCAAGAACACTAGTGTGTGTTCTTGGTGTTCTTGGTGAAATGAAGAACACTTGAAGATCTATCAAAATGAAGAGATTTCATGGATGAAATCATGCACAAACACTAGATATTGAAGTATATCAACTAATCAAGGAAAGAATCACTTACCAAGTTGAAGATCTAGTGAAGAATTCGGATGATACTTGCGAGAGAATGAGTTTTAGGCTTGAAAATGATAAAAATGACTAAGTGTCATATTTATACCTTAGAGTTTACGACCTTAAACTCCATTTTATGGTCGTAAACGCCAAACCTTGGAGTTTTGAGACTTAAGTGTTGCACATTTAACTCTAGAGTATACTTCCTATAATTACCTCTGATGTATTCAAGATTAAAACACCCAAACGGACTCCAAAAGTGCTAAAAGTTAGTAGAAGTAAGTTTGACTTTGATTGAATGCAGGGTTTGTTATAAGATAGAAATTTCGAGTTGTCACACAGGGACACGCAACCTCCATATCTTTTACATTGTTGGATTCATCATCATCACTTCTATCACCTGAAAGTTTGTTCAAAAAATTGTCCCCAACAGTTTTGTCAAAAGTATAAACTTGTTCATCACGTTCATGTTCATATTTTGTAGTATCAGAAATTTCTGAGTCCTTGTCGTCTTCTTCAGCCAAGCCATACTTATTATCATCACTTATATCATCTACTAAAACCTCGTTATCAGCCCAATCAAGAATTGGTTCATTTTGGTGATCAATGTATAGATCCAACTCAACCTCACTATAAACAGCTTCTACAAACTCCCAATAATCAGTCAGGGTCGGCTTTACTTTGATTGAAACTAAGCAAGGGCTTAGGGCCCCAATTTTAAGGGGCCCCACTTAACCCAAATTTCAATTAGGGATTACGCATGCCACAAATTGAACCAGTGATAGCCAAGTGACCTTAACCTGCGACTGTTCTTCTTCTCATTCTCTGTCCTATGATTTCATTCTTCATTCTTGTTCCCTAAAACGATTAACCATGTTGCACTTCGGAAGAGCAGGTCCACCGGATATCTGAGATACCTATAACCTATTTACTCCTCATCCTCAACATCACCTTTTTTAAGTTCATAATTTCATCATTCAATTTAGAAAACCCCCGATTCGTCTAATGACTTTTATCTTTCCAAGTACAAATGTGGATGATTTGTTCCCCCTTTTTGATAAGTATGGAAAGGTTGTTGATGTTTTCATCCCTAAAGATCGCAGGTATAGTTTCCCCCAATTAGATTTAGTGGTTAATGTGCAATAACATGATTTATCATTTTTAAGGAATCTTACATTTGTAGTTTTCTTCTGTAACGTTTTTCATACACCAAAGTGATTGAAACATTTCTACTTTTGGAACATATATGGCTAAATTCAAGAATTGGCAACCTTATTTTGTTTATTTGTTTGTTATTCTTTCTTTTTTTGTCTATTATAACATAGAATTTCATTGTGCTTAAAGAAAATTTTACTTATATCATTACACTTCCAATTTTTTTCTTCGAAAGTCTATCTAGTTATTGCAAGGAAAGTTGCTTAAAATCTTTGTAACTATTGATAACAAGGTTATATTAGGTAGAATTTTTAAAGAACAATGCTTCAATTGGAAGAAATGAGCATAGGGTGCTATAACAAACAGATCATTAAAAAGTAGTCACACTCTATTGCATTTAACCGAATTATATTATTAACTTTCCCATAATTTGTTTTGATTTTGTTATAAATTGAAAATCTTTATTCCAATTATTATTGTCTAAGCATATTTGGCATTACTAGTTATGTAATTCCTGTGTTGATTATATGACTAGGGATTTTTGGGGCTTTGCCTTTGTTCGGCATAAGTATGCAGATGAACAAGCTTAATGGAAACAATTGAATTTCCATTTCTTTTAAATAACCCATTTCATGAATTAAAAAAAAAAAAAACAATCTTTCCTTTTTATGTCTATGCCATTGCTTTAGGAAGAGTTGTTAATGGTGGAGAGAGATAATGATTCAAATTTTCAAGTATGGACCTAATGTTGAATGTGAGTCACATTCACTTTTGTTGCTAAATATATTCACAAAAAAACATATGCATAATAATAAAATTAAACCTGTCATTTATAAATTTTTTAGTTTATTATTACTGGTCCCAAGCCTAGACAAAGGAGGAGGTTTATAACATTAACTATTATAAAGACCAAAGGGCCTCTAATTTCTGGTTCGCTTAGAGCCCCCAAACTGGTTGAGACGCCCCTGTAATCAGCATCAGTATCGAATCTTCTTATACCATCATCCAAGCATTCCTTTCTATTACAGTAGTAGACATTATCACAGTCTCCTTTGGTTAATTTCATAAGCCACAAAATAAATTTTTTATACGTAAATCCCCCAAAATCCACATTACAAACAATTTTTTTTACCTGGCCCAAGTATACCAACAAATTTGGCGCAAATACCCCCATTGTAATGAAAATCTATAAGAACATACATACATGTAGATGATTGGGATGCCATGTTACAATCGAATTCAACTCGAATGTTCAAATTCACCTTTGGTTTGTTGTATCGGTTTCTTCCAAACTGTTAATCGAAGTGTTTTTGGAGTAGACGAACCCTAATTAATTGAGGTGGGTGTGTAATAGCCACGTAAGAATCCACGTAATACAATTTAATTGACCTAAATCGATGTAACTCTCAAAAACTTGTGTTTGCCGGTAATAATGAGTATTTTTGAACTTATGAAACAAGTTAGTTTGGTACATGAGTACAAAAAAACAAATATTACCTAGATGTGAACATACCAAATAGTTAGTTACCTTAATATGTCATTTTCCCGTTATTTTATAAAAAAAAAAACTTTTATTAGGATATAAAGTCACTCCGAAATCGATTCACAAAAATCATATACAAAAAATATTACTTTCCCAAAATATTAAAAACCTTCTCGTTTTTTAGTTTTTTCGTTTATAAAAAAATGTTCTCCCACGCCCCCATGGATAATAACTTTAGGAAAAAACTGAAAGATTGGTCCCTATGGTATTCAAAAAACTTTAGATATGATCCAAAAAGTTTTCAACTTGCATGGTGTGTCCAAAATCAAGGTTTTTGGGGGGTTTTGGTCCTAATACACTTGAAAAGTCTATATTACCCTTTTCATTTCTTTTTCTATTTTCTTTATTTATTTTGGTATTTAAATAATTAAAAATAAAAATAAAAATAAAAACTAAAATCTCTCTCTCTCTCTCTCTCTCTCTCTCTCTCTCTCTCTCTCTCTCTCTCTCTCTCTCTCTCGACACATCAGAGATAAAACACCCACACCCCACCCCCCCCCCCCCCCCTTTTTCTTCTTCCCATGTTGTCATCTACTCCATCTCTTTAGCTCTCATTACAGATAAAGAGAACCTCACACCATTATCGTCGTCGCCAAAGCTCGATCCTCAGACCACCATTTTCGAGTGAATGCTTATCCACCTGCAAATCATTATTCCTAAAACGGGAGTTTAAGACCCACTCACCCACCTATAATTTTTTCTCTTTGGATATCAAATTCGAGACCCATCTATAATTTTTCTCGCCAAAAAATCATATCTGGCACCCATTGCTTAATGGTAAGACGTTGGAGGCATCTGTTTATTTTCAAGATAGTATTTAAGAGCCACACCCCCAACAACTACCTTTACCTCCTCTTATGTGGGGGATGATAACGAGGAAGAAAATCTTGTTGTGGATATGGAAGCTACGATGGAAGTTGGAGTGGTAGGATGGTGAGAATGGTGATGATTTAAGGTGAAACGGCGACGAATAGGAAAAGGGGTCGAAGATGAAGAGATGGGGTTTCAATGATTTTTTTTTCTAAATTAACTCACAAAACCAAAATCTATGTAATTTGATGTTGCAACTATGATTTGCTTATTTGTGGAGATTTATTTTGATTCTTGTGTGGATTTACAAATCTTGAAAATCCAACTTAGTTTGCTCTAGAATGTGGGTTTCTTAGTGTGTGTGTGAAAAAGAGAGATTTTAGTTTTTATTTTTTATTTTTAATTATTTAAATATCAAAATAAATAAAGAAAATACAAAAAAGAAATAAAAATGGTAAAATCGACTATTCAAGTGTATCAGGGATTACCGAAAAACCTTGATTTTGAACATTTCATGCAAGTTAGAAACTTTAGAATTCTATTGAAGTTTTTTTTAATACCATAAGATCAATCTTGCAATTTTGTCTAACTTTAGCCTTTATATAATAACTTGGGGAGCAAGGAATCGTCTGGTCGTCGCAGCCCCCAAACTAATAACCCCCGATTTTACCAAAAAAAAAAAAAAAAAGGCTATAATCTTTTCATCTATCATATAAGGATTCGATCATCTACATCATACGCATCTTCGATTCTCTACATTACAACGCATACCCAGTTCTTGAATTTGGTATTTGGGAGAAAATTCGAGATTCTTCGACGATTTTAACCCTATATCTGAAGAGCTGCAGCAAACCCAATTTAGGTTTCGATTCGTTCGCGCTCTGAGATACCCAATGGTTAGTCATCATCTTTACTCGTTTCCACGTTACCTAATTTATCCATGTTCGTGTGTGTTGTAGCGATTGAATTTAATTTTAGGCTCTATTGAGAATAAAGATTCATGTTGGCAAAATTTGTTCATACCGATAGATTAATTTTTCTATTCTCGTAACATAGATTCGATATAACCCTTTCTTCCCTGGGAACATAGGTTGGATTTCAACTTATATTTCAAAAATTATTGTATGATTTTAGAATTTAAGGTGGTTCGAAGAATGAAAACCTTTTAACAGTCATAAAAAGATCGAACTTTCTCGAAGGAAAATTAGGGTTTTGTTGATAAACAAAAGCCCCAATGCTAACCCTAACTCTTCCTCCACCAGGCGACTCCATTGATGACAGGACTTGCAGTTGCAGCTGCTGCTTATGCTGGTAGATATGGCATCCAAGCATGGCAGGCTTTCAAGGCTAGACCAGCTTCACCTGCTGCATTTAGAAAGTTTTATCAAGGTGGATTCCAACCTCAAATGACAAGAAGAGAAGCTGCTCTGATTCTTGGAGTAAGGTAAGTTTTTAATTCATATGAATCAGTTTTATGATGAATTAGTGTTTATGATGTGATGAATAATAGTTGTTAACATGGATAGGGAAAGTACTGCAGTGGATAAGGTAAGGGAAGCACATAGGCGGGTGATGGTGGCAAACCACCCTGATGCTGGCGGCAGCCACTACCTTGCTTCCAAAATCAATGAAGCAAAAGAGATGCTCATGAGGAAGAGTAGCAACACTGGCTCTGCTTTCTGATCTACATCCTCATTTTTAACATCTGTTATACTTTAGACCTTTCATGTCTTCCTCATTTCTGTATGATTCATGATTCATGGAATTGGATAGAATGTGATATGTGGAGCTTATGAATCTTGTTGTTATAATAGGCTATCACTTATTTTAAATGATTGTAGGAAAGAACTTAAGTGAAAGCAATAAACGTATACAAGTTATTATCTTAACATTAAAAGTGTTAAAACATTCATTATGAAGATAAACATCAGTCTTTTACAAGCTAATTAAGTAATCAAGAGGGCAGCATCAGGGGCGAAATGGTCAAAAACTTTGATCAAAATTTAGAATGACCCATGTTTAATCTCCACCATTTATGGGTATAGCTATCTCACCAAAATTACAGCAGAGACAATGACCAGGGGCAACATCCACAAGGGCAATTAGGTCAAGTAGGGGCCAAATTGGAAAAATGATATTTCCAACTTCCAACTTCCACAAACAGCATCAATTAAATTAACATCAGCAGCAACGTATAGTGGCAATAGGATCCATATGCTTGAAACCAACACCATTGTAAAGGAGCAATACAGACAACTGAAAAGTCAAATCTCCACATTCTATCATTTCTAGTCTGCCATGTTGAGTTGGAAAATACAGTATCAAAATTGTCAAAATAATAAAGGTGAAAACATTGTGTTTTTAGAGCAAAATTTGGAAAAGGCATTGTCAAAATTGAAAAAAATGAAAATAGTGTCTTTTGTGCAATTGAACAAACATGAAAAGGTGTCGAAGTCGGAAAAAAATGAAAATACAGTGTCTTTTGTGTCATTGAACAAGCATGAAAAAGTGTAAAAATCGGAAAAAAAAAAAAAAAAAAAAAATTGAAAACATTGTCTTTTATGTCATTTGTCTTTCTTTGTCTTTATTTTCTTTCTTTTAAGTAGACATAATATGGTTATATTAATTGCTTTAAAATGAGAAGTGGAATTGAAAATGCTCTTCCATGCGCCACAAAGATTCAACTTGAGAGAGAATGCTTTCCAATTTCACATTTTTTGTGAATTGATGGAGAATTTTTTGAGGCCATCAGAGCCCAAAATCATTGATCCGATTTTGTCTCCATAACCATTTTGTTAATAGAGCGAGATTGTTCGTGTTCATATTAAACAAACAAAAATGTGAAATGAAAAATATCAAACGACAAGCTTACTACATTTGGTACAATTACTAACTTGAATTTGATCATATATTTTATTAGAGTTCTATAATTTAGAGTATCATTTTCTATTTGATCCCTTTGAATTCTATATTCGAAGTTGTGATAAGATCTATTCCTTAAAAAGAATCGATTCACTACATTTTCTTATGTATCTATGGATGCTATGTTAAATTTGAATCATATTTCGGATCAATCTATATTGACTGAACGTCTCCATTATGTTGTTTTTTTAACTCCATTATGTTGTTTTTTTAACGGGTGGGTGAATAGATATAAAAAACAAGACCCTAGCAAGGAGCTAGGGCTAAAACGAGACAATTACATCGAAATCGAAATGTTCAAAATTGGATTTTAGAGCCATAAATTCCAAGAAATACGGAATTTATGTTTCCGGTGAGAATCTCAATTAAAAGTAAAATCAACAATATCATCAAATAATCTTATCTTGTCTAGGTCTCGTATGATCAAACACGCATATGTTTTTGAAGTTCCAAATAGTCCACCTGGTAATGCTAAAAATAGCCTCCAACACCAATCTTTTAATATAGGACAAGTGCATCACATCCAAGAAAGACTTGAAACTTCCAACCGATATCAACAAAGAGTTAATCGATATCATACCATCGACTCAGTTTCTGAATCCAAGTTTTTACTACCCTACACTCCATAAATAAACTCAACTTGATCTATACATATAGGACAAAGAGAGCTCGGAATATCAACCCCTCTAAGCAGCAAGTTATCTTTAGTAGGGAGCCGATTTAAGGAAAATCCTTAACTAAAAATATTTACTTTAATTGGGAGTAACTTATTTCACCTTGTTTCCTCCGCACCACAAGACAGTCAAATCATCAATTACAAACCTTGTGTCTTTAACAGTAAAGACGACATTATTATCAATATATCATACCCAAGAATCCTTATTGCCATTAAAGGCAACACTATCCAAATCTTTTAACAAAGCTAAGAGGTGTACGGACTGAGCTCGAACATATCTGCATCGTCATCTTCAGACGAGTCGAAAAGATTCATTTTTTTAGAAGAATTGTTGAAAATATAAAGAAAGAAAAGAAATGTGTGAATAAAATTGGGTATATAATATATATTTATATGTAAAAAAACATTAATTAATTTTTTAAAAATTGTTGAGCTCAACGGTCAAAAAATCCAATACCCAATCATATTTCTCATTTCACCGTGTCTTCGTTACAACAAGAGACACTTTAACGCACCCTTAACGAGAAAGAGGGCGGTGTTTCTAATGTTATACCGACGTTTTGATTGCCACTTTACCATTGACACGCCCATAACAGCCCCATACCTAGGGATGTGCTTCGGGTTGGAACCGACTCGAACCCGCATAATCTAAAACCTGAATCAGATGAAAAGTTAGAACCGAAACCCAGACTGATTATACTAATACGGGATTGGTTCGGTTCTGGTAATACAAGTTTCGGTTCGGTTATTAACTCGAAAGGACCGAAATAACATGTACACTATGTTTTTGAACCGAAATTACCCGAATAACCCAAATAAATAAATACATCTTGTTCAAGAAAAAAAATATTAAACATTGATAATTAATATTCCAAAAACCCATAAGTCATATTCCAAAAATCCATAATTCATATTTAAATAGTATATTAACATAATGATACTTGCTTGAGTTTCTTGACTTGGAACCCAGTTATCCATTACTCATGAATCCTTAGAGACAAGGAGGAAGTGATGATTTTTGCAAACAAGATGGAGGAACGACACTAGCATAAGGGATCAAAATTGGAGAATGATCGATTGTCCATAGAGAGGTGAGGTCGACGTCAGCCAGTAGGGGTTTCTTTCCGTTGTGAATCCTTGATAACAGAAAGAGGGGTTGGAGATTGTGTTCGATAGCTTAGGCCGTAGAGTTGGAGTACGAGGGAAATCAGGATTGAAAAATATGACCTTTCAATTTGGTTTGGGTTTCTAAAACTGAATTAGGTGTTATTTGGGTAAACCGACCCGAAAGACCCAAAACCCGAATTGGACTAAAATAGATACTCGAGAACCGACCCAAATAATTTATTCGGTCCTAATTTAGATCATTCTGATCCGGGTTTTCGGCTTTGGTTCAGGTATTCAGTTCAAATAACTTGAGGACAAGGAAGAAAGTCAGACGATGTCTGGTCGTCGCATCCCCAAACTAATAGCCCCCAATTTTACCAAAAAAAACCATAATATCTTCGTTTATCATAATCATCTTCATCATATGTGCATTATAACGCATACCTAGTTCTTGAATTTGGTACTTAGGCGAAAACTCAATCTCTCAGATCAGATCTCCTTCTCTATTTCCTAATAATACGAGGGGTATATGAATGTATATCTGATTGATGAATATTGATTACATACGAGAGGCATTTATATCCTAAGTCTACTAACTGATCTAAGCTTATATCTAGGAGTAAATACAGGAAACTATTCTATGACTTGACTCAGTAACTGGACTAGGTATTTACATTGGAATACTTTGAATATACACGTGAGATACATGCTTTATATAATTAGTTAATATGCCCCCGCAAGATGGAGGATCCATCGAATACGCCAATCTTGGATCGAAGTCGTTGAAATGGGGAGCGAGTGAGAGGTTTAGTCAATGCATCGGCTAGTTGATCAAAGGAGTTGACATGTCGTACACGTAGAGAGCCGTCGGTAACTTGTTCTCGAACAAAGTGGTAGTCGAGGGCTACATGTTTCATCCTTGAGTGATATATAGGATTAGCACAAGAGTATGTTGCACCGGTGTTGTCACAATACAGGAGCGGAGGTTTTGTAATTTTGATGCCAAGATCGAGTAAGAGATTCTTAACCCAAGTAACTTCAGCTGCGGTGTTTGCAAGAGCTTTGTACTCCGCCTCCGTAGATGATCGTGATACGGATTTTTGGCGGGAGGATCTCTATGAGATGATATTCGGACCGAGATACACAAGATATGCAGTTGTAGAGCATCCACCATTTGTTACACCTCCCCAATCGGAGTCCGAAAACGCCGTGAGATCCATGGAAGAATTTTTTGTGAGGTAGAGTCCATGATAAATAGTGCCCTTTAGGTAGCGTAGTACTCTCTTCAAGGATTGCCAATGAGTATCAGTTGGAGCATGCATAAACTGTGACAACTTGTTAACAGCAAATGATATATCCGGTCTTGTAAATGCTAAATATTGAAGAGAGCCTACCAGCTTGCGATAAGGTGTGGGATATGTGCTTACGGACCCGTCATGCAAAGAGAGAGTGACTGAGGGATTCAATGGTGTGGCTACCTCCTTGGCTCCATCCATGCGAAACTGAGTGAGAAGATCCTGGACATGTCTATGTTGAGATATGAAGAGACCCGATTTGTTTGGAATGACCTCAACACCAAGAAAGTGGTGAAGAGGTCCTAAATCTTTTAGAGAGAAAAGATTGGACATGGTAGACACGAACTGAGTGAGGAAGGAGGAGTTATTACCGGTAAGTACAAAATCATCGACATACACAAGAAGGTAAGCAAGGACATTATGATGATTGTACACGAATAAAGATGGATCAGCTCTAGATTTGCGAAAGCCAACTGAAAGCAGGAATGTGGTGAGTTCAATGTACCACGCACGTGGTGCTTGTTTGAGGCCATAAAGGGATTTTTTTAGTTTGCATACATGTGAGGGATATTGAGGGTGTATGAAGCCAGGTGGTTGTTCCATGAATACTTCTTTATGAAGGGTGCCATGAAGGAAAGCATTGTTGACATCAAGTTGTATAATTGTCCATTTTTGAGATAGGGCAATGGAGATAATGGTACGGATGGTAACCAGTTTAGTAACGGGGCTAAAGGTGTCAAAGTAGTCTTTGCCATATTGTTGGAGAAACCCTTTTGCCACTAGACGAGCTTTGTATTTGTCAATGGTACCATCGGGTTTTCTTTTTATTCTAAAAATCCATTTGCAGCCAATGGAATAATGATTTTCTTTTGGAACTAGCTCCCATGTACCATTGGTAAGAAGTGCATTAAATTCAGCATCCATTGCTTGACGCCAAAGAGGATCTTTGAGGGCTTGAGTGTGTGTGTGAGGTTCAAGACTAGGGGGTATAGGGTGTAACGTGGTAGTGTTTACAAAGGAAGGATTATAATATTTTTTATTTGGTTTGCGGATGCGAGTGGCTGTGACAGGAGAAGTTTCGGGTGGTTGTATAGGCTGAGGTGTTTGTGGAGTTTGTGGTGTAGGTGTGGCAGGGGATTGGAGGTGTATAGGAGAGTTGGGCAGGGTTGGTGAATGTGGCTGAATTGGAGACGACGGATCAGTAGGTGGAGGTTCATTGGGAATATTTGTGTTGCTGGGTAGATTTGGTAAGGTAGTTTTTATCTGTGGCAGGTTAGGAATATTTGTGGTGGAAGAGGTTTCACGGGTGAGGAAGCTGTCGGGTGAGGGTAATGATGTTGATGGCTCAGTGGAGACCGAGGGAAATTCATTGAGTATAAATTCAACATGTCTTGAATGATATAGTTTTTGAGATTCCGGATCGTAACATTTGTATGCTGACTTGGAATCGGAATAACCAAGGAAGAGGCATGGTTTTGATCGCGGTTGTAGTTTTGATGTAGTGTACGGACGTAGCCAAGGATAGCATAAGCAACCGAATGGTTTCAATTTGGTATAGTTCGGGCTTTGGTTAAATAGGCATTGGTAAGGTGATTTGTGGTCAAGTATGGGTGTAGGAAGTCGGTTGATTAAGTAGGTTGCAGTTTGAAAGGCATGTGACCAGAATTTTAGAGGAAGTTTGGCAAAGTGGAGTAAGGCTAGGCCGGTTTCAACAATATGTCGGTGGCGGCATTCTGCCACCCCGTTTTGTTCAGGAGTGTGTGGAGGTGTTGTGTAATGAGAAATTCCATGTGCTTGAAGGAAGGGTAAGAGTCCCAAGTACTCACCACCGTTGTCACTGAATATGGAAATAATTTGGTGTTGGAAGAACTTTTCAACTAGCGGTTTGAAGGTGGGAAAAATGAGTGCAACATCACTTTTTTGTTTCATGGGATAGAGCCAGATATACTTGGTGAAATAGTCTACAAAAATGACATAGTATTTGAAACCATCAATGGATTGTTGTACAGGTCCCCAGACATCGGAATAAAGTAATTGAAGAGGTTTTGAAGTGACAAAGGAATTAGAACCAAAAGGAAGTTTATGACTTTTATTGATAGAGCATGAGGAACAATGAACATTGGAATCAAATTTTGAATTTAAACCTAAGCTAGACACAATAGTTTTGAACACTTGCATTGAAGGGTGACTGAGTTTGTGGTGGAGGCTGAGTGGAGAGTTCTTGAATGTGGTATGGATTTGGAGTCTTGGAGATAGCCTGGAGGTGTAGATTCCATTAGTTCTCTCTCCTCGCATGAGGCGCGCCCCCGTGTGCAGATCCTTCACAAAAAAAATGAGATGGAAAGAATTCCACCGAAACCAAATTAGTATCACATAAACTACCAACAAATACAAGATTGCATTTTAATCGTGGAACATGTAACACTTTGGACAAAAACAATGATTTCTGAGGTGTATTGATATACGTGTTACCAATATGAGTTATGGGTAAACCTGTACCATCATCGAGAACTATCTCATCAGGTCCTCCATACTCTGACACATTGTGAAGTGTTTGTTTGTCAGAGGTGACATGATTGGAAGCGCCAGTATCGAACAACCAGGTGGGAGACACCGGATTGGAGGTGGTAACATTGGCAACCGGTGTTGTGGATTTCTCTGTGGTAATGTTGTTTTCCCTAAGAAATCTTGCAAGTTTTCTGCAGTCACGAGTGAGGTGTCCTGGAATGTTACAAAACTGACAGAATTCATTGTTGCGGTTTGGGCGATTTCCCTGAGCGTTGGAATCTGACCAGTTTGAGTTACCCCTGTAGCCCCCTCGTTGAGAGTTATTGTGATAGTTTCGGTTGTTTTGTTGATAGTGTGGCTGATTGCGATTGCCTTGATTGGTCCCTGTTTGTCGAGAAGTATAATTGAAAGTGGTGGGAACATTGTCAATTGTAGTCACGGATTCTTTGAGGGATCTTTCAAAGTCTGTAAGTTTATCAAATAGTTCCGAATAAGAGATGGGTGTGTCTCTAACCTTGATGGCAGCTGCGATTGTACTGTAGTCATCACCAAGTTGTGAGAGGATGTAGACCATGAGATCCTCTTCTGAAACAGGACTCTGGGCTAGGGCAAGATCATCTGCAAGAGATCGCATCTCTTGTAGAAATTCGGTAATGGTGTGATTTCCCTTAGGGTTTTTGGCTAATTTTGATTTTAGGGAGATAATTCTTGACCTGGATGTAGAGGCAAAGCTGGAGAACAGGCGCTGCCAGGCTTCTCGTGCGGTAGATGCGGATGAGATGAGCGGCTGTATGGACTCCGAACAGCTACCTAGTATCGTACTAAGTAGCATCTGATCTTTCCGAAACCAGAGAAGGTATTCTGGATTTGCAATTGGTTTGTTTTCTTTGTCGCTGATCTGTTTGGGTGGCATGTTGGGTTCACCGAGGATAAAATCTTCATATGCGAGACTGATTAGTGTAGTCTCAACTTGTTTACGCCAGACAGGATAATTGTGAGACGTGAGTTTGGTGGTGAGATGAGTTGTCGTCGTGACTTGAGTGAATGAATTGGATGAAGACATTGGATAAAACCCTAGTTGAAGGGATGCGGCTGTGACTTCTGGATCGATTACTCTTCTGAGTTTGAAAGCTCTGATACCATAATAATACGAGGGATATATGAATGTATATCTGATTGATGAATATTGATTACATACGAGAGGCATTTATATCCTAAGTCTACTAACTGATCTAAGCTTATATCTAGGAGTAAATACAGGAAACTATTCTATGACTTGACTCAGTAACTGGACTAGGTATTTACATTGGAATACTTTGAATATACACGTGAGATACATGCTTTATATAATTAGTTAATATTTCCAATCCCCATCTTCACGTCTATCTACAATGAGGCAATTAACATTCACATTAAGAGCTGCCAATCTCAGATAAGTTACTTCTAAAGCTTCATTCCTAATCGATACATCCTTCCAGAAAAATGTATTTCTACCATCACAAATAGAATTCTTCAGAGAAGCCAGAGGGATAATTCGTCTTAGGATGAAGATTCAAAATTGAATCCACAATAGAGGACTAAACACCTTTTAGCAACAAACGTTTACCAAGATCAAACGATGCATTGTGACCATGAATAAATCTAATAACTCGAACCCATAACATATCTGGGTTGTTGACTATCCTCCATCTCGATTTTGACAGCAACGCATCATTAAAATCGCTCAGGTTTCCCACTCCAATCCTCGATTAATTTTAGAGACTAAAATCTGCTTCCATTTAAACCATGAAATACATTTTTCATATTGATCGGCCTCCCAAAAGAAGCTCTAGAAGACTCGATAAACTCAACAACTTTAATTGGCATCTTAGAGAGCAAAAAATAATAAATACCGAAAGAGCACGGTAAGCACTGAGCAAAAAATAATAAATACCGAAACAAAGCAAGCTTTGATCCAAGAAATCCAGCTAGGACCGAATCCCATAAAATGCATCAACTTGTAAGAAAATCTCACGAGACTGAATCATAAGTAATTTCAAAATCCCCCTTACAAATCATGGTTTTCTTTTTCATTATTTTTGGTTTTGGCTCTTTCCATTACCTTGTTGCTAGCAAATGCCGCTATTTTTGACTCTTTCATTTTTTGTTCATTTTTTTTTCTTTTCTGGTCCTTCAATAAAAAATTCATTCTCTTTCATAAAAATAGGAATGATCCAGTGTTCAAATCAGTATTAGTATTAGTTATTAACAAAACCTAATTCTACTAATCAAGTTCAAACAAGTTTTTGAATTTTGATTGAAGGAATGCATTAAGATATCAACTTTCAGAAAATTCTAAACGTGTAATACATTTATGATGAGAGTTAAAAGTTACAAAACACCGTTTGTTACTTGATAAAATTCCCAAAACGATTACATATTCCAGAAATTTCATCGCATGGGTTAAACCCTCAAGATGCAATAAGACACAAAATAAACATTAGCTTTAAAACTTTAAACCATGCTAAAACAACCTTGTATTTGTAATTTAGACTTTCACCTACATGTATTAGATTAACATCGTCAAAACAGATGTATAGTTTGTTAACACATGAACAAGAACACAAACCCTTTCTTCTTGCAAAACATAAACCTCTCTTAACCTATTAGAAACAACTAATGTAATGCTCTCTACCTTTCTTAAACTATACTTTTGTAATCAAAATGTTTTAATTCTTCTTCTACACTCCTTTCTAAAGGATCTTGATGATCATAGACTTCTCCAAAAAGAGTCGAAAGTATCATTCTATGACATTCATCACACAAGTAAAAGTAGGAAAAATGTCCTTCATTTGCTACTTTATGCACAATAGCACTTGGTATGACACGTGTCACATACTCACTCATCACACTTGGCACCACCAAATCCTCCATTCCCTATTTTCATTTTTCACAAAACCAAAACAAACTTCTCAAAATCATATTCCAAAAAAAGAAAAAAAAAATCACAATCACAAACCTGCCATATATGAATCGGATCAAGAAATCCCACCAATTCACATTCCACTTCATTAGACAAAAACATAAACTGGTTTTTAAACCAATCAAACAATCCTCTCTCCTTGCATTTCTTTTCAACTTGTAAATCCCTCAAACTAAACCCCCAATTCGACACCTGTAAAACAGCTTCCTCTATAAAAGGTTTCACATTTCCTTGCCTAATCGACTCCTCCACATCCCTTCTCCAAAACTCTTCAAAACCCGGATCTTTGGTCAAATCTTGATCCTGTTTAAATCAAGAAAGTCAAACTAAACTTCACAAAACTTTAAAAAGCTGAAATTTTTCTAATTGGAAAACTCTCACCTTGTCTGAAAGAGATAAAGACAACCATTTATCAATTGGGCCATGTTTCCCAGATAGAAAAGTTCTTCTGTAAAAGAATTTAAGAAATCTTGGAAATCTTCGAGCAAAAAAGAACATAAGTTTCCTTCTTCGTGTCCATTTCTCCCAAATTCCTGATCTTTCTTCTTTTGTCATACCAGGGTCATATGGATTAACCATTGGTGCAAACATAGCTGCCCCTGTATATAATCATCATCCATAAATCATTAAATATGTGAAGTTTTTATAAAGGTTTAGATTGTGAACAGTAAAGTTACCTGCGATTTTAGAAGGTATGTGCTTTAGAGCTGCCCAAGTGTGGATAGCGCCACTAGAATACCCAAACACCCAGAATTTGTTGATTTCAAGAGCTTCTGTTAAGTGTAGAAGATCCATGGCTGATGAGTGAAGAGTCCGATTTGGGTGTGGATCGCTTTCCCCAAATCCAGGAAGATCATAAGTTACTAATCGAACACCGAATTCTTCCAGGAGTGACGATTTGATGCCTGGGATTCCTGTAAAACGAGAGTATCTTTAGTTCTTTGCAACATTCATGGTTTTTGTTTATCTGATTACAAGAACGTGAGAAGCAGTAGTTTAGTAGTGATTTCTACCTGAAAGACGAGAAGAGAGAAAGGCGTGAGGTGCGATTAGTGAATATCTAGCTTTGTCGGCAGGAACTCCTTGTTCATGATATGAGATGTTTCTACCATCGGGAAGTAGTATCCGATTTGCGCTAGGAGGATGTGATTGAACAAGTGGAATCGGAGTGTTTTCGTGTTTAATGTTCAAACTCAGAACTGCAGGAGATAAGAAGAATGTGAATCGGAAAGGGGAAAACTTATTCTGATGTTTTAATGGAGTTAAAGTCGAATTACCTGAGAGAGCGACGAGGAAAACGGATAAAATCACTGGCCAAGCATGAACGGGATGACGATCCTCCGGCAGAAAATCATTCAAAACACTCAATTTTCCGGCAACCACTCGACACGGCCCTTTCGTTTTTTTCACTATGTAAGAATCATCGGTTAATACACTCTGTAAAACTACATCCTTACAACCTTTCCCTAATTCAATCGCTATTTCTCCCCAAGCTTTCACGAACCCTTTCATTTGATCCTTAAGGCTCTCGGATTCGGATTCCACTCTTTCCCCTTCCATCGCGGATTTCAACTCAAACGACGGCGTTGAGAGGCCACTGAGAGTGTGATCGTCACCGGTGTATCGTATTCCGGTGTCCTCCACGAGACTCGCTAGCTCCTCCGTCCATGATTTCGGTCTCCCAATCTCCTCCATTTTTGTTTTTTTCTTCAAGTTCAGTGACTGCTTCACTACCACGTCAATGGCATCTTCACTTTCTAATTTCCGGATAGCAATCCGTTTTCAGATAATACCGACTGAAAATACAAGTATAGATAAAGAGCAAAAGTATGTGTGCAGATTTGCTTCAATCAGAAGATAAACACCAAAATCTGAGTAGGAATGAGAGCTTTACAAGCGTGAAACTCAATCTAGGAATAAATTATACGAAAAATTGCATAAACCCTACGCCATAAAGGGATTATTCTCGCTTTTTGCTTTACGACAAAAATGGTACAGTATAGCATGACACCGCATCACATATATAAACCGTCATTTCAGAGGTGGTCGGCGAATGGCTTGAGTATTGAAAACAAATTTCGAAGCTCATATGATCATAGGAAGCAGCCATTAATGGAGATTTCCTCGAGCTCCGATCTCTGTGCAAAGTTTTTTCTTGACTCGAAGTCTCTGTGGGATTGATATTGATTGAGATTTGATGATCTTCTTTTCGTTTTCTAGGTTTCTGGGGGTGGGGTAAAGGTCGGTGGTGGGGTCAGTTTGCAGGATATGATGCATGTTCCGTCAACGGCGTACCTAGATAATATCTTTCTTTTCTTTTTCTTTTAATTTGTTTAAGAAATTACACTTTTGTTTATAGTAGTCGTGATCAGGAACACATGGATATAAAGAATGTTTAAATCTGATTTTGTGTGAGAAAGTAATGATTTATCTAAGTTTCGCGTTCAACTCAATACAACAATGTGTGTCATAAAAATGAACTGAAGGTAGGTTGTTTTTTAGCCTAAGTGATCTAAACGAAAATCATAGTAATCGTAATTACAAAAGCATGCATGACCGAGGTTGTAGTCTCAATTAAAAATAACCTTAAAAACTCACTAGATAGCTAGGGTAAGTAAGGGTCAAATGTACGAGGAGTTTGTGGTTAAACTTTATGTTAATATAGTCATTGGAAAAAGTACTACTTGCAATTGTCACGAAATAAAATTAAACCAAATCTAAACTAAATAGATAGAAACTTTACGTTGCAAAAGGTTGTTAAAACAAATACTATGAATGAGAAAACAAGATACTTCCGGTTTAATTGTTCATATAGTTGGAAAAACACGTTTTTCTTCCCTTAAATTCCAATTAATTACCTAAACATAATTAAGATTCACTCGCGTGCAACAAATAATTTTAGGCACACTACATGTTATTCCAACTAGTTGTCTTACTCCCTATGTATAATTAGATTATGAACAATTGTGGTTTGGCGATAATGTGTCTTACGATTACATATTACAATGTTGAGCATATAATACCACAAATTCCAAAATAATGTATGTGGGTTTAAGCTGTAGCACCTAGTTCCTGGTATGAAAAATTTATCTAAGTATTTTGCATTTTTAGCATTGGACTCGGCGAGTTGTAGGCCCGACTCACCGAGTAGAGCCGGGATATGAGCACGTTTAAGTTGGCGACTCGGCGAGTCCATATTCTGGACTCGGCGAGTCCCCGATGTCTGATGAAACCCTAATTTCAAGGGTTTGCACCCTATTTAAACCATCATATGCGCCCCCAAGCTCGCCCCCTTCACCCTCAGAGCTCCCTATATCATCCTAACCTCGTTCCTTGTGAGATTGAAGTGTTTTGGTGTGATTTCTTGAAGATTTTTAGAGAAAAAGGAGAGTAGATCAAGAGGAGAAGAAGGAGGCCAAGCATCTTGGTGTTATTTCAGAGATTCCTTGAGGTATAACTCAGTTTCCTTATGTTTTAATGCTAAGGGTCCCTTAGAGCTCCACTAAAGTCCTTCTTGAGCCATTTCCAATCTTGATTATGAATTAGGGTTTATGATAAGTTGATTAACCTTTAGATCTAGGCATGATTAAGCTCCAGGAGGTCGGATCTACTGCCTTTATGGAGCCATATTGCATGAAAGCCCTAGATCTACTCTTTTAGTGCATTTTGAGCCCTAAAACCTTCATTGGTGTTTATTTACACGTAAAGTTAGAAACTTTACGTGTTAATCAAGCCCTAAAAACTCAGATCTATGTATGGCATGAGCTGGACTCAAGCAAAATCGAGTATATAGTAATTGCATGTGAAAGACTCGGCGAGTCGTTCATCTGACTCGGCGATTCGAGTCGCGAGTCCCCGAGTTTTCCTCTTTTCGTGTTTGCTGAGTGGGGTCGTGAGTCATGGGGGGTGACTCAGTGAGTCGGAAGCCAGACTCACTCATGGAGGAACTCGGCGAGTCAATGCCCTGACTCGGCGAGTCCAAGGAAATCTTCTTGCCTCAAGAACAGACTCGGCGAGTTGTTCATACAACTCGACGAGTCTTAGCATAGAATGTTCTTCGGATGAAGATGAACTCGACGAGTTGTTCATACAACTCGGCGAGTAGGATGAAGGACTATTGGACATCAGTTTAGAAGGAAAACTCGTCGAGTCAATGCCTAACTCGACAAGTAGAGACGGGATTATGGTCAATCGAATGGATAGGGACTCGACGATTTGGCGAGCCAACTCGGCGATTCGGGTCAACTGGAAGTTGACTTTGACTTTGACTCTTGGCTTGGTTAGGGGTAGATGGTCATTTTACCCTGAGGTCGTTTAGCAGTATTTGACTAAGTGTTTTGTGGGAATTATAGCCGGAGGATTTCCGGGGTAGCAGCAGCAGAAGGCAGTCAATTCCCACGCAGATCAGCAACTATCTTGAGGTGAGTTACCTTCCAGTAGCGGTGGGTCTACAGCCACAATGTCGGCCCACCAGTAGGGGTTGTATGATAGATGATTGTCTCTGTGATATTCATCTAGGGTTGCTACTACCTGTGATGTGATTATGTGTTGGTATGATTGATGTTATGTGCTAGTGATAGTAGGGGGAGATAGTCCCCAACTTACCAGTCGATAGGGCTGAAGGGGCGGTCATGCCCAACCATGCTAGATAGATTATGTGATATGCGTTATGTAGTAGTAATAGGGGTGAAATAGTCCCCAGCATCCGATCGAGAGGACCGAAGGGGAGACCAGCACCCAGATATGCTAGTCAGCATCCGGCCGAGAGGACCGAAGGGGAGGCCAGCACCCAAATATGCTAGTTAGTATCCAGTCGAGAGGACCGAAGGGGTAGGTCGGGCACCCAGTTATGCCTGACAACATATGTATGTTATGTGGTTATATGGTATGTGGCACAGTGGGGGAACTCACTAAGCTTCATGCTTACGGTTTACAGTTTTGGTTTCAGGTTCCTCTTCTTCGAAGGGGAAGGAGCTGGCGCGGTAGCGGCACATCACATACGTGTTTTGTATTCCGCACTATGAGATCTTCCTGGGGATTTGTACTCTGACATTATTATGTTTTATAAAATGGTTTCCAGACACGCGACATCTTTTATGAAATGATATGATTGGTGAATGTTTTATTTCTAATGTTTTGCAAAGTATATGTTTTAAAAATGAAATTTTTGGCTCGTATTTTTGGGACATTACATAAGCAATCATCTTAGTTCCCGAACTACTTGAATTAAAAATGATTAGTGCATTAACAATACACTATCTTAGTTGCAATATCACAATTTTAAATATTAATCATAACTTCAAGCATGTAATAATATCTAAAATAGATTAGAATAAAAGTAATAATCAAAACTGATGGTTTTGAGCATAACATACAATCCTATGTGTGCATGCAACCCTAAATAAGATATACGTTTTCTCTAATTGAACATACAATATGAACAACCAAGTTTAAACCCTAGATCTCTAAGGAATAATCGAAAATCATATAAGAAGGGTTATAATACATACCTTTAAGATTGTTATTGTAAACCATCCTGAATCCTTTCTTGAAAGACCTTTGGTAGCAAGCGCCACAAGTGTCGCGCCTCTAATGGATCACAAACAAACTTAGCAACTAAGGAAAACTATAGAGAGAGAGAGAGAGGAAGAAGAAGAAGAAGAAGAAGAAGAAGAAGAAGAAGAAGCCTAAATTTCATCCAAGGCACTTAGAAAGAAGTCATGGCTGAAATTCTACCCTAAGGAGGGTTTATATAGGTGTTAAGAAGGTATTGGATTAGGCAGTTATCTTCAAGATAACCCTAATCCCTTTACTTCCTCCCTAAGGCATCCAAGACACCCTTAGAGCCCAAGGAAACCCTAGGAGCACTCTAGATTTCGTTCCCACCTCTTTAGGGAGGTCCTAGAATTTTCTAATGCTCAACTATTGAAGATTGTCACCTTTAGTCCCTACATATTTAATTAATTCCTTTAACCCCAAAATTAATTCCAAATTAATTTATTATTAAATATTAATTAGACAATATGATTTCTAATTAATATATTATATCTATAATACATTAATAAATCATTTATTTTGATTTCTAATTAATTTATTAACCAAGTAATAAATTAATAAATCATTATTCTCTCTCTAAAATCTATCATATTCAATTGTCAGGTTTGAAGCAACCCAGAAGGATTATGCTACTATCAATTCAAGTACATACCAATTATAGTTATGGGCTTAGACACCTAATCCAATAGTCTTCCACTTGGATAAGTCTAATAACTATAACTACCAGTATAACTACCAAATTGATCAGCATATTGTAGCTACCAAAAGCCGTTGTCGAACTCTGACCCGGTCAGTGACATGTCCTTAGATAAGTGATCAAATATTCCTCCATTCTGCAAGATATCGTATGAACATGATACATGGATTATAATCAATTTCTCTGTCCAAGATTTGTTTCCCAGTTTCCGATTTATGACGACTGATATCAGACTACTAATTGAACACATTAATTCAGTCTAGGGTTGGCCAAGCGCTTTAGATGTCATCATCAAATCATCGAGGGGCTTACAAATATCGCTTTTCCTGTCAGGGCAAAATGAACGGATAAACTTCGACTTATATGCTTGCACTATTCACTCATCAAATCACACACAACAATACATTTTATAACATCATGTTACTGATGCGTTTACGTATTATCAATGCATAACTAACTCGTAAACAACAACTTATGTATCTCCGTTTCAAGAATATAATATATTATCGTCTCAAAATTACTCGTGATAAAATCCATGAAGTAATTCGTTGAACGTGGTTTAATCTAATACTTAAATCTTCATTTCAAAAGTACTCACAAATACTGTAGCAAACCATTGCTATTTCTAACCCCTTATACAATCTACAGTATGATTCATGACAATCTTAATTCACTACTTACTTCCAAAAGTATGATCGATTGTGGATGTTTGAATAATCCAATTATTCAGGAAGTAAAACATGCAAAGTGAAACAAAATAATAACCTAATTAACTATAGTCTCAAAACTATTGAATATAAATAAAACACTTTGTAACGGCCCAAAATACGACCCAAAAATGTTTGTATTAATATTACTAAAAATCACATCATCGAATGTCATATATAATAAAAACCATGGAATGAATAACTCAAAATTCATAGTAACTGTGTCAAAATAAAACTGTATCGATCATATCAAAATATTTGAATAAAATCCCAAGATATAACTGAAGCTGTGTTGTGTGCAAGGCCATCAACCCGAGCTCTTCCCCTTGCTAGCGGAAGTACCTGAAACCAAAACTGAATCAGTAAGCATAAAGCTTAGTGAGCTCCCCAAAACCACCACATACCATACAATAACATATAAACAACTATTGGTTCTTGCCCACTGTATCAGACTGATGTCCGAAAACTGCATCGTATCGAAGTCCGGAACTAATCAGGGTCTTGCCCTCTGCATCGGACCGAAGTTCGGAAACTGCATCGGACCGAAGTCCAGAACTAACCAGGATCTTGCCCTCTGCATCGGACCGATGTCCGGAAACTGCATCGGACCGAAGTCCGGAACTGACTGGGACCTTGTCCCCTGCGTCAGACCGAAGTTCGGAAACTGTCTGAACATAGCATAGCATAAACATATCAACTAGCATGAACACATATATTGCATACTGCATCGGACCAGAGTCCGGAACACATAACATAAAACATGCTTGAATCCCAAAGACAACAAGCACTCTAACTACTGCATCGGACCGAGGTCTGGAACTACTGCTAACTAAACGAGTCGGCATTGTGGCTGTAGACCCGTTCCTACTGGATAGAAAAACTCACCCCGTAACGCTGGCTGCTGAGATGCTGACTCTAAAACGGGCTGACTGCTGCTCCGGAACTGTCCGACTACAAATCCCAAAAACACTAGATCGGGTACTGATAAATTCCCTTAAGGTGAAATGGTTATTTTACCCCTGGTTAAGGTCAACTCCCTGGTTAAATTCAACTCCCTGGTCAAAGTCAACTCTCTGGTCAAAGTCAACTTCCAGTTGACCGGACTCGCTGAGTCAGGGCATAGACTCATAGAGTCCCTCCATCACTAGATCCGACTCTAACTCGCCGAGTCCCTTCCTCACTCATTGATTCACCCTAAACTCTCAAATCGAGGAAAAACGGGGACTCACGACTCGACTCCTCGAGTCTGAACAACTCGTCGAGTCCTAAGCTTGCAAATTCCATACAGTCAATTCTAATACACTTCAGTGCATCCATCCCGTAAACCTAAGCTCCTGGAACTATCTGAACACGTAAAGTTGCTAACTTTACGTGTAACCAAGAAGAAATGAAGCAATAACACTCAAACTTTACTATTATGGGGGTTAATAAGCCAAAACAAAGCCATGGCTGCCAAAAGGTGATCTCCTTGGACTTCTGGAGCTCAAGAGAGGCTAGATCTGAGATATGACTCGGTCATAAGGCTTTATCACAAAGGATTTGAGGTTTTTGAGCTTAAAACCAATAATTTTGGGGACAAACTAGATCTATTAGCTCAATAAGCAAGATGGAAACTTTATTACCAGAAAAGATGACCAAAAAGGAGTGTATTCTGGATCTACTTTGAGCTCTTCAACCTTCTCCTTCTTCTTCTTGCTCCAAAATGCACCAAAAGTTCCTTCACAAGGAAAAAATCACTCACCCACACTTCAAGGATGCTATGGTTTGATAAGGAACGCTCTGAGGGTGATAGAGGCTGGGTTGGGGCGAAAAAGGTTGTTTAAATAGGGTGCAAACCCTTGAAATTAGGGTTTCATCCAGACAGGCAAACTCGCCGAGTCCCAGCATATGGACTCGTCGAGTAGCCAACTTAAATCGCGTGAACATCCCATATCTACTCGACGATTCGGGCTACCGACTCGTCGAGTACCCCTTAAGAAATGAAAAATACTTTATTTAAATCACATACCAGAAGTGGGGCGTTGCAACTCTCCCCCACTTACCTTAGACGTTGTCCTCGAAGTCTGCTGCTACTGAATCTGAAAATAACTCTGGACAATGCTCCCTCATCTCCCCCTCGGTCTCCCACATCCATTCTGAACCCTTTTAGTGCTGCCACTGCACCTTCACTAACTGAACCACCTTGTTCCTCAAGGTCTTCGTCTTTCGATCTAAGATCGCAACTAGTCTCTCGATATAATTCAGGTTGCTATCAACCTGAATATCCTCCAAGGGTACAACTGTTGACTCGTCCACCAAACACTTCCTCAGTTGGGAAACATAGAAAGTGTTGTGGATCTGGCTAAGCTCTGGCGGAAGATCCAACCGATAAGCAACCCGACCCACCCGAGCCAAAACCCTAAAAGGACCAATGAACCTGGGGCCTAGCTTGCCCCTCTTCCGAAACTTGATAACACCCCTCCAGGGCGATACCTTTAGGAGTACCATGTCACCCACCTGAAATTCCAAGTCTGAACACCTCCTATCGGCGTAACTCTTTTGCCGACTCTGCTCAGTCTGCAGTCTGCTACGGACCTGCTAGATCAACTTTGTGGTCTTGAGCACCACCTCAGTGCTCCCGATGACTCGCTGACCGACCTCACCCCAACAAATTGGGGTCCTACACTTCCTCCCGTAGAGCATCTCGAAAGGAGGGCGGTCAATACTAGCGTGGTAATTGTTGTTATACGAAAACTCCGCCAATGGGAGATACGTATCCCAACAGCCACCGAAATCTAGGACACACGCTCGAAGCATGTCCTCGAGAGTCTGAATTGTCCTATCGCTTTGCCTGTTCGTCTGAGGGTGGAAAACGGTGCTAAAATGAAGACGAGTCCCCATCTCGTCATGAAACCGCTTCCAAAACCTGGAAGTGAACCGGACATCTCGATCTGATACTACTGATACAGTCACTCCATGCCGTGCTACTATCTCGTGCACATAAATATTGGCTAGCTTCTCAGCCAATATACTCTCCTAGATCGGTATGAAATGCACACTCTTGGTCATCCGATCCACCACAACCCAAATCGAATCGACTCCACATGCGGTCCTGGGAAGCTTAGTGATGAAGTCCATAGTGATATCCTCCCATTTCCACACGGGAATGTCTAATGGTTGCCTCTTTTTGTGAGGCCTCTGGTGCTCCGCCTTGACCTTCCTGCAGGTCAGACATCTTTCCACGTACCAGGCTACGTCCCGCTTCATGCAGGGCCACCAATAATCGGGTCGAAGATCTCTATACATCTTCGTCGCCCCTGGGTGGATGGAGAAACGAGACTTATGAGCCTCGTCCATCAATACCTGTCGTACTCTACCCCAGTATGGTACCCATGATCTTCCATGAAGGGTCAACAATCCTCGACTGTCATAATCAAAGGAAGCCACTCGGCTCACAATCCTCTCACACTTCTGCATCTCCTCCTTCAGGCCATCAACCTGTGCTTCTCTAATTTGCTCCAACAAGGGAGTAATCACAGTCATCCTCAAACAAATGTCTCTGATCGGGGCTGCAACTGCCTTGCGGCTCAGGGCGTTGACCACTACATTGGCCTTACCTGGATGATAAAGGATCTCACAATCATAATCCTTTACCACTTCTAACCATCTGTGCTGCCTCATGTTCAAATTCGGTTGATCCATGAGGTACCTCAAACTTTTGTGATCCGTGTAAATGGTACAACGGACCCCGTAGAGGTAATGTCTCCAAATCTTGAGGGCAAACACCATTGCCCCCATCTCCAAATTGTGCGTCGGAAAGTTAGCCTCGTGATGCTTCAACTGTCTAAAGGCATAAGCTATCACATGTCCTCGCTGCATCAATACTGCTCCCATCCCTGTGATCGAAGCATCACAGTAGACTACAAAGTCATCCACTCCCTCTGGCAGGGTAAGAATCAGTGCCTCACACAATCGTTGTCTGAGGGTCTCAAATGTTTCCTGCTGCTCAGGCCCCCAGCGAAACACTACCAACTTCCTAGTCAGTCGGGTGAGCGGAACTGCAATCTTGGAGAAATCTTGAATGAATCTCCGGTAGCACCTTGCCAAACCTAGGAAGCTCCGACTCTCAGATGGAGACCTCGGGACCTCCCACTGCATAACGACCTCTATCTTAGCCGTATCTACTAGTATACCCTTCTGGTTGACGAGGTGCCCAAGGAACCGCACTTCACGCAACCAGAACTCACACTTGGAGAACTTCGCTAAAAGTATCTCCCTCTTCAAGTTCTCTAGCACCTCCCTCAGGTGCTCCTCGTGCTGTTCCTGAGTCTTGGAATAGACCAAGATGTCGTCGATAAACACTATCATAGACCGATCCAACATCGTCCTGCACACGTGGTTCATGAGATCCATGAACGTGGCTGGAGCGTTGGTGAGACCAAACGGCATCACCACAAACTCATAATAACCATAGCGGGTCCTAAAAGCAGTCTTCTGCACATCTTCACCTCTGACCCGCATCTGATGATACCCGGAGTGCAAATCGATCTTTGAGAACTAAGATGCTCCCTAAAGCTGATCAAATAAGTCGTCTATCCTCGGAAGTGGGTAACGATGCTTCACTGTCACCTTATTCAACTCCCGGTAATCTATGCACATACGGTGCGACATGTCCTTCTTCTTCACAAACAGGATCGGGGCTCCCCAAGGTGAATTGCTCGGCTTGATAAGAACCTTGTCTAGCAACTCCTGCAGCTGCGTAGACAACTCCTGCATCTCTGGAGGATCCAACCGATTTGGTGCCTTGGCTATCGGAGCTGCACCAGGAACCAAGTCAATCCTGAACTCAACCTGTCTCTCCGGAGGTATCCCAAGCAAATCCTCCGGGAATATGTCCAGGTAGTCTCGCGCTACTGTCACATCTTCGACTGTCGCCTTGCCCTTATCCCGGGCATCTAAAACATAGGCGAAGAACCCCACACAACCCTGCTGAAAGTAGCACCTCGCTCTCGCTGCTGAACAGAGAATCGGTCCGCGCTGTGGCCTCTCGCCCTGAATCACTAACTCTCCCCCACTGGGAGTGCGAACCCTCACTAACTGTAGTTCACAATCAATCACTGCCCCCATTGGGGCTCAGCCAATCCATGCCTACTATAACCTTGTTCCCTCGTAGAGGAATAGGAACCAGGTCTACCAAAAACTGCTCATCAAATAACCATAGCGAACACCCCTTATGCACTCTCGTGACACTGACGGTCCTGTCATCAGCTATCTCAACCTCAAGTGGACAATCTAGCTTCCCCAGAGCTCTGCTAAACTTCTTGCTAAGCGCAAGCGAAACAAATGATCGGGTAGCCCCCGAATCAAACAAGACTATAGCTGAAATGTCGTTCACTAAGAACGACCCTATATAAAACATATAACCATAAGAAACAATTCATAACAATAGAAAAATGAAAGGAAGATACATACCTATCACCACATCAGGAGTCGCTCGCGCCTCCTCTACCGTCATCTGAAAAGCCCTACTCTTTGCCATTGGCGCCTCACTCAGGCCCTGACGGCCGTCTGTAATCCTCAATGTTGTAGGGGCAGGTGCTACCACCTTCCATGCTGCTGTCAAACTCTGACACTAGGACTTTTTATGTCCCCTCTGATTGCAATGGAAGCAAATCAGATCAGATGTTGTGGTGGTGGTGGTAATAGCTGTACAATCTCTGCTCATATGCCCCGTCCGACCACACTTGTAGCAACCGGGACTCCCTGCCTTGCACGCCCCATCGTTCAATCTCCCACACTTGCCACACCGACTGTGGCCCTGCTGTCCTCTAGATCTGTGATCTGATACCTTGGTCTTTTTGCCCGAACTCCTAGTGCCAGATGCTGCCTCTGGCTTCCTCTTCTTCCCCATCTCTAAATCAATCTCTCTCACGAGCCCTTGCAATCATGTCATCCAATGTTTTACATCTGGACCGGCTCATAAACTGGCGGATATCACTCCGCAACATCTCATGATAACGAGCCTTCTTCATTTCCTCATCAGTTGCGTACTGAGGAACAAAAAGAGCCCTCTCCCTGAACTTGGCGTTAATCTCCACCACTGTCTCTGTAGTCTGAGTAAGATCCTGAAACTCCCTGGCTAACTGTTGAACCTCAATAACTGGTGCAAACTCGGCTCTGAACCTGGTAGTAAAATTAGCCCAAGTCATCGCATCAAGAGTTGCGTCATTCCCAATGACATGTCTGATCTCCTCCCACCAATCTCATGCCCTGTCCTTCAGAAGACAGGATACTAGTCTGACCTTGTCCCCCTCGGGACATCTGCTGGTGCGAAATGCGTTGGCGACATCTGCCAACCATCTGGTACTCGCAATGGGGTCCCGCGCCCCATGATAGTCAGGAGCTCCACAAGCTCTGAACTCCCTGAAAGTGAGTGTGTGTGACCCCATCATGGTCGCCGCCTCAGCACGGAATGTGCTCAACCTCTCATCCATCAGCTCCAAAATACCCTCCTCGATCGAACCAAATATCACAGGAGTCTGCTCAAGTATGATACGAGTAATCTCGGAAGAGAAAAACTCCCTCGCCCGCTTATCCAAATGCTCGGCCCCCGAGCCTAATCCTGGTCCCTCACCGGCACCTGAACTGCCGCCTGCTGGTCTAGGGCGTAAAACCACCATTCTGAAAACACATTAATTTAAACGTCAGAAACACTGATATATCTCAAGGGATCGCTACTACTACAAATTTCCTGGTCTCGCCTTGACCTTCCTTGATTCAATTACGGATCCTCTGCTTTCAGTAGTACGGGCCCATACTACCTTCCATATCTATCCGTACTTTCCTCAAGAACCTCCTTAACCCCAACAAGTCACTACTACTGCTACTCTCATCCTAGGCTTACTGTAGGGATATCTCCGAATCAATCCAGCCCTCGGCTGCTGAAGGCCTCCTTGTAATGTCAATTAGTCATCACCTGAATACCATCACATGTGACGAGGCTCAGATAATCCTTCGAGTAAAAGAATCGTCCCCACAACGGTTAGATTCAGACAAGAGCTGCACACTAGGGCCAAATCCACCACTCTGAGATTATTCAACCTTGATCACATGTGACGTGACGTATTCACCTAATGGCTAACTCCCATCACTCAGAGTCCCAAAGAGCACAAAGCAAGCAACATTCGGACATAGGAACTACTCAAGCAAATCTATTCTCATAACGAGAAACTGTACTAGCATACAATGCTAAGCTCATACTATCAGGCATAACCTAAACATGCTATCCTACTACTATCTACTCAATACTAGCATGCAATTCTCATAAAGCTAAAACACATAAAGCAGGCACATAAGGCATCATTCCTAGATCCTTAGTCTTATTCTAGCATGTTGTTCTACTGAAACTGAAACTGATAATCATAACATAAAAGTGTATGGGTAATTTGGGAGTACTTACTTGAGCTCGGCTGATCGCATGCACCACACCCTTTTCTCGTTTTCAAAAACTCTTTTCTTTTTAAGTTTCTTTTTCAAAAATTCTTTCGAAAACATTTTTCTTTTGAAAATCTTTTTACCATTTCCTTAGTTTGAGTCCAGTCACACCCATAAGTGTGCCTGAATCCCTCAAACCAAGGCTCTGATACCAACTTGTAACAACCCAAAATACGACCCAAAATTTTTTGTTTTAATAATACTAAAATATATAATAAAAACCATGGAATGAATAACTCAAAAGTCATAGTAACTGTATCAAAACAAAACTGTATCAATCATATCAAAATATCTGAATAAAACTCCCAAGATAAAACTGAAGTTGTGGTGTGTGCGAGGCCATCAACCCGAGCTCTTCCCCTTGCTAGCGGAAGTACCTAAAACCAAAACTGAAACTGTAAGCACAAAGCTTAGTGAGCTCCCCCAAACTACCACATACCATACAATACCATATAACAACTATTGGGCCTTGCCCACTGCATCGGACCGAAGTCCGGAAACTGCATCGGACTGAAGTCCGAAACTAACCAGGTCCTTGCCCTCTGCATCAGATCGAAGTCCGGAAACTGCATCGGATCGAAGTCCTGAAATAACCTGGGCCTTGGCCTCTGCATCGGACCGCAGTCCGGAAACTACATCGGGCCGAAGTCCGGAACTGACTGGGACCTTGTCCCTTGCGTCGGACCGAAGTCCGGAAACTGTCTGAACATAGCATAGCATAAACATATCAACTAGCATGAACACATATCCTGCATACTGGATCGGACCAGAGTCCGAAACACATAACACAAAACATGCTTAAATCACAAAGACATCAAGCACTCTAACTACTGCATCGGACCGATGTCTGGAACTACTACCAACTAAACGGGTCGGCATTGTGGCCGTAGACCCGTTCCTACTGGAAGGAAAAAGTCACCTCGTAACACTGGCTGCTGAGATGCTAACTCTAAAACTAGCTGACTGCTGCTCCGGAACTGTCCGACTACAAATCCCAAAAACACTAGATCAGGTACTGATAAATGCCCTTAGGGTGAAATGGTTATTTTACCCCTGGTCAAAGTCAACTTTCTAGTCAAAGTCAACTTCCAGTTGACCGGACTCGCCGAGTCAGGGCATAGACTTGCCGAGTCCCTCCATCACTAGATCTGACTCTAACTCACCGAGTCCCTTCCCTACTCACTGATTCGCCCTAAACTCTCAAATCGGGGGAAAACGGGGACTCCCGACTCGACTCCTCGAGTCTGAACAACTCGCCGAGTCCTAAGCATGTAGATTCCATACAGTCGATTCTAATACACTTCAGTGCATTCAACACGTATATCTAAGCTCCTAGAACTATCTGAACACGTAAAGTTGCTAACTTTATGTGTAACCAAGAAAAAATGAAGCAATAACACTCAAACGTTACTATTATGGGGGTTAATAAGCCAAAACAAAGCCATGGCTGCCAAAAGGTGATCTCCTTGGACTTCTGGAGCTCAAGAGAGGCTAGATCTGAGATATGACTCGGTCATAAGGCTTTATCACAAAGGATTTGAGGTTTTTGAGCTTAAAACCAACAATTTTGGGGACAAACTAGATCTATTAGCTCAATAAGCAAGATGGAAACTTTGTTACTAGAAAAGATGACCAAAAAGGAGTGTATTCTAGATCTACTTCTTCTTCCTTGAGCTCTTCAACCTTCTACTTCTTCTTCTTGCACCAAAATGAACCAAAAGTTCATTCACAAGGCAAAAATCACTCACCCACACTTCAAGGAGGCTATGGTTTGATAAGGAATGCTCTGAGGGTGATGGAGGCTGGGTTGGGGCAAAAAGGTTGTTTAAATAGGGTGCAAACCCTTGAAATTAGGGTTTCATCCAGACAGGCAGACTCACTGAGTCCCAGCATGTGGACTCGTCGAGTAGCCAACTTAAATCGCGTGAACATCCCATCTCTACTCGACGAGTCACGCTACTGACTCGTCGAGTACCCCTTAAGAAATGAAAAATACTTTATTTAAATCACATACCAGAAGTGGGGCGTTACACACTTGTTATTTAATCACCATATTAATTAAAATTTATTATGGTCCTTCCTTTGTGAACAAATCACTTGGACATAATTCCAATGATGCTCATATCATAATTCCAAATCATTATTACAAGTGTAAGAATTCCAAAATCTTGTCACCACTTAATGTGTAAAACCCGAAATCTAAAAGGTTTTATGTGGAATTATGCCAATTTCAAGTTGAACTCGGCAAGTTGGAGGAGCCAACTCGGCGAGTTAAAGATGAAGAATCATGGGATTTAATGGGTCTACTTGGCGAGTAAAAGTTGGATTGACCGTGAAGTTTAATGAGGCAACTTGATGAGTTGAGGAGCCTCAACTCGGAGAGTTGGCCACTCAGAAGGAAACCCTAATTTTAGGGTGTTGCACCCTATTTAAACACATTAAGTCTCAGGTGTTGGCTTCATTTCCATCCTCCATAGCCCCTAACCCTAATATCGAAACCCCAGAGCTTCCTTGAGTATTGTGAGCTCATTGTGGGTGTGTCTTGGTGTGTTTGAAGATCATTGAAGGAAGAAAAGCTTGGTGCAAAGTGGTGGCTCAAGTATGAGCTTTTAGATCTGTGTTCCTTGCTCCATTTACAGCATATTTCAGGTATAAAGTCCTAACCTTGCTTAATATTTGATTAGATCTCCTTGTTTTGGGTTTGGTGGTGTTTTGGCCTCTTTTGGGAGATGATGATGGAGTAAAGTCATTTTAGGGGTTGTTCTTCCAGATTTGGGTTGGTTTTGGTACCCTTGAGGTTAAAGGTGCAAACTTTATGAGGATTTTGGGGTAATGCACGCATTAAGTCAATTATTAAGTCCATTCCAAGCTTAAGGGCTTCGTTTAGACATGCAGAACGTAAAGTTGGCAATTTTCCATGGTTTTCCGGCTCAAGGAAGTCAGATCTATGTTTTGGAGTCATGTGCCAATTTAAGTGCTTAATGTGGGTTTCTGGCGAACATGGCGAGTTTGTTGGATAAAATCGGCGAGTTGGCTCGGTTTTACCCGACATTTTCATATTGATAGAGGAACTCGGCGAGTTGGCTTGGTTTTTCCCGATCTGTGTAGATTGATGAAGAAACTCGACAAGTTGAATGATAACTCGGCGAGTTGGGTCAACTTAGACTATTGAATTTGACTTTTGACGTATGTCTTTGACCAAGTTTGTCCCGAGGGATGTTTGTGATAACCCGATTTGGATATATGGAAAATATGGGCTTAGGATAAGACCCATATGGGGTTGGGCCCAATTCGGAAAATTTGGCCATTAGTGGGCCTTTGTGGATCTTTTGGTTTTGGGCCTCAGTTTTGGTGTTAGGGCTAAAATGGTCATTTTACCCCAAGTATGGATTATGGATTATGGCATAGACCCCAATTGCTAATTGGGTGTGTTGTTGGTATTGATAGCTCGGGAAGTCGGCAGGGCGACAACTAGGGATTTCTTTCGGGGAGCTTTTGCATTCGAGGTGAGTCTTCCTCACCGTGCTTATGGGTCGAAGGCACCAATGCCGACCCTTTTGGATTGCTATCATGGTTCATCGTATGCTTGTATGTTTTAGTGATCTGTTAGATCGGTATCCTGGTAGATAGGATGTTTCCATGTTGTGGTGATCTGTTAGATCGGTATCCTGGTAGATGGGATGCTGCTATGTTGTTATGATCTGTTAGATATGTATCCTGGTAGATAGGATCATGTTATGCTTAGTGATCTGTAAGATCTGTCTGTTTGACTAGTTATATGTTTAATTGTTATGTATATGTCGACATGTTATGTACGGTTGGGTTGAGGCGAACCTGCTTTGTGCTAAAGGCCAACAGACCCAGGGCATCCCGGATAGACTGGAGGCCAGTGGGGTGTACTAGTCAGGCCGGAGGCCTGGAGAATAATCCAAATAGGCTGAAGGCCCGGTGAGAAACCTTATGAAACTTAGATTTCAAGGTGTATGTGTTCCTATCCATGTGACTTTGTCATAACCATAATCATAAGACGAGGTTAGTGACAAATCCCAAAATCATATGGACTAAACTTGTTCAATATTAATTTCTTGCCACCTTCAACTCAAGGGCCTACCATTGCTTCCAATTTGTTATGCAAACAATTGAGTACTCATAGAACTCACATGCATAGTCACCTTTAACTGAAATAGGCATAGAAACAAGAATATGTCAACATGATAGGTTACAAACCTTAAGTCATGTGCTAGTGATTAACAATAGGTTTATTCTTGATTAGTTCTTGAAGCTTTTCAAGATCTTTAAGACTTCCACTGACCTCTTGACATATAAGACTCTCTTTGTCAAGAAACATTACTTGACAAACAAATATTCAAGAGTTAATGTGGTTTCTTATCAAGACAAAACACTTCACATATTTGGTCTTAGTTGGTCTTTGTCTTATCCAAGACATCACAATTTACCAATTTCAAATTTGAAGGAGTAAGAAAACATCTTTTTTATTCCATATTTTATGAGTGTGTTATAAACCTTCTTAAGATTATGTCACTCAAGGCACAATCTTGGAGTATGACTCTAAGACTTGATTTTGGAACGAAGTATGATTCACCTTAATTGATTTAACCATTTCAACAATTCCTGATTCCTCTTTTTAGCCATCCAAGTGCACTAAGACATCCTTAGAGGATCAATTGTGATATGGTTTTCATAATCATTAAGATGATCATAAAACACGATACCAAAGTACTCTCCTTTCCTTTCAGATTGGAGAAACTTTTATCTTTCTGCCTAATTTGATTCTTCTTATTCGTTTTATTATCTATTGAAATTTTTTCAACGATTCAGAATTATATTTAAGCATAACCATATTTACTAAACTTTAGTAAATCATGACGAATATTCTTATCGTTCTTTGTGGTGGACCTGACCAGTGCACAACCAAATGTACGTGATCTCATAATCCTTCACTTGACTCACATATACATATGAACAAGGAATCAATTTAATTTCCCAAAGACGAAGGTTCTCATCCATCACACAATACAAGTTGCACGATTCCATGTTTCTGTCAAATTGAAACTTGGGTGATGAGAATCTTTCCTTATTTGGTAAATTATAACACTACCACAAACGAAAGAATCAAATCCATATTGCTAAAAATATAAACATACATTCATCATTTTTCTCAAATGCCATTGCAAGGAAATATAAATAAGATATAATCAAATTTTCTCTATATTTATAAAATGAGGAAAACCTTTCCTTACAATGCAAGTACATATGAAAACTATGTTTCTAAATATTCCTAAACAATCTATCATAACTCTTTGCATCAGCTCAAAAATCCGATCATTGAATCATGCAACCGAAATCCATCTCTTCGCGATCAGACTTAACATGCTTTTCCTTTAAGCTTCCTTTGATCCTACAAAACATCAAAATGTAATCTTATCACATCATGTATTAAGAATCTACCGATAGGAACTTAATAGAGTTAGATAGTTGACTTACATGAAGCAGAGTCAAACTTTTTGACTTTACCATCCTTATGATCCTTCAGGTAGATACAAAAACTTCACAACCAATGCCCCTTCTCTTAGCAATAGAAACACATGGACTCTTTGGGAATGATACACGGGACAATATCAGACTTAGCCTTTCCCTTTCCCTTGGAAAGAGAAATCTTTTCTGGACTTCCAATGTTTCCATTTTCATTGTCCGTGGAAGTTTGGGAAGTAGATCTTCCAATCAAATTTACATTACCAATGCGCCAAATCATTGCTGATTCGACAACAATTAGCAAATATGTAAGATCGATAAGGGTCACGTCGCGGTCTGTCATATAGTAGTCTTTAAGAGACTGACTATACAACTCGGGAAGTGACTGAAGAACCAAGTCAACAACCAACTTCCTTGACACAACGACTCCTAACATTCCCAGTCTGTCAATGTGTGACTTCATCTTCAAGACATGTGCACACACAAACCTTCCATCTTGGTGTTGGCTTGCCAATAGGACTTGAGTGACCTTGAACTTTTCAATTCTTTGAACTTGTGGGTTAGGGAGAACTACTGGAGGAGGTAGAGGAAGTGAAGTTCCATTACATCACGAAGAAGGGATTAATCTTTCAACTTGATTGTCTAGTGGAATATCATATTCATGAGGAAAGTTTTTTCCACAAGATTTGGGGAGACCATAGCTGTCTGACCTGGCATCTATAACAGGAGAAATTCAAGTTAGTTGATTTAAGTCCTTAATATAACACCCAACATGAAATATTCAGGCTAGGATCCAACACAATATTCTACAATTCAGAAGATGGATGTCGTAATCTAATTGAAAAATATTTGAAGGTGGGTAAATGACGATTTACCAATTTCCACCATGAAAAACGAAATTGATTATTAAGTTTTAAATGAATTGAAATTCCTAGATTCTTTTGAGATTCTTTGAAATTTTCAATGGCATGTTTAATCTCGATTATGCCCTTCAAGCTTGTGATTGGGATGCCGAGGATCACAAACAAGATGTGAATAACCATGCAAATTAGGTTGGTACAATTAATGTTACAAATCATCCAATTAATGTGTCGGTTAACCACACACGCTCCATTGATCCATGATTAACATCAAGCTACCCTTTGCCACACACTGTCAGTCCCAGATTAGTGTGCCGGTTAACCACACACGCTCTACTAACGACATAACACGGTGTAAAGTGCAATTTCATGGGTTAGCACCAAATTCACATTTTTACTAAGTAACTAAGATTAGGAATTTATAAGTGTTTAGTTACTTGGTATTTTCATTATACTTTTAATGAGAATTAATGTCATATCCTACCCGTTCGGCTAACGACCCTCTACCAGTCAAGGAAGTGGTGGGTGAGAGTGGACACCCATTAAACCGCCATTTTATAGGCGGTAACCTTATACCCCCTTATAGACTGACTTCATGAATGATGCCTACTAATGGTAAGACTGACCTTTTACTTATACATATAATATATTAAACTTTTAATTTTATATAGTATAATGGTGTATTTTAAACATTTAAAATATTAGGTGGTTTAATCTATTAATAAATTATACTCTTAATTTAATTAATCTTAAACCATGTTATTATGGATTTATTAAACCTCTCTCTTAATTAAACACTTTAATTAATTTAATAAAGTTCATAAGGTGTAATTGAACTATTCAAAGCATCTAGGTTATTAAAAATTCAAAATTAAAACTGTTTAATTAGTTTTTAAGTTATGAACCCAAGAGATGCATCTTTTGAAACTTTTCAAATTACTAGAGTTAATGTTTTCATAATTTGAGACTTTTCAAATACCAAAACTTGAGGGAAAATTTTGTAACTTTTAAAACTTTTGGTTTCCATAACTTATGAAAACTTATGAGTTTTTAATGTTCATGAATGAGACTCTTCATATAACTTGAGGACAAGTTACAAAAACTCATTTCAAGGACAATTAAGGTCAATTTTAACTTATCACATCTCTATACTAATAAAATAGTAGTCTTTTTACCAAGTGTCATAATATTAGAACTCCTAATTAATATGATGCCACTTGTCATTCTATTAATTCTCTATTTTAAATTCATTAAACCTCCTAATTAATGTGATGTTATTTGTCAATCTATTTATTATTTACTAGGTTATAACCAGTGGGAACCACTGTTATAAAATAAATTAAATATTAATTGTAATAAATTAGGCAACAGATATTATAAATCAATTTTTTGCTGACATGTTTCATCTGTGTAAAAAAGAAGTAGTGAATTAGTGGAAATGTAATTAACGAGGAAAAACCGAAGACTGACAAGTGGCAAATAATTAATTTCAAGCTCTAATTGATTGACATGTGGCAAATTTGCTACTCTTTTATTAGGTAGGGAGATTTTAAATTTTAAATTTTATATTAGTGTTTTCATTAGTTCACAAATAAAAAGAGTCTAATATATATGATAAATTAATTCCACATATTTATTTGAATCAATAATTATAATTTTACATAACTAATAAAAAAATCTCTTAATTAATAATGTATTTAAAATTTTATATAAAATAATTGATTAATAATTTTGAATTTTTTACTATGAATATTTAATTAATTTTGTAACCGTGGTTTCCACGGGTTATAAACTAGTTATCATATAATATACTATTGATCAGTAACACCCGGGTTTCGGGGCTAAACATTTTTAGACAATGTAATAGTCTAGGTCAACTATTGTAACTCTTTCTGAAATAATAAAAATGAAATATTTGAGTATTATGTGAATTATGTGTATTTATGTGCTTATTACTCATTTATAAATGTATAATAAATAAAGGATAAAAATAAGCGTCAAAATTAAAATTTGAGATAAACCCCATATCTTTACATAAAGTTGTAGTGGTCGAAACAAGGATTCCAGAGATATAAAGAACGCCGAAATCCGAGTTGTAACGAAGAAGTTATGCCCCGTCGAAGTTTCGCGATGGAACCGACACGATACCAGGAAGCGTAAATAATTAATTTACGATAGAGCGAGTTTTAGACTTAACGATCTAAACAAAAGTCATAGAATACGTTAAACCGAGAGCGTCCATAAAAAGAACGCCCAAATCTGACTTCGTATGAGGAAGTTATGATTTTTCGAAGTTTCGGCTTAGCATTGTACAACCCGAAACTCGAATTTTAGATTGAGCGGTTTTTGGCCTACGCGACCTACATGAGAATTGAAGATCTCATTAATAGGAACTCAACGGTAAAAAGACAGACGAAAACAGAGTCCGTATGTAGAAGTTATGAATTTTACGCAGACATTTAACAATATAATCTTCTCGTACTGTTAAATTTAAGATCGGTCGAGAAATAGCCGACGGAGTCAAAATGAAAGTTGTAGATCTTATTTTTACCTACGTTTGGATATAAAGAACGTCATAAACAGAGTTCGTATGTGAAAGTTACGGATTTTAGAAGTCGGAAGTGTACTGTGCGAAAATGGGTGACGTGACACAATCTAGGTCATTGCTTTCTCCCCAAGGCTTGCCACCAGATGGTGACATGTGGCACCAAGTTCAGCCACATTTCACCCTATAAATACCACCTCTCCCACCCTCATTTTCTTCACACCTTTCTCATTCTTTCTTCTCTTTACTCTCTCTCTAGAACCTCTCTGTAGCCCCGAAATCCCCCAAAGCCTAGGGAACCTCCCTAGCACGAGGCGGAAGCCCCGGAGTGCTCGACGACTTCGAGAAGAAGAGCTTTTTGGCTCAGGAACGCTGCTCCAAGCAAAGTCTGGTTTTCTATAAAACCCGCTGTAAGTGAGCTACGCCTACGCTATTTTTAATATAGCTTTTATTTAATTATAGTAACGTTATTAGGAACTTATAATAAATACTTGGACTATTATTATGGGTTATATAAGTATTTTTTTAACGCTTATATAATAGTAATAATAGCTAGACTATTAATTAGTCTCGATGAATAATAGACTAAACTCTAGTGGTAATAATACTAGGTTTCGTCGAACGAAATTATTTTAAGAAGCGAAGCGCTATCTGATTTCAGAATCACTACCTTTTCAGGTGAGTGCATGGTCCCTTTCATCTTACACATAGATATGAAGTATTTTATATAAACTACGTGCTATGTGTGTATATTATTTTTATACTTGCTATCTATGCTGGATGAACGATTTTATACAAGTTTTATATGATTTAAATTGTATATGTATTTTATATCTACAAAAATGTTGGGGTAAAACATGGGTAGATGTAATAGGTGATGTGTGATAAAATGATGAGAGGCCTCGATGTTGTTGTTGTTGATCCAGTCATCTAGCGGAGTATAGATGACGACCACAAACTCTTCTAGACAGTCCAGTGGAATGCTGGCAGGCTCGCAACCTGTAGGTGTTGTGAACGATGTGTTCACCGGTGTACTCCATCCCCCTCATGGTTGCCTTTAGGACATTTATTATTGAGGAACCCCCTTAGCAGTAGTGTCCATCCCGATGATGATCCTTAGGATAGGTCTCTTATGATAGGTGTTTAGGGACGTAATGTGAGGATAACGGGAACGGATAATCGGGTTATTGTTGGTCGATGAAATTAATAAACTTATTTATTGTGGGTTGAAAACCCTATGTGCTCACCAGGCTCCCAAGCATGACCCACTCAGTTTTATGTATTACAGGTAGTGGCGCTCGAGCATAGTTGTGATGTGTTGGGATGAGGGATTACGGATATAGGCCTGTAGATATGAAATAATGTAGTAAGGCTTATATTGTATTGTTTATACTTATGTACTATATCAAACATGACATCCCGAGTCTTTTAATGAAATACATTTCTAAGGAAATGCTTTTGATAACTCTTTATCATATTATTGTTTTGGGACAAATTCTGTAACTCTTTTATTAAAAGGTTACTCTGATTTTGAAATAAAGTATAAACAAAAACCGGTCTTTTTTGGCCGTGATTTTGGGGATGTCACATGATCTAATCTAACTCACATAGCAAGGCAATTCATATCAAATAATATAAATAATTACTTTATTATCTTAAATTTTGACAATTGTCCTTTAATTGGATGAGGATCATCATTACCAAATCAGAAAATACATTTTTTATGATACAAAACATTTTGTGGTAATGATCCTAAACCAATTCTGGCCAAAAACCTGAAATTCTGCAACTAAAGCCATCAACTCGACAAGTGCATGATCATGACGCGTCGAGTTGCCCTTTTACTGAGTGGACTCGTTGAGTCAGCCAGTGGACTGGGCGAGTTCATCAATCAGAGGCCAGAAAATCGATTTTTTCAACTTTGAAAATTAACAAGCATCAAATATAACAGAAAACAATCCTAGGCTCTGATACCACTGTTGGATTTTAAGCACTGTAACACTCCTATGGTGCACATGCAACCCTAATAGCTTTGGACCTATGTTTTTTCGAATTATACATGCAATAAAATTTCCAAAGCTTGAAGCCTACAACTAGCATACAATTTTGGTACATGAATTATAAAAATCGTTAGAATAATACCTCTTTATTGTAGCTTGTAGTTTTTGACCTTTCAAAGGCTTAGCACCTCAAGTGTGATGCCTCAAATGGTTCACAGACACCATGAATAAAGGAGGACTTTAAGAGAGAGAGAGAGAGAGAGAGAGAGTATGGAGCACACAAAATTGGTTATATGAACTCTTAGAACACTTTTGTCAACTGATTTTGGCTAAGGGGTAACATTTATGTAGTGTAGGATTCCAAGAGTCATGGGTAAACCCTAATCCATACACTTGGGTTATGATCCATATCGCATGTGGGCTAACTCTTATGGATACTTACATAAACTTAGCCCATTATGGATCAATAGCCCAAACACTATATATATAACTGATTTACATAATCATTCCTCGTTAATTTAATTAGTCTCTTTTGATCATTAAATTAATTATTGATCAATACTAATTAAATAATATGATTTCACAATTAATATATTATACTTTTAATATATTAATAAATCATAAATAGCCTCTTTCTCAAATATCCATCCTATTAGATTGTTCTGGTGAAGGCAACCCAAATAAACCATACTACTCTCAGGTCAAGTACATACCAATTATAGTTATGAGCTTAGACACCTAATCCAACAAATGTAACCACCAATTTTCTTAAATGTCATTGTAAGGAAACATAAAGTAAACAAAAATTCACTTTTCTGATAATAAGTGGAAAAATTATGTCCTTACATAACAAATATATGAAAACTATGTTTGTAGATATTTCCTAAGCAATTTATCATAACTCCTAAGAAGCATCTCAAAAATCTGATTGTCGAACTATGCGGACGAAATCCATTTCTCACGATCAGATTCAACTTACTCTTGTTAAGCTTCCTTCTTTTTCTTATATTCTGTAAAAATCAAAATGTGACTATCACATCATGTGTTAAGAATCTATGAATAATAACTTAATAAAATAATGGAGTTATATGTGGATGTACCTGAAGTAGAGTCACACAGCTTGACTTTACTATCTCTAAGATCTTTCAGGTAGTCTAGGCAGCTTCGCATCCAATGCCCCTTCAATTGGCAATAGAAACACATGGATCTTTTTGGGATTAGCACATGGAACTATCTCAGAATTAGCATTTCTCTTTACCATATGGCCAAACGGTTTGACCTTGGCCGATCCCTTTCCATTGGGAAGAGAAGCCTTTTTTGGACTACCAATGTTGCCATTGTCAATGTCCATGGAAATTTTGGAGATAGATCCTTCAAACATTTT